>NC_056747.1:615358149-615658149 GCF_019279795.1 Protopterus annectens
GGAAGTGCAAGAGGAGGCACTTGGACTCTCCTCGGGAGTCAGTCATTGAAGATATGGATTTCGATGAAGGGGAAGGGTCTCCAAGATCACTACCTGACATCTCCTTTGGATACATTTTAGAAATCCTGAAACAACAGGGTGGTTAATCCACCAGCAATCCATCTCAAGAGGAATCAGTATTCCTAGATGCATTTGGTGCTGGCCCATCTGCCTCCTGGGTGACTCCACATGCTGATGCGCTCATTGACTTGATCTCTCAGTGGGCGTGGAAGAAACCAAATTCTGTGGAGCCAATCCCCAAGATACCAGATAGGATCCTAGCACCACTGAAAGTAAGGGAGTTTTGGAACAAAGGAGTACCAGTAGGTGTTATGGTCATGGTGGTAGCCACCAAAAAAGAACTCACAGTACAGAGTTCTCCTGTGCACCCCCCCCCTCCAACAGGGAGCCTATGGAGCTGGACAGATATGGGAAGCAAGTATATGCATCAGCGACCTTTGCACATAGGTCCTTGAACTACTTGAAGCATTTTACTAGATTACAGAGGGCTTTAATCAAGGAACTTTCAAAAACCCTGTTAGGGACTAGTACTGCTGAGGCGGAGTCTTCTATTACTTTACAGTTAGCCACCCTTCAGTCCATTTCAAATTTTTCTGTGAGGCTCATTTCACATGCAGCTGAAGCAGCCTCAAGAGTGGTGGTTTTAGGCATTTCCATCAGGAGACATGCCTGGATGCAGCTGTGTGATTTTGCGGAGCCCTTGAAGTCATCATTTGTTAGTGCTTATTTTGACAGAAGTTTGTTGTTTGGCCCCAAGGTTAAGGAGACTCTCCAGGTGTGAGAAAGATGGAAAGACTCTGTCTGCTGTTGGTGTATGTTTTTTGACTCCTCAAAGAAACTTTTCCTGGAATCAGCGAGGTGGTTGAAAGATGTGGTTCAAGAGATCCCAGGGCCCTTTCCATAATCCACATGGAGAAAGTTCCCCTCGAGGTATGGAGGGAGCTCCAACGGAAGATGCCGCCCACATGGCAGAAAAGGCCGACAGAACCAGGAGTCCAGAGATTCTTTCTCTGATAGACCCTATCAGCGCTTCTGAAAGGAGGCCCGATTGCCTACCTCTGAGGCAGTTAGGGGTTATATATCCCTGCACCAGAGAGCCTGGCTAGGCTTAACAAAAGGTACTTAGGTGCAGAGGGTCATTTCCGGAGGCTATAGAATTCCCTTTTCCCTACCGTTATATTTCACAATTCCACCCAGTCAGATGAAAGTAGCAGCTTAGAAATACAAAAGCTGGTAGACAAACACGTCATCCAGGAGGTCCCCCAGACCAGAAAGAATTCGGAACTTACTCAAGATACTTCTTAGTGCCAAAAAGACAGAGGACTGGAGACCAATCTTGGATCTCAGCATTCTGAACAAGTCTGTTCAGCGTACCAAGTTTTGGATGGTCACTGTTCAGTCCATTTTGCCTTTCCTGCACAAGGATGACTGGATGTGCTCTGTAGATCTCCAGGATGTGTAATATCACATAAAACTGAACAGACAGTCCAAGAGATACCTACAATTCTGGCTGGGAGCCAGTCATTACCATTTCAGAGCACTGCCCTTTGGTCTCACCACAGCTCCAGGGGTGTTTACCAAATGCATGGCAGTGGTAGCAGCTTATTTCAGACTGTAGGGATTGAGTGTTTCCATACCTGGATGACTGGCTCCTTACCACCATAACCAAGCATTTACTGATAGCAGCTGGGGACTGTGTACTCGAGACTTGGTTCCAATCTGTGCATCACAATCAGCTACAAGAAATCTCATCTTCATCTTTCTTGATCTTTAGAATTTATAGCAGCCAATTTCAAAATGACATCAATGATAGCGTCTCTGACTTTATCAAGGGTTCAAACCATTTGTTTCCAAGTTGGTAGAATAATTCAGAGTTCATTGCAACTTGCCCGCAAGGTATTACGGACCCAGAGGTCCAAGTCAGTGGTGATAGCTCTGCTTTCACTAGCAAGGTATGATATGAAAATTCTACAATGGACATTGGCAACCCAGTGGTCCAGCTTACATCAACGCTCGTCCCCCAAGATCAACATAACTCAGGCTTGCAAGAGATTCCTCTGGTGGTGGATTCACTCTGATCAACTTCTGCAAGGTCGTCCATTCATCCTTCCTCAGCCTAAGGCCATAGTGACCACGGACACTTCCCAGATGAAGTGGGGGGGCATTTCTTGGGGAAGGGTATTCAAGGCACTTGGTGTCCTGAAGAGTCTAACTTGCATATCAATGTGCTGTAAAGGACAGCAGCACTCTTAGTGTTGCTGGCATTCCATGTCTTTCTTCCTTCTGGGACTGTTGAGATTTAAATAGACAGTATGTCTGTAGTATGGCGCGTCAACAAGCAAGGAGGAACCAGATCTTACCCCTTGTGTTGAGAAGCTATGAGAGTGTGGCAATGGGCGATCTCTTCATATCAATTTCTTATAGCAGTGCATATACCAGGAAATCCAACATGATAGCTGGAAACATGATAACAGATTGGGCGGCACAGTGGTGCAGTGGTTAACGTTGTCGCCTCACGGCAAGAGGTTCTCCAGTTCAATTCTCGGCTGGGATGCCTTCTGTGTGGAGTTTGCATGTTCTCCCTGTGTTCGCGTGGGTTTCCTCTGGGTACTCCGGTTTCCTCCCACTTTCCCACCTTACTGAACTAGAGTAGTCCAGTTTCAGAGTTGCTGATCCCTGGGCTTTGTTTTTAGTTCCTGTTACTGATCCATTGCCTTATTAGGAAGGAGGGAAGTTTCTTTGCTTACCAGTGGGAGTGGGAAGCACTGAGCAGCCTTTTTGTCCGAATTGGTGAAGTTTCAGCCAGAAACTAGTAGTCTATTGGTCGTTTTGGGCCAATTCCTAGCTCCTTTCAGCCCCCTGCTATAAAACACGCTAAACACGTGTTTTCCAGCTTGTACCAACTCTGCACAGATCCTCGTGGTGGCCTGCAGAGTGATCCAAGCAACAGAGAGCTAAAGAGTGACTTTCTACCAGATATAAGTATTTTTGTGGCTTTCCCACTGTTATTAAGCTAGCGACTGCATTTCGCCTGTTTTACTGCTACTTTAAGTGATTTCTGCATTTTACACTGTTTATTGCACTTTAAGTTACTAATTGTTGCAAATTGTTTCTGTAGGCTACACACTAAAGTCGCTAGCCGATTTACAACATTATAGCATTTACTGTCTGTTTTTTCATTATCTCTGTAATAAAACAAAAAATCTCTTGTTTTCCCACTTTACTGAACTAGAGTAGTCCAGTTTCAGAGTTGCTGATCCCTGGGCTTTGTTTTTAGTTCCTGTTACTGATCCATTGCCTTATTAGGAAGGAGGGAAGTTTCTTTGCTTACCAGTGGGAGTGGGAAGCACTGAGCTGCCTTTTGTCCGATTTGGTGAAGTTTCAGCCAGAAACTAGTAGTCCATTGGTCGTTTGGGCCAATTCCTAGCTCCCTTCAGCCCCTGCTATAAAACACGCTAAACTGTACTGCTGATCTAACCAGCATATCCTATAACTGAAAAGTTCATCTCTACTTGATTCCCAAGTAGACTATTCTCTATCTGTAAAGCCTAGCACTTACTCCTACAGTACTTGCACCTTGATAAAGCACTCTTATTATAGATAGTACCCACCAGCCCAAAACCCACTTCCCCCGGAGTCCTTTGAAAGTTCTTTATCTACTACTTCTAGTATGTCGAGGGATCAGTTGCTAGTGTCCTCTCCAGCTCAACTGGTGAACCTGGGAATATTGAGGCAATGTTACAATTGCCTCATGTACACAGACAATCCTCTCCTTCTCCCACAAAACACAAATACATGCGAGAGATGCAACTATCACGGCCAAACTGGAGGCTGAGCTCTCTCAACATAGGACTGGCAAGACCAGACAGGAGGAGAAGGCAACCACACACAATACATACCCAGTCACACATGGTACCATCACAACTTCAAATCATACACATACTCACACAAAGACATACTCGGAGGCTCTGGTCAAAATTTACCAAAACAGCAGAGGCCACCAAAGCAGACACCCAAACAACTACCACCTCACGACCCAACACATGCAACACATAGACCACACAGTCAGAGTGTCAAACAGTCACAGCCCTTAAGGCCAAACAAAATGCCAGACACACTTGTCATTGGTGATTCCATAGTCAGGCACACTGGCGTCCGCTCACCAGACTGAGTAAGGAGAAGGTCACAGTAAGCTGCCTGTCGGGCGCTAGAATCCGCCACATAACGCAAGCACTCAGGTCTCTCAACAGCAGGTACAAGTACGACTCAGTCATTGTCCACGCTGGTGTCAACGACCTGAGGCGTACCTCCTTGGACTACATGAAAAGGGACGTCGAGGAGCTCTCTGATTATGTAGCCCAGGCAGGTATGACCCTGACCTTGAGCAGTATCCTACCTTCACCTAGAATGATGCCACAATACAGTGATAAGATGATCAGCTTTAATAATTGGCTTAAATTCTGGTGTCATTCAAAGGGGATCCAATGTCTGTCTGCCTGGGATGACATGCTGGACAAGCCACGCTGCTTCGCAAGGGACGGCTTGCACCTGTCACCCTGGGCTTCGGATATTGGCAAAGGCTCGCCACCCCATAGTGCCTTTTAGGCAAGGCTCAAATTCTAAACCTACCACCCTAGAACACCAAAAGGAAAAAAAACTAAGGGTAATGCTGCTCAATGCCAGAAGTCTCAATCTCAAGATGCACGCACTCGAGGCCCTTCTCAATATGGAGAACATCGATGTCTGTGCTGTGACAGAAACCTGGTTCAAGGCTCCTGAGAGCACCCCAGCACTAACAGGTTTCACCTCATATCATACGTTCCGGCCCCAAAATCCGGACAACACCAAGAAAGGAGGGGGTGTCCATATTCATAAAGGACACCCACACCTCAAGGTTGGTGGCAACGCACGATGCATCGGAGACCATCCAGGTGCAATTAACCATAGGCAAGACTGCTCTGCAATTTGTAGCATGTTACAGGCCACCCTCTCAAACTCAGGAACCTCACATGGCCTTCCTGAAAACATTGGAGGGGATAAATGTATCTCCAAACACCATCATACTAGGTGACTTCAACTACCCTAATATAGACTGGGAACACTACTCAAGCCCGAACACTCTAACCCAAAGATTCCTGGAGTTCATAAACTCAAATGCCATGGAACAACTAGTCACCATCCCCACAAGAGGTGAAAACCTACTTGATCTCATCATCACGAACATGGGATCAAAATGTTCAACACCGAAGTATACCCCTCACTGGTGAGATCAGATCATAAACTAATCTCGCTGGAGGTCCTCATCCGCCCCCACCTGAAACAAAAAGACCACAGTGAAAAACTTCTCAAAAGCCGATTTCACACTTCTAAAAACTAGTGTGGTCTCCTTTAAGGCCCCTGAGCCAGTGGTAAACATTACTCAAACCGCTGAATCACTTACAAATGCCTTCTACCAGCACCTACAGGACTGCATGGATCAGGCAATCCCAAACAAAACTAAGACTTTCTGTACCAAAGGCAAGCGTCCAGTCTGGTGGACCCCAGCCATAAACAAGCTCTACAACAAAAGGAGGAAGCTACTACAAGATAGAGCAAAATCCTTGAAAGGTAAGACACCTTTGATCATTATAAGTAAAAAACTAAGAGCTCTCATAAAATCATCCAAGGCAAATTTTGAGAGAAAAATCGCCAAGGACTCTAAAGACAATCATAAGGCCTTCTTTAGCTATGTTAGAAACCTAGGAGGAAACTCCCAGATATGCTCAGAATTAGTTCAAAATGATGTGAAAATTACTGAACCTACACACATTGCTAACATACTGGCTGACAGGTTCAGTGCAAACTTCTCCGCCGCCTCCCCGGCAAAAGGAGAGATATCTATTCCAGAGGATTGTAGCCCACCAAACATCTACAACGTCCAGGTGAGAACTGCCCTCACTAAGGCAAAAACACAGCATCCATGGGACGGATGGTGTCCCCGGCTGTGTGCTTGATGAACTCAACGAGGAATTAAACCCACAGTTAGGACAGCTGTTTAATCTTAGCCTCACCTCAGGATATTGCCCAAGGAGTGGCGCACGGCGACTGTGGTCCCACTTCATAAGGGCGGTGCCTCCACAGACCCTGGAAATTACCGCCCATTAGCTTGACAAGCCTTATCTGCAAAGCCATGGAGAGGATCATAATGGAACTCATAAATAAAGACATAGGGAACTTGCAGACTTTGGATCCAACCTAGTTTGGCTTTGTCAAAGGCAGATCCTGCCTCTTAAACTTGGTTGACTTTTTCGAGACAGTCACCAAGGCCATTGATGAGGGAAAGGCAGTCCATACAGCCTACCTTGACCTGGCAAAGGCCTTCGACACAATACCCCACTCAGGTATCATCGAAAAACTCATCAGCTTGAATGTAAACCCATACATCACAAGATGGGTTGCAAACTGGCTAAGCGACAGAACCCACAGGGTCAGAGTTGCTGGAGCCATGTCAGACTCAAAGCCTGTCACAAGTGGTGTCCCACAGGGCTCAGTCCTGGGTCCACTCTTGTTCGGCATCTACTTTTCTGAAGTACAAGCAAACACAGGAGGGTTATGGCTGACAAAGTTTGCAGATGACTGCAAACTGGGCCATAGTCGAAAACACATCTGACACAGATATCCTCCAGAAGGGCCTCACAGAAACGGATAACTGGTGCCAGAGCCATGGCCTGAAGTTAAACGCCAAAATGCATAGTCATACCCTTGGGAAAAACAAGGTTACCCCTAGCTACCATATAGGTGACAATCCACTGAGCACAGAAAAAGTCATCAGGGATCTGGGGACCCAAGTTGACAGTAGTCTTCGTTTGACACTCATGTTGCTAAAGTAGTTAGGAAAACCTTCTATATCGCCCACCTGATCATGAAGGGATTCACATCTAGATCAAGGGAGGTCATCGTCCCCTGTACTCATCACTCATTAGACCTATGATTGAGTACAATGCCCGTTCGAATGTATCTGACCAGACACCTGATGCAGCTTGAAAGGCCCCAAAAGTTCCTCACCAAAAGGATAAAGGGTCTCAAAAATATGTCTTATGCTGCCCGACTGAAAGAACTCCAGCTTTATTCAGTCTCATACCGCTTGCTCAGAGGTGACCTGTGCCTGACATATAAGGCCATGTCAAACCCAGATTTGATGAATATGCTTCACCTCAAAATCTAGATCCCTCAGAACCACAAGGCGGAGACTTAAACCTTGACACGGTTATAAATAGAACGTGCTGGAGGGACAGATTCATCACCCAGAGACTCCCTATGCTGTGGAACAAAATCCCGGTACATGTGAGGCAGAGCACCTCGCTGGCCTTGTTCAAGAGGAATCTTGACCAATGGATGGGAGATCGCAGATATACCCCAGGGATTACTTCAGTGTCACTGCTTGACAGAGGCACAGAAAAATGATAGGCATAGTTTTTATTCAAACTAAAGGGGTGGCGAAAGCCACATAACTATGGGCTAGGCTTATAAATGCCCTTGGGCAGATAGCCTAGTATGAACCTATGAACCTATGAACCTATGCATCTGGAGCATTTCTCCCCGGGCCTCCGCTGAAAACAGGCTCTGTGGAACCTAGTCGGACATTCCCGGTCAACAAATGTTAAATAAAAAAATAAAAAATAAATAAAAAAAAATAGCAGAGAAGTTGAGTTGGCCCATATTATTACCTCATGAGTGGTCTCTCAACACAGAAGTGGTGGAAATGATAGTCCATCATTGGGGCCAGTCATGCTGCTGCCTTTTTGCATCTCTACTGAACAACAAATGCAGTAGGTTCTTTGACCTAATCCCTCCATTAGGAGAGTCAGCAAGAGACGCTGTCCTTCATGATTAGCCCCCAGGTCTCCTCTATGCTTATCACCAACCCCCTTAATCCCCAAATTCCTACAGAAAGCAGCTCGATTGAAGAATAAAGTCATCCTCATTGCTCTTATTGGCCTTGACAGATTTGGTTTCCCTTCCTTTGGCCTCATCTAGTTTACCCACCTTGGATTCTGGATCCAATTCCAGACCTCCTGTCTCACCTGACAGATATAACTCACCTAGACATCTTGGGCCTCAAGTTAACCACGTGGTATCTCCAATTCCATTGATAGCCAGACAACCAGAGCTCTCATCTCCAGTGCTTCACATTCTTTTATCTTCTCACAAGGCTTCGACCAGAAAAATCTTCAAGAGCAAATGGAAAAGATTTGCCACTTGGGCACATGTACATGACGTGGGCCCTTTTCCATCACAAGTACATAAGATCCTTGAATTCCTGGCATCCATTTTCAATGAGAGGGCTAGTCCTTCTACAGTTAAGGTTCAGCTGGCTGCTATCTCCAATTTTCATATCGGAGTTGATAATTCTACTTTACATCTTCACTTCTTTGCAAAGCCTTTATAGAAGGAGCCTTTTTATTAAAGCCCTCCCTTTAAGGATCCTACTGCTCCCTGGGATCTTACCATAATGTTACAAGCCCTAACTCAGAGACCTTTTGAACCTGTAGTGAGGTGTGACTTATAATATCTGACTTTGAAAACGATTTTTCTCATAGCTATAACATCGGCTAGAAGAGTATCAGAACTGCAAGCCTTATCTTCTAAGGCTCCTTATTTAATCTTTCACAAGGATAGAGTGTCTTTAAGAACCAACCCTATCTTCCTTCATAGGGTGGTGTCAGGATCTAACATTAATAAAGTCATTAATCTCCTGGTATTCTTTCCAAATTTCTTTAACAAAGGCAAATACATGATCTGAAGTAGGAACTTCATTTGTCAGCAACCTGTGGGATACGGATCCGATCTCGGATCCAAGCCGGCAACTTCTAACATAGCATAGATCCGAGCTCCTAGCTCCTCCCCCTTACCCATAATTCCCTGCCTGCCCTAACTGACTCCAGATCTAGTTTGCCGGTCTTCAAGCAACAGCTAGGTTCAGAGCTCTTGGCGTTTTGTGAGAAAAAAAGTTTTTATATTTTTTTCTTCTGAGTGACTGGTTGTGTGTGTGATAGGTTTACCCTTTCTCCTTTTACATATCTAACTTACTTGTTTTATTTTAAGTATAATTCTCCCTCCCCCGCTGGTCGTAGCGTGTGTGTGTGACTGGATTAGGGGCCTAGTGAGTGTGCTTACTTCAATATGTCGGAGGCCCCTAAGGCAATTTTTTTCGAAATGCACCGAGTGTGGTCACAAGCTTTCACCGGCTGATGGCCACACTCGGTGCGTTAGGTGCCTTGGGGTTGAACACCTCTCTTCGGGTTGCGCGATTTGCGTGGCGTTCAACCCCAGGGCACTCAAGGATCGAAGGTCGAAGCTAGTTCTGGCAGGTCTTCTACCCCCAGACTCTGCTTCGGCCTCCGGTGCTTCGGTGCCCGCTACCCCCCGGGTAGCGGTTACCCCTGCCTCCCTTCCTCCGACCGGGACTCAGCCTCCCGCTTCGGCTCCGGAGGATAGAGAGGCCAGGAAAGAGAAGCGGCGAGAGAAGCACCTTAAGCGGCGGGCCGAGGACTCTTCATCGGCCCCGCCCGCCAAGAGGGCTTCCCCGTCCAAGTCTTCTCGATCTCCTCCTCCTCGGACCCAATCCCCTTGTTTCTCCCCGGGTCCCGAGGAGGAGGTGATCCGGTCCCCGTCGAGGTCATCGAGGCGACACTCCAGGTCTGCCTCGGTGGCCTCGTCGAGGTCCACTTTTAGCATGTCTGATGCGGATATGGACCGGATGATGAGGAGATTCATCCAGGCCCAGATGCAGATGGGAGTGCTCTTGCCTCCCCCCCTCTGGGGGGGAGCTCGACCCCTTTTTTCGCTCCTATAGCTCCTTCTCCGACCCGCATTCCGGGCTCGGAGAGCTCGGAGCCGAGCCACGTTGGATCCGGGGGTAGGTCGGAGCCGACCGTGCTGGGCACGTCGGCTCCGACTATTCCCTTGAGTTTGTCGGATCCGACCTCTCGGAGCCGTGGGCCGAGCTTCGGATCCGAGGGATTCGGTGTGCTTTCAGCTCCGTCCCGGTCGGAGCACACTGGTCCTTCGGATCCGACGTTCTCGGCGCCGGGTCCGATCCACGCTTCGGATCCGAGTGGGAGTCGGATCTCGGATCCTTCTGAGAGCGGCTCCCCCTCGGCTTTCGCTGCGGTGGAGAGGGCACTGTCGAGTGCTTCCAGGCCTCTGGTCCTGGCTTCAGCTTCCTCCTGCACTCCTTCTCATCTGATCCTGGCTCCCCTCATCTGGACCTCTGGGCAGCCTGCCTCAGCGCCTTTAGGAGTTCCAGTGGAACAGGTTACAGCCCGTGAGGACTCCTCTGACAGCCCCCCCGAGGAGATTCCCCACAAGGCAAAGTGCAAAAGGAGGCACATAGACTCCCCTGAGAGTCTCACAGAAGATACGGACTTGGATGAAGGGGAAGGCTCCCCGAGATCACCCCCTGAGGATGTCTCCTTTGGAGACATCATGGAAATGCTCAAAATCAGAGGTGGGTGGTCTGCCCCCAAGGCTTCCTCTGACGAGTCCGTATTCCTTGAGGCGTTCGAGGCAGGACCATCTACCTCTTGGGTGTCCCCTTCACCCGACCCCCTGGTGGATCTCATATCCTCTAGGGCTTGGAAGGAACCGGACACCGTAGAGCCGGTCCCCAGACGCCCAGACAAAATTTTGAGCCCCCCTTCAGAGAGATCACATTGGAGCAGAGGTCCACCTGTGGATGCCATGTTGGTGGCTGCAGCCACTAAGAAAGAGTTGGCTCAAGAGAGTCCCACGGTTCATCCTCCGAGCAAGGAGTCTCGCGCGATGGACCGTCTTGGGAAGCGGAACTTCAGTTCAGCGACCTTCTCTATGAGGGCCTTGAACTATATGGCACACGTTATTAGGATGCAGCGGGACCTAATTAAGGAATACGCTGCTTCTCCCCCGGGGTCCATGTCAGAGGGAGACAAGGATTTGTACTCTTCCCGAATGGCCACCCTCCGCTCTATCTCTAATACCTCTATGCGGCTATTGTCTCATGCTACAGAGGGAGCCGCTAGAGCAGGCGGAGTCGGGCTTGTCATGAGGAGACAGGCCTGGCTCCGTCACTGTGACTTCTCGGAACCTTTTAAGGCATCATTCGCGAATGCCCCTTTTGATGGTTCTGCACTGTTCGGCAAAACTGTTCGCGACACTCTTGTCCAGAGCGAGAAAGACGGGAAGACCTTGTCTGCCGTCGGAGTCCGCTTCTCTGCGCCCCAGAGGTCCTTTTCCAAGAACCAAAAGGGTCAGAAGTAGATGTGGTTCCGAAAATCGCATCAGTCTCAGTCTGCTGAGGACAACCAGTCCTCTCGTGGCAGAGGAGGACAGGGAGGACGCTGCCCCAGAGGCAGAGGGGGTCAGAGGAATTTTGGGTCCAGAGAACCTTTCTCTGAGAGGCCCACGCAGAACCCCTGAGGGGTTTCCCGACTGCTCCACTCTGGAGGCAGTCGGGGGGTGTTTTTCGAAGCACCTGGCAAAATGGGAGTCCATAACAACAGATCGCTGGGTGCTTCGCATTATATCCAGAGGTTACCTAATTCCCTTCATAGCCAACCCCAGAATCAGAAGCCTTCCCAACGTCCCACCCAGTCAAAAGAAGGCGGCCGCTGCAGAAATCCAGCAGCTTCTACAAAAAAGAGCCATCCAGCCCGTCCCCCCAGATCAAGTCGGATCAGGGTTTTACTCCAGGTTCTTTCTGGTGCCAAAAAAGACGGGGGACTTGAGGTCCATCCTCGACCTCTCTTTCCTAAACCTGGTGGTACCCAAACAAAAGTTCCGAATGGTCACGTTGCAATCCGTCCTCCCCTTATTGCGGGAGGGCGACTGGATGTGCTCTATAGACCTCAAGGATGCGTACTATCACGTTCTAGTGGACGGGCGTTCCAGGAGGTTCCTCCACTTCCGGCTGGGAGCCAGTCACTTTCAATTCAGGGTCCTCCCCTTCGGTCTCACCTCAGCCCCCAGGGTGTTCACCAAGGTCCTAGCGGTAGTAGCGGCCCACCTGAGACTCCAGGGAATTCAGGTCTTTCCATACCTGGACGACTGGCTCCTCACAGCCCCAACAAGGCATCTACTTTGCTCAGGCAGGGACTATTTTCTCAGTCTGGCTCCTCTATTAGGATTAACCATCAACATGACCAAATCCTCTCTCACCCCTACACAGATACTAGATTTTATAGGGGCAAGACTGGATTCCAGACAGATGCTTGCGTTCCTGACTCTGGATCGACTTCGGAACCTGATGTTACACGTGCAGGCCATTCTTCATCTGCAAACTCCTTCGACGGAATTGATTCTGAGGGCCCTAGGATCTATGGCGGCTGCAATCCCTCTGCTACCATTGGCCCGGTTGAACATGAGGATTCTACAGTTGACCCTCCAGGTACAATGGTCCCTGTCTTGCAACCCTCTGTCTCACCCCGTTTCCTTAAGCAAGGTTTGCAGAAAATTGCTCCTGTGGTGGCTCCAGTCTCCCAACCTCCACACGGGCCGTCCCTTCTCACTACCTCCACCAGTCGACACAGTGACCACGGACGCTTCTCGCCTGGGGTGGGGGTGGGGGGCATTTTTCAGGCAGAACAGTCCAAGGCACCTGGAACGACGTAGAGACCTCTTTGCATATCAACGTCCTAGAGATGAGAGCGGTGCTTTTGACGTTGCAAGCACTACACAACTCTCTTCCGGTAGGGACAATTGCGGTACAGACAGACAACATGTCAGTAGTCTGGTACATCAACAAACAAGGGGGAACCAGGTCTTACCCCCTTTGCCGTGAGGCCATGAGAGTGTGGGAATGGGCGATTTCCACCAACCGCTTTCTCATAGCAACGCACATTCCGGGAAGGTTCAACATTTTAGCGGACAGGCTCAGTCGTACTATCCTGACTCCCTACGAGTGGTCTCTCAACCACCGAGTGGCAGAGCAAGTATTTGCCCGATGGGGGCGACCTTGTTGCGATCTTTTTGCCTCTCCTTCAAACACGAAATGCAACGATTACTTCACTCTGATCCCCCCTCCAGGGAAGTCCCCGAGAGACTCTCTAGTTCATGCTTGGCCTCCCGGTCTGCTTTATGCTTACCCTCCTCTACCCCTGATGTTGAAATTGTTACAGAAAGCCAGGCAGCTGGGGAGCAGAATGATCCTCATTGCCCCATTCTGGCCTCGTCAGACGTGGTTCCCTTACCTATGGTCTCACCTAGTGTATCCACCATGGATTCTGGATCCCATTCCGGATCTCATCTCGCATCCTCTCGGTCTTCCAACTCCGAACCTGGTCATCCTCAAGCTGACGGCTTGGTTGCTCCAGTTCCACTCCTCATAAGGACTCCCGGGATCTCATCACCGGTTAAAGCCATTCTTGTAGCAGCTCATAAGCCTTCCACCAGGAAGGTTTATCAGAGTAAGTGGAAACGCTTCACCATTTGGGCAAAACACCGTCGTTTAGACCCGTTTACAGCCCCGATATCATCGATTCTAGATTTTCTAACCTCTCTCTTTCACCAAGGGGCTAGTTCTTCCACAGTCAAGGTACAGCTGGCAGCAATCTCATACTATCATGTGGGGCAAGAGTCTGGTCCTATTATCACTTCCAAACTGTGTAAGACCTTCCTCAAGGGTACCTTCCTCCTTAGACCTCCAGTTAAAGAGGTGATACCCCCATGGGATTTATCCTTAGTCTTGCAGTCCTTGACTGGTCCCCCATTCGAACCGGCTGCCACGGTTGATCTCAAATTTCTCTCTTGGAAGACAGCCTTTTTGGTGGCCATAACTTCAGCCAAAAGGGTATCGGAATTGCAAGCCCTTTGTCAAACCACCATATTTGGTTTTCACCCGGATAGGGTTTACCTCAGAATCAACCCGTCCTTTCTACCTAAGGTATCTTCAGAAGCGAACATCAATCAATCCATCAATCTCCCAGTGTTTTTCCCCAACTTTCATAACAAAGGAGAGTACAAGCTTCATTCCTTGGACGTACACAGACAATTACGTTTTTATATCCACAGAACTGCTGGTCATAGGCAATCCGATCAGTTGTTTATCTCCTTTGCCAAAAGTAATTTCGGAAAATCAGTTTCGAAGGTTTCTCTCTCTAGATGGATCTCGAGTTGTATTCTGTTAGCATATCAGAGTTCGGGAAGGCCTGCACCTCAAGGAGTCCGTGCTCATTCTACTAGGGCCGTTGCCACTTCTGCAACCTTTCAGGCTAGGGTTCCACTGGATGACATTTGTTCCGCAGCCACTTGGGCTTCATCTCACACCTTTATCAGCCATTATAAAATAGATGTTATTTCCGAGGTAGAGCGTCCTTTGGCTCTGCGGTGCTCCGGAATATCCTTCCATGAAGGCCACCCAAGACTTAGGTAGCTGGGGACTCTGTCCCACAGGTTGCTGACAAATGAAGTTCCTACTTCAGATTAAGAAGTTATGTACTCACCATAACGTTCCATCTGAGTAGGTATCTTCATTTGTCTGCAACCATCCCCCCCTCCTTCCCCCTGACCGATTAGATCGCTCTTGTGTTATTAGCATATGTTCCCATTGGGACACCTGTTATCTGTTGTGCTATGGGGCAAACTTGATCTGAGGTCAGTTAGGGCAGGCAGGAGATTATGGGTAAGGGGAGGAGCTAGGAGCTTGGATCTATGCTATGTTAGAAGTTGCCGGCTCGGATCCGAGATCGGATCCGTATCCCACAGGTTGCAGACAAATGAAGATACCTACTCTGATGGAACGTTATGGTGAGTACATAACTTCTTATTACACTTATTGGATGTTCATAGACAACTACGTTTCTATCTGCACAGATCTGAGAAATGTAGGAAATCTGACCAGTTGTTTGTATCCTTTTCAGAAACCAAGTTGGTTAAACAGTCTCAAAAGTAACTTTATCAAGATGGGTGACTGATTGTATTTCCTTCATGTTTAAACAAGTTGGGTTTGGTCCTCCCTAAACCCTTAAAGACCCATTCAACTATGTCCATACTGACTTCATTAGCCTTCCTATCCAGAACTTCCATGGATTATATTTCTGCAGCTGCAACTTGGGCTAACCCTCATACCTTTATTACTCATTACAAATTGGAGCTGGTCTTGAGGGGAAGAGCAGCCTTCGGCTGTACAGTACTCGGAAATATCCTTCCTTAGAGTCCACTCACGATTCAGGTAGCTGGAGACTCTGTCCCATATGTTGAGGAATGAATGAAAATTGGCAACATCAGATAAAGAAGTTATGTACTCACAGTAACATTCCACCTGTATTCTCCATTTTTATTCTTCCTCAACACCCCTCCCTCCAGCCCCACCATGTTTCTTTGATGACTTCTGGTACAGAGGGAGAGTGCCTCCTTTTTCTTTGAGCTCCAGGAAGTGATTTTTCCATAGTATGTGAAATATAGCAATGTTTTACTTTAGGGAGTTGCAGACAAGATCTGGAAAAGGAGGGTGATTACAGCATTATGAGTAAGGGAGGAACTCAAGAGTTTGTAGTTTCCACGAGCTGTAAAACAGAGACTAAGTCAGAACTGAGGAGCAGATCCGGACCCATATGTTAAGGAAGAATGAAAATGGACAACACAGATGGAGCATTATGGTGAGTACATAACTTCTTCTTCGCAGTGGCCCTTCTTTCTTAGGAGATTGAAGATGGAGTAAGAAACTTTTAAGTTGTGCCAAAACTTTTGAGATTTCTTTGTCTTTGTGGTTCTTGAAGAACTGAGTTGGGACTAGGATGAGGCCAAGGTTTATACTGGATGACTAGATTTATGGTTTCATTGTTAGGTATTTTTATTAGTAGAGGGAAAGATTTCATTACACTCTTGTTGCATTCTATGAATATTGTTGCTATTTTCTTTAAAGACATAAAGTGAGTGTAAGTTCTTATTTAGTCAGTTACAGAATACAGTGAAGTCCTTTTGTAATGCTTTTTTACTATGATGAGAAGGGACCACTTCTCTGCAAAATTATGTCATGTGCGTATAGTGTGTTGGTGGGTGATGTGATATTTTTGGTTATGCCATTGATAAATTAGAATAAATCAAAGCAAAGTTTAGATAATTGTGGAACCATTGCAGAAAAGGTGCCCACGTTTGTACTTAGTTTGCCTTATTACACATAGAAGATTCTGTTTGAGAGGAAGTTTCTAAACCATCTAAAAGTGTTGGTGTTGAATCCCATGGAAGATTGTTTATTAGTATATCATGGTTGATATTTTTCAGAGGCTCTGAACAGATCAGTGAATATTGCGGTTGATGCTCATCATATTGATCACTGCTGTAGTAGCCTTAGCTGTATGGGTTATATCCTGTCAAGGCTATAACAGCTGTCCAAATTCCAAAGCTTCAGAGCACCTTCCACACACCCAAACTGTCAGGCAGCTTGTGCTGAGCTGACTAAAAGACAAGTTTGGGCACCAAGACCTTTAGAGCTTTACTGCTGCTGAAGTGTATGCTCTTCTGAGGCTTTCGGGTATTGATGCTCAGCTTGTGTGGTTCCTTTCCCAGGCAAATAAATGCTGTTCTGGGAAAAAGATATTTTCTAAACATTGTTGCTGTTGTATCACTTCCCACTTCAGGATAATTGCTTTAAAGGTATGGGGTATTTGTGTTTTAACGGACTGTCACAAGCCTGTATTGTACACTGTTAACAGGAGCGCTCTTTTTCTCCTGTTAGTTTAAAAGTTGTATAAAGTAACTGAAGACCATATTTCTGTGGAAAAATGTGTTTATTTTGCTTTTGTGGGACTGGCAAAGTATTTTAAAATGCTTTTTGCTGTGTTTTTCTGTCAAAAAGTGACTTTTAAAGACCTCACAGTTTTTCTGGCATTTGCTGCCCCCCCCCCCCCCCCACACACACACACACATTTTTGGCTTGACCATGGAACAGACTATCGGTCTGACAATCGGTTCTTTTTCCAGCCAGAAAAAGAAAAAGTTAAACAGCTATTGCCACTGCAACAGGCTAGCAGTTTGACTCAGGACTGTGTTCGAGACTTTGCTGTGGACATTTTTTGTACCTCAGACTACTCGTCTTTTACTCCGGATCTCTCTGGTGTAGCATCTACAGCCACTATGGACCAGGGATTGCCCACATCCTCTGAAGCTGTTGGGGTCCCCTGAGTGGGCAAGGGAGAGCCCACTTTTGTTGGTCCTGGTAGAGGGAACAGGGAAGGCTTCCCTGTTGTTCCAGAATGTTGTGCCCATCCATGAGGAAGCTGCTGTGGCCAATAGTAACATGGTTGGCCCCATTTTTCTTGTCAAAACTAAATAGAGTACTAAGCATGCATCTGCTCCTCCTCAAATTTCTTTAACAGAAGTAATCTACTGGGCCGGATAAGAGTTTAATTCAGTCTGTTCATCCTTCTTGTCAAGCAGTTTATGGTAAAAGAAAGAGGGATACCCCTTTTCATGAAGATATTCAAGATTCTGAATCTGAACAGGAAGATGAAGGGACAGATATTTTTTCCCCTCAGATTTCTGATTCATACTCAGGAGAGCTCAGTTTCTGATTCTTCCAGTGGAGGTTTCCTTTTCTCTGACACTGTTACTAGAATACACTTCTGTTTTCAGTGGGAGAACACTAAGGTTTCTCAGTCCCACAGAAAATAGCCTTGGATTAATAAAGAAGGATTTTCCAGAACCTGCACCAATTCCTCCTGTTCTGTCTGCTTTAGAGGATGCATGTGTCACTGCCTGCAATTCTCCTGATAGGTTGCCTTTTTGTGGGCAGATAGCTGACTATCTGTCGCTGGAGGAGTGGTTTCAGCTCAGAATCTGTAGTTTTATTGGCCATTTTGGGCTATTTCTATCCCTTTCATCTTTCTGTTTAAAAACCCCTTTTTGCGCTGTTTTTTCACTTGTATTACCTCAGCAGGATCCTGCCTGTGTGTCCTGCAGAGTTCTACAGCAGCAGAGAGAGAGAAGAGAGACTTTGAGTGGATTAAGTACTTCTGTTTTGCTTTTTATTGCTTATTTTCTCTAACCGCACTATATCGAGCATTTTTTTATTAACGTTGCAGCTTATTTGAACTGTTTTTTGAATTCTCTTACTGTTTGCACTTTAACTGATTGTTTTTAAGTGTTTTTTCAATTGTTTAACTGTTGTGGGCTACATACTCAAGTGCAATAGTCATTTTTCTGCCTTGAAAGTGTTTGTATTACTGTATCTGTTGCAATTTTCAAAAAAAAAAATAATCATATCTCTTGTTTCCCACTTTTCTATAACTAGTAGAGTCCGGTTTTTAGATTTTGCTGAATTCTGGGCTGCATTGTAGTTTCTGTGTTGCCCAGACCCTACTAAGATAGAAGGAAGCTTCTCTGTTTATCAGTGAGAGTGGTGAGCTTTGAGCAGCCTATCTGTCACTGGAGGAGTAGTTTCAGCTCAGAATCTGTAGTTTTATTGGCCATTTTGGGCTATTTCTATCCTTTTCAATTTTCTGTTTAAAAACCTGTGTTTGCACGAGTTTGCTCATAGAGCAGCGCCGTTTAACTAGGGTTAAACTATTACCGACACCAGGAGGTCTGCTCTTCAAGTTTTCCCTTTGAATTAGCCAAAGATTTTAAGCACTCAAACCTGTTCCTCATAGCTCAGCACTTGCTTAGAAACCGTTGTAAGCAATGGATAGACCATAAATTGCTACATCACTCAGCTCTCCTTACCATCTTCTTCTTTCGGTTGCTCCCGTTATGTCACACCAACCACCTTCATGTCCTCTCTCACCACATCCATAAACCTTATCTTAGGCCTTCCTCTTTTCCTGTTACCTGGCAGCTTCATCCTTATCATCTTTTTCCCAATATACTCTGCATCCCTCCTCATCACATGTCCAAACCAACATAATCTTGCCTCTCTGGCTTTGTCTCCAAACCTTCCAACCTGGGCTGACCATCTAATATACTTATTCCTAATCCTGTCCATCCTCGTCACATCCAGTGCAAATCTTAACATCTTCAACTCTGCCACGTCAAGCTCTGACTCCCGCATTTTTGTTAGTGCCACCGTCTCCAACCCATATAACATAGCTGGTCTCACTACCCTCTTGTAGACCTTCCCTTTCACTCTTAACTGGTACTCGTCTGTCACAAATCACTCCTGACACTCTTCTCTACCCACTCCATCCTGCCTGTACTCTCTTCTTCACCTCTCTTCCACACTCACCATTACACTGAACTGTTGATCCCAAGTACTTAAACTCATCTACCTTCGCCACCTCTACTCCCTACATCCTCACCATTCCTCTATCCTCCCTCTCATTCATACACATATATTCTGTCTTAGTCCTACTTACCTTCATTCCTCTTCTCTCTAGAGCATATCTCCACCTCTCCAGGGTCTCCTCCACATGTTCCCTACTCTCACTACAGATCACAATGTCATCTGCAAACATCATAGTCCACTGGGACTCCTGTCTGATCTCGTCTGTCAACCTGTCCATCACCATTGCAAATAAGAAAGGACTCAGAGCTGATCCTTGATGTAATCCCACCTCCACCTTAAACGCATCCGTCACTCCCACCGCAGACCTCACCGCTGTCACACTACCCTCGTACATATCCTGTACCACTCTTACATACTTCTCTGGTACTCCCGACTTCCTTATACAATACCACAACTCCTCTCTAGGCACCCTGTCATATGCTTTCTCTAAATCCACAAAGACACAATGCAACTCCTTCTGACATTCTCTGTACTTCTCCATCAACACTCTCAGAGCAAACATCGCATCTGTAGTGCTCTTTCCTGGCATGAAACCATACTGCTGATCACTAATCATCACCTCTCTTCTTAACCTTGCTTCCACTACTCTTTCCCATAACTTCATGCTGTGACTGATCAGTTTAATCCCTCTGTAGTTACTACAGCTCTGCACATCACCCTTATTCTTAAAAATCGGTACCAAAACACTTTTTCTCCATTCCTCAGGCATCCTCTCACTTTCCAAGATTTCATTAAACAATCTAGTTAAAAACTCCACTGCCTTTCACCTAAACACCTCCATGCTTCCACAGGTATGTCATCTGGAACAACAGCCTTTCTGTTCTTCATCTTCTTCATAGCTATCCTTACTTCCTCCTTGCTAATCCACTGCACTTCATGATTCACTAAGTAAGAAAAACAGTTAGTACTTAAATAGTTAGTATTTAAATAAATAAGTACCTATCCAGGCATGTCCAAGGGTCAGCTCCCAGTATTTTCTCCTGTCCACCTGGTGAATCTGGACATCCTGAGGCAATGTAGCAATTGCCTCATGTACACAGACAACCCTCTCCTCCTACCACCTAATACTACAACCTGTGAGGGATGCACTTATATTGCCAAATTGGAAGCCAAGCTCTCTCCGGCCAAGACTGGACTAGTCAGTCAGGAGGAGAAGGTAAATACTCGCACCACACCACACACATCACATAAGCCTTCAAAACCTACACCCACACATAGTAACACGGAACAAACCCCTACATTCGCGGAGGTTCTTAAAATAAATCTGTCCAAACAACAGAGATCTCCGAAGCTGAAACGCAAACAACCAACACCACCCAACACAACCCAAGTGACACATAACTCACAAAGCAAGTGTGTCACTCAACCTCAGCCCCTAAGGCAAAACAACGTACCCAGCACACTAGTCATAGTTGACTCTATAGTCAGGCACACTGATGTCTCACTCACCAGGCTAAACAAGGAGAAGATTACAGTTAGCTTACTGTCGGGTGCCAGGATCCACCACATAGCTCACACACTCAGGTCACTCCACAACAGTACAAATATGACTCTGTCATTATTCATGTTGGAGTGAATGACCAGAGACGTACCTCTCTGGATTACATGAAAACAGACATAGAGGAGCTCTTGGATCTTGTAACCTAGGCAGGTATGACCCTAGCCCTGAGTAGCATCCTGCCATCACCCAGAATGATACCCTAACAGAAGGACAAAATGACTGACTTCAACAATTGGCTAAACTTCTGGTATCATTCTAAGATGATCCAGTATCTGTCAGCCTGGGACGACATGATCGACAGGCCACAATGCTTTGCAGAGATGGCCTGCACCTGTCACCCCTGGGGTTCTGGATAATGGCTAAGGCTCTTGCCACCACCATAGTGCCTTTTTTAGGCAAGATTCAAATGACAAAATTACCACCGTAACTGGTACAAGCAAACAAAATCCGAGGGTAATGCTACTCAATGCTAGAGGTCTAAACCTCAAAATGCACTCACTCGAAGCACTCCTTAAAATGGAGATCATTGACATCTCTGCAGTGGCAGAGACCTGGTTCAAGGCTCCAGAGAGCACCCCTGCAATATCGGGCTACAATTCATACCACACCTTTCGGCCATCTAACCTGGACCGAAACACCAGAGGCGGAGGTGTGTCCATATTCACCAAGGATATCCACATCTCCAGGCTAATTGCCCAACATAATGCACCTGAAATTCTCCAGGTGCAACTAACACTGGGCACGACTGCAATCCAAATTATAGCTTGCTACAGATCCCTCACCATGCCCCAAGACTCCCACTCCACTTTTCTTAACATACTGGAAAATATTAAGGTACAACCCAACACCCTCATACTGGGAGACTTCAACTACCTCACCATTAACTGGGAAAAACTACTCATGTACCAACACATTTGCACAGCATTTTTTGGAATTCATAAATTCCAATGCCTTGAATCAACTGATCCAGACCCACACCAGAGGCAGCAATATCCTAGACCTAGTCATTATCAACATGAGCGTTTGGTGCTCCACACCAGAGGTCAGTCCTTCGTTGGTCAGATCCGACCATAAGCTAATCATTCTAGATCCACATCCTGCCCCACCCCCTATTAAGGAAACCACCGTAAAAACTTCTCCAAAGCCAACTTCATGCTTCTTAGGACAGAAGTGGCTAACTTCACCACACCCATGCAGACAGAAAGTAGTAGTACGACTGCTGAATCCCACATCAATGCACTGTATGAACACATACACAAGTGCATGGACCATGCCATCCCAAATAGAACCAAAACACTATCCTCCAAAAAAAAAAAAGAAGACAATCTGGTGGTCCCCTGCCATTAACAAACTCTACAACAGAAGGAAGAAACTGTTGCAAAAAAGAATAAAATCCCAAGATTGGAAAAAAACTCCCTTGTCAGCCTCAGTAAGAAGCCGAGATCCCTCATAAAATCCTCCAAACCGTGTTACGAAAACAAAATTGCCACTGATTCTAAAGACAACCACAAGGCATTCTATAGCTATGTCAAGAATCCAGTGGCCACACTCAGATCTGCTCAAAGCTGCATCACAATGGCACTAAACATACAGAACCAGCTGATATCGCCAATATCCTGACAGATAGGTTCAGTGCAAATTTCACCCCCCTCTCACCCCCGAAAGGGGCCATCTCTATACCGGATGAATGCCAAGTCCCAGTAATCACGGCCACACAGGTGAAGAATGCAGTTGCCAAAGCCAAAAATACAGCATCCATGGAACCTGACAACATCCCAGACTGTGTTTTGCACGAACTACATGCTGAACTGGCACCCCACCTAAGTACCATGTTCAGTCAAAGCCTTACTACAG
Organism: Protopterus annectens; assembly: GCF_019279795.1. Classification (NCBI taxonomy): domain Eukaryota; kingdom Metazoa; phylum Chordata; order Ceratodontiformes; family Protopteridae; genus Protopterus; species Protopterus annectens. Next base: position 615,380,799 of record NC_056747.1, read on the forward strand.
GTTTTGTGCCTACTGAATGGTGTACAGCTATGGTGATCCCACTCCACAAGGGGGGATCCACCACGGACCCCAGAAACTACCAACCCATCAGCCTGACAAGTCTGGTTTGTAAGGCCATGGAACGTATCATCATGGAACTTATAAACAAAAACATAGGTAACCTGCAAACTCTGGACCCCACCCAGTTTGGGTTTGTGAAAGGTAGATCATGTCTTGTAAACCTGATTGACTTCTTTGAAGCAGTCACCAAAGCCATGGACGAGGGTAAGGCAGTTCACACAGCCTACCTAGATCTCCCCAAGGCCTTCGACACCATCTCACACTCTGGTATTATCGATGAACTCACGAAACTGGGCATAAACCGCTATGTTACGCGATGGGTGTCCAACTGGCTCACTGACAGAACCAACACCATGAAAGTAACCAATTCCAAATCAGTCTCCAGACCAGTGACAAGTGGAGTGCCATAGGGTTCAGTCCTGGGTCCCCTCCTGTTTGGCATCTATGTCTCTGAAGTCCAAACCAACACAGAGGGCTTATGGCTAACAAAGTTCTCAAACAACTGCAAACTGGGAGCCATTATTGAATCCCCTAAGGATGTGGAAATTCTACAAAAGGGCCTTGCTGAGACAAATACCTGGTAAGCCACGGCCTCAACCTCAATGCCAAAAAATGCATAGTCATCCCCTTTGGAAAAAACCCTGTGCCAACGAACTATCACATAGGTGGTAGTCCACTCAACACCAAAAATATGATACGAGACCTAGGGACACAGGTAGACAGTACTCTCTCCTTTGATAACCACATAGCCACAGTGGTCAGGAAGTCCTTCTATGTGGCACACCACATCACAAAAGGTTTCTCATCCAGAAAAAGAGGTCATTGTCCCCCTCTACTCAGCCCTCATTAGACCTGTTATAGAGTACAACGCCCCCTTTGGGATGTACCTCACAAGACATTTGCAGCAACTGGAAAGATCTCAGAAATACCACAGAAAGAGGATCACCGGCCTAAAACAGATGCCCTATGCAGACCGTCTTAAGAAACTCCAGCTCTACTCCATCGCATATCGCCTACTCAGAGGTGATCTCTGCCTAACATACAAAACCAGAGCTGTTGGGCATGCTATACTTAGTAAAAATCCCAATCCCTTCGAGCCACACACTCCAGGGACCTTAACCTTGTCACCACAATAAACAGAACCTGCTGGAGGGGTAGGTTCCTGTCCCAGAGACTTCTCATACTCTGGGACAAGCTGCCTATTCATGTTAAATAGAGCACCTCATTAGCCCTTTTTAAGAAAAATCTGGACAACTGGATGGGAAATAGGAAATTTACCCCGGGGATCACTTCTGTGGCTCTGCTCGACAGGGGCACAGGTAAATACATTTTTGGGTGGCTAAAATCAGAGAATCTTTATGGCTAGGCTTATATAGACCCTGGGGCCTATAGCCTAGTACCTACCTATAAAGTTCCTCAGTTTTTTTACATTTTTATATACTATTCCCAAACCAGCAGCTATAGCTTTAATTGGTTCCACTACCACTAAGCACTTAGTTAATTCCAATTGTACTCTTTCTAACAAGGATAGGACAATTATTGATAACAACGGGAAAAAAGTGTATACTTCAGCAGCTTTGATTTTCAGAATTTTGAATTGACAGGGTCATATGTAAAAAATTTGTTCTGATTAATTGTGAGATTAATTGTGAAATTAAGAGGAATGTTTTATCTGCAGTTTTGTCTTTTGAGGAAAAATCTGCTATAAATAATTTACTTTATTCTATTGCACAGGTCAGTACCCATTGTTTACAGTGCGTGTATAACTCTGTTGATACGTCTTCCTGCTATGGCCAGTGGTATTGTTTTGAGGAGGTTTGCATGGCTAAGTTCTCAGCACCTCCAAGATGATGTTAAAATGAGATTTTAAATTCACCTGTGGATAGAGATTTAGTGTTTGGCCTCTCTGCTGAAGAGGTGATCAAAAGGTGTGATGAAAAGAGGTAAGCTGATCTAGGGAATCTTTTAAGATTTTTCGCTCCTTCTTTTCTAAACTTTCCAAGGGAATTACTAACTTCTTATCCAGTTTTGGTAAAAAGTGGAATAAACTGCTTCAACAAAATACAGTAAACAGATGTTTAAGAAGAATTGTCAAGAAGGTTTCAAAAAGAAGTCTCGAACCACCCAAAACCAAAGACAGTCCAGCAATTCCGAATGACTATTCTAGAGACCTTGTAAATGTTAAGTTGTCTATCTCGCCTTTGTTCTTGCTGGTTGGGATCGGAGCCGATCCTCGGCTCCGACTCGGCCATCTTCTATAGCTCGAGAGCTGTTTACTGGCTCAAGGCTACCCCTTATCCCATGATGCCTAGCGCTAGCTACCCAGATCTCGTTTGTCGGTTCAGCTGCAAGGTGTCGTTTTTCTGGCTCAGGCTTGTATAAAGTTTCTTTCTAGAACTTCTTTACTAGAAATAGTCATTTGTTAGTTGTTAGTCATATATTTGTTGTATTGGTAAGTATGTATTTGTAGATTACTTCCCGTCCCTTTAGAACTCGTTTAATTTAGAGAGTTCTCCCCCTCCCCCCTTTCTCCTTACTCCTGTCAGGTTAGCCGTTTAAGTTAGAGGCTTTCCTTATATCTTCTTTATAGGCTAGCCGTTTGAGTTAGAGGCTTTCATATTAAAAAAAAAAAAAAAAAAAAACAAACAAAAAAAAAAAAACTTTAGCTTTAGTCTGTACTGTACTGTGTTTTTCTCCTTAATTTGATTTTGTTTGGAAGCTATTGTTGTATTTTTCTGTTACAGGATGTCCAAAGAATCCAAGGTGTCAGGGTTCAAGAAGTGTGACTCATGCTGTCAGAAAATGTCGCTGACAGATGGGCACACTTCTTGCGTCTATTGTTTAGGCGCTGTGTACCTGCAGGACTCTTGTTCTATCTGCTATGCATTTAGTCCAAGAGTTCTGCAGGAGCGTAAGAATAAGCTTATTCTTAGGGGCCTTTGAAAGCCCCAGGATTCACCGGCCAAGACTCAGCCTGTGAAATCCCCTAAATCTACCAAATTTTCGGCTCCAAGTTCGGAGCCGTCTTTGGTTCAGTCTTTACCTGCTACTTTGGTTCTGGCTGGAACCGAAAAGACTGTCTCCCCGTTGGCTCCATCAGAAACTTCGGAGCCTTCGCGGAGCCACAAGAGGCTGAGGTCCCCTTCTCTGGAATCGATATATTCAGCTCCCCTACTGCAAAGCGAGCGCAGTCACAGATCTTCTCACTCCTCTCTGTCCTCTAGGCTCTTGGAGAAAGTGGTCAGTAGGTTGCTAAAGTCGCAGGCACTTGCCAAAATGTTGTCCAGCCCTCCTCAACAGGTGTCGGCTCTGTCCACTTCTATCGACGTTCCTCCTCCGACTCCATTGAGCTCGGAGCCGGAGTTCGTTGGGGTTCGAGAAGTGGAACCGTCGGCACCGATAACTTTATCGTATTCGGTTCCATCGTCGGCCCCGATTCCCTCAATGGTGCCGTCCGTCGAGGGATCTGGGCGCCAGGGCTCTCTCGTCGGCTCCGAGGGGGCGAGTGGCACCGGACCCTTGTCCGACCTCGTTCTCCCTCTCGGATCTTCAGCGCAGGTGAGCACAACTCCTACATCGGCCTGGGAGCCGTCTCCCTCGGTGCGGAGAAGGATTCCGATTTCCTCGGAACCGGAGCCTTCTCTGCATCGTGACAGGGATGCCTTCGATGTCACGAGGAGTGTGCTGGCCACTGAGTCAGCTCCACTATCGGCCCCACCGGCTCCGTCCCCTGTAGTGCCTGTGCCAACCTTTGCTTCTCCTCCAGACCCCAAGCATGGGGAACTGGCGCTCCAGGGCACCCCATTGGGTGTTTCCTCTTCTTCCGAGGCCTTCCTTGAACATTCAGAGGAGCCCCTTCGTAAGAAGAAGTGCAAGAGGAAGCACATTGACTCCCCTGAGTCTGTCACTTTGGATACAGACTTAGATGTTTCGGAAGGGTCCCCGAGATCCCCCTCTGAAGATGTTTCCTTTTCGGGCATCCTCGATATGCTTAAGCAGAGAGGGAACTGGAATCCCCTAGCCCCTACCGGGGATGAGTCTGTATTCTTGGATGCGTTTGGTTCCCGACCTTCCACCTTCTGAGATTCTCCACCTTTCGATCCACTTATGTCCGTGGTGGCTCGAAAGGCTTGGTCAGCCCCGGATACAGTGGAACCAACTCCGAGGAGACCTAGCAAGCTCAACACAGCACCCCATGATAAGCAATTCCTTACCAAAGGTGTTCCTGTTGATGCCATGGTGGTAGCAGCAGCCACCAAAAAATAGTTAGCGGAAACCTCTTCGTCTGTCCATCCTCCTAACAAGGAGTCTAGGACCATGGACAGATATGGGAAGCGAATGTTTGCTTCAGCGATCTTTTCTATGAGGTCACTGAACTACTTATGCCATTTTACCCGGCTTCAGAGGGATGTCCTTAAAGAGCTCGGAGATACCCTTTAAGATCCATCAGCTGAGGGGGCTCAAGCTAAAGTGGCTTCCCACCTGGCGACCCTTAATTCTGTAGTCAACTCCTCCATGAGGCTCATCTCTTATGCAGCTGATGGTGCGAGTAGAGCCGCAGGTACGGGCGTGGCCCTTAGGAGACATGCATGGATGCGGCTGTGTAACTTTGCGGAACCCTTTAGAGCGTCATTCACCAACACCCCCTTTGATGGTTCCTTTCTTTTTGGACCACAGGTGAAGGACACTTTGACTAGGTGTGAGCAAGAAGGCAAGACTCTCTCTGCCGTGGGAGTCCGTTTTTCCACTCCTTCCAGACAATACCCCAAGGGTCAAAAGAGTAGTAAAATGTGGTTCCGAAAATCCCAGGGAGCCTCGTCTGACACACGTAGTGATTTTTCCACCAGGGGCAGAGGGGGAAATAACAACAATAGATGCTGCCCTCGTGGCAGAGGGGGTCCGCAGAACCAGGGCAACAGAGAATCCTTCTCTGAGAAGCCCTTTCAGCATCCCTGAAGGGTTGCCCGGCTACCCGTCTCTGGAGGCAGTTGGGGGAAGACTTTCACTGTACCCAAAAGCCTGGCTAAATTTAACACAAGACAGATGGGTACGGTCAATTATATCCGGAGGTTACAAAATTCCCTTCTCTCAACCCCCATTACCTTTGAGCAAATCCCTTTCAGATGTTCCACCCAATCTGAAGGACCAAGCACTCATAGAAGTTCCAAGACTGCTAGACAAAAGAGTCATCCAGGAAGTCCTGGCAGACCAACACGGATCCGGAATTTACTCAAGGTTCTTTTTGGTACCAAAAAAGACAGGGGACTGGAGACCAATTCTGGATCTCAGCAGACTAAACAAGTCTGTTCAAAGAACAAAGTTTCAGATGGTCACGCTACAGTCCATTCTACCCTTTCTGGATCAGGACAATTGGATGTGCTCCATAGATCTTCAGGATGCGTACTACCACATCAAAATGGACAGGCGCTCCAGGAGATTCCTTTCTTTTCCGTCTGGGAGACAGTCATTACCAGATGTTCTTCATCTCACATTGCTGCAGTCCTTACACTTGGGTAGTCCGCTGTCCTCGGTCGGCCCGAATATCAAAGTATAAGGCTGACGTCGGTCAAGGCGCATTAGACTGACATCAGGACATCAGGGTACAAATGCGCATGACCGACGTCATATCCTCAGTCTTTTTTGCCGCATGGTCCGATGCAGAAGCAGCGTTGCAAGTGCCGTTCGGCGTTCTGAAATTTTTCGAATTCGGAGTTTCAGACCGAGTCAAAGTTGGCTAAGTACCCCGTTGGGGAATATTTTAGTTTTTTCTTGCCTCAGTTGTTTACCGGATGTCAGAGAAAGTGAATAACTGTATTTCTTGTGGGAAACAGATACCGCATAGAGATTATCATACTTTGTGTATTCCTTGTTTAGGGCCTGAGCACGACGTTGTTGGGTGTCGCTTTTGTGCTAGATTCAATAAGCGCACTATTAAGAGAAGGTTGGATTGTGCCAGGTTAGTCTTCGGGAAGCGGTGCAATTATAATATGCCGTCGGATGCTCCGGCGTCCGCTTCTTCGAAGCGCAAGGATAAGGCAGCTAAGCCCAGGTTAGACGAGTCGTCTGTACCGGACGCCGGTTCTTTAGAGGTGTCGGTGGAGCCGGTGGTTCCACCGGAGGTTTCTCTGGAGTCCCAGGGGGAGACCTTGTTATTGCAAGATGTGGCCTCTCAGGAGGCGGGTCAGGCTGAAGGGGCTTCTCAGGTTACTGTACTCCCCTCCCTTCCCAGGGTGGTTAGGCCTTCTCCTTCTGTTTCCAAGGCTTCTCCCAGAGGCAGGCCAGGTTTAGCTTCAGTTGGTGTCACTCCTAGTTCTTCAGGTTCTGTGCCCAAGAAGCATATGCTTAAAATGGCAGAAGATTTGATTACCTTGATTAGGGGTTCTTTGCCCCCTCCTGATAAGAGGCCTAGGGTGGAACCTGAGTTGGGGAGTTTTGAGCAGGCTTCAGATGTTTCAGAGTCTTCGGCTGAAGACTTGCAGGAGTGCTCTCCTTATTCTGATTCTGATGTGGATGATTCTACTCCTTCTGCTTCTCCTCCTGAGGATTTTTCTTTTTCAGAGACTCTTCATTCCATGAGGGAGCATTTTAAGTGGGAAGGTCAGGACTTCTCTGATTCCAGGAATTTTTGTTTTTACCCCAGCATAGGCCTTTGGCTATACCTCCTGTTCTGGATGTTGTGGAGGATGTGTTTGCAGAGGCCTCTCTTAATCCTGATTCTTTGCCTCCTGCTCCTGTTAAGCCGGATAGGTATTATAGGGTGCCTGAAGCTCATAAGTATCTTTTTAAGAGTCCTAGGGCGGACCCAGAAACTGTTAGTCAGGGGCCTAAGGGTGTTAAGGCTTCTGTTGTTAAAAATCCGGTTCCTACAGATAAAGAGGCCAGGGCTTTGGATAGATGGGGAAAGAAAGTCTATACTTCTTCCACCCTTGCTATGAGGGCTCTGAATTGCCAGTTTCACATGTTGAAATACCAAAACTATCTACTGTCTCAATTGAAGTCTAAGGTAGATGCTCTGGCGGAAGGTATTGACTGTAAAGAGTTACAAGATTTGGTACATGTCTCTGAACAAGTGGGTAAGCATTCTTTGCAATGTGGTTTTGATGCTGTACAGGCCTCGTCTAGGGTGGCTGCCACTGGGTCAGTTCTTCGCAGGCACGCCTGGCTAAGGGATCAGAATTTATCTGACCATGTTAAGACACGGATTTTAGATGCTCCTTTACAATCTGATGTGTTATTTGGTTCACCTGTTGAGGCAGTCTTAAAGAAAATGGAAGACAAGGCTAAGTCTATGCAGACTGTTAAAGATTTTTTGCAGGTTCAGCCTCCGAAGTTTAGCAGAAATAGGCCTACCAAGGGGTGGACGTATCCTTCTTATGATTCCCAGTCTAGGGGTAGGTCTAGACGTGGTAGGGGCAGAGCTCAGGGCTCTTTCAGGCCTAGAACACGGAGTTCACCTGCACAGTCTTCGGGTGAGGGCAGGGGTCAGTCCTTTCGTAAACAGACCCAATGACCTACCTTTTCAGCTGCCAGAGCCTTCTCGTCTGGCAGCACCTTTGGGAGGAAGGTTGGCACTTTTCAAGGAAAATTGGAGTTTAATTACCCAAGACAGATGGGTATTGGATATCATACACCAAGGTTACAGGTTTTATTTCCATACCTTGCCTCCTTTCAAAGGCATGCCAGACGTTCCTCCTCAGCAAAGAATAGAGGCTCACAAACAGATTTCTCTGCTGCTCCAAATAGGAGCCATACAACCGGTCCCTCTGTCAGAAGTGGGCCTAGGATTTTATTCTCGCCTGTTCCTAGTACCAAAGAAGGGGAACACGTGGAGACCAATTTTGGATTTATCTATCCTCAACACTTATCTGGACATTCCCAAGTTCAAAATGTTGACGTTACAACAGCTTTTACCTCTGCTGGGCAAAGATCACTGGATGGTGACTCTGGATCTCAAGGAGGCTTACCTTCATGTTCCTATCAGGCTAAGTTGCAGGAAGTATCTACGGTTTCGGGCTGGGACTTCTCATTATCAGTTCTCTGCATTGCCCTTTGGCTTATCTACTGCGCCCAGAGTGTTCACGAAAGTTCTGGCTCCAGTGATAGCTTTCTTCAGGCTAAGAGGAATACAGATTTATCCTTATTTGGACGATTGCCTGATTCTGGCTCAAGGAAAGGACGAACTTCTTCATCATCTACACTATGTGATAGCAGTGCTAAGATGCCTGGGGTATTCTGTGAACAAAATAAAGTCCAGTCTAGTACCCTCTCAGGACATGTGCTTTCTGGGTGTGAGACTGAATACAGCATCCCAGATGGCCTTTTTGACCCCGGACAAACAAAAGACTCTTTCTCTTTACTTCCATCAGTTATCTCATCAGTCCAGGCTGACTGCAAGGACAGCCCTTCAAGCCTTGGGGTTCATGGCATCTTGTATTCTGGTGCTTCCCAATGCCAAACTGCATATGAGGAAGCTACAATGGTATCTCAAAAATGTATGGACACAGCACTGCCAAGATATGGACACTGTCATTCAGATAATACCTTGCATTCAAAAGGAATTTTTGTGGTGGGCTCAAGAATGTCACCTAAACAAGGGACTCTCTGTGACCCGGCCAGAGGTGAGTCAGATTCTAACGACAGATGCCTCAGACAAAGCTTGGGGAGCTCATCTAAATGGAAAGTGGATACAAGACACGTGGCCTGCCAGACGTCTGCATCTACATATCAATCTGAAGGAGATGTTAGCAGTCCAATTTGCATTAATAGCTTTCAAGGATTTACTTCTTCCAGGGCAGGTGTTGATTCTAACAGACAACACAACTGTCATGTGGTACATCAACAAGCAGGGGGGAACTCATTCTTATCCTCTGTGCAGACAAGCAATGATTTTGTGGGAGACTGCTCTCAGTTTAAAGCTAAATCTACAGGCAAGGTTTCTGCCGGGAGCACAGAACTCCTTAGCAGATGTGTTGAGCAGACAAATTATGGATCCCCACGAGTGGAAATTGGATCCTCATGTATTTCAGAAATTGACAGTGTCATGGGGAACTCCAGACATAGATCTGTTCGCTTCTCCACTAAACTACCAGCTGCCAAAGTTTTGCACAAAAGTTTTCATCCCACAGCTTGGAAAGTGGATGCTCTTTCCTTCAATTGGAGCAATCTTCATGTGTATGCGTTTCCACCTCTGCCTCTCCTCCCAAAGGTACTTCTAAAGGTCAGACAGGACAAGCCAAAGATGATTTTAATAGCTCCAGATTGGCCTCGACAGCATTGGTACCCACTACTGAGAAGTCTGGTACGTGAGCCTCCATGGCCTTTACCTTCGATTCCTCACCTGCTGTCTCAGGAGAACAGTCATTTACTCAATGTCAAACTTCACTCTCTTCACCTGACAGCCTGGCATATTCTGTTTTAAACCCTGGAGGGTTTCAGCTTCCATAGCAAGTTTTGAATGTTATTTTGGAGGCCAGAAGGCCTAGTACAAGGAAAGTGTACGCAGATAAATGGAAGAGATTTTTGTTTTGGAGTGCAGCAAAAGCATTTGATGTTTCTAAGCCTAATTTAAGTGTGGCTCTTCAATATCTTACTGAGTTACTGGACAAAGGTTTGTCCTTCTCTTCTATTAAGATTCATGCTGCAGCAATTTCTGCTCACTATGATTGTGACCCACCATTGTTTTCTCATCCTTTGTTTAAGCAATTCCTTAGAGGGGCAAAGAATATAAGACCCCCACGGAGAGCTCCTACTCCTGCTTGGGATCTCAATTTTGTGTTGGAGAAACTCACTCTACAACCTTTTGAGCCTGCAGCTACTGCTGAGTTGAAATATTTATCATGGAAGACTGCTTTTTTGTTGGCCATTACCTCTGCGAGAAGGGTTTCTGAATTACAGGCCCTTATGGCAGTTGAGCCTTTCTTAATTTTCCATAAGGATAGGGTATCTTTGCGTACTAATCCTTCCTTTATGCCTAAAGTGGTTTCTAGTGTGGCTTTAAACCAAACTATTCATTTGCCTACCTTTTATGCAAACCCTCAAAATAAAGGGGAAAAGATTTTGCACACTTTGGATATACACAGGCAGTTGCGATATTATTTGAGCAGAACTAAAGGGTTCAGGCAGTCTCAGCAGTTATTTGTTTCTTTTGCTTTGAGTTCTCAGGGCAAGCCTGTGTCAAAACAAACTATTTCTAAGTGGATTGGGTTGTGCATTGCTTTCTGTTATTCCCATCATGGCAAGGAGGTTCCAGCTGGGATTAGGCCTCATTCCACTAGGGCTACTGCCACTTCAACAGCCTTTTTGAGGGGGGTGGCAACTAAAGATATCTTGGAGGCAGCTACTTGGAGTTCAGTGCATACTTTCTCTAAGCATTATCACCTTCCACTTTACTCTAAATCTAGGGCTGGTTTTGCCACTGCTATTTTACAGGGCATTTTGGCAGCTCCTGCTTCTCTATAGTTGTGCCATCCTCCCTTACCTCTGCTTTGGGATTCTACCCAAGTGTAAGGACTGCAGCAATGTGAGATGAAGAACATAGTACAGTTTTGTACCTACCATAAATGTAGATGTTCGAAGATCCACATTGCTGCAGTCCAATTTACTCTCCCTCCTTCCCCTCTGTAGTTAGAGGCGGTTGTGTGGGTTGGATTGTAAATATTGTGTATATTGTATATATTGTACATATTATTAGTGCTAGGGTGGTTGGTTGGTTGTTTGTTGTCTTTGTGTTTTGACCTTTCTTGTTAGGGTCTTCTGACATCTGGGGCAAGAAAAGACTGAGGATATGACGTCGGTCATGCGCATTTGTACCCTGACGTCCTGATGTCAGTCTAATGCGCCTTGACCGACGTCAACCTTATACTTTGATATTCGGGCCGACCGAGGACAGCGGACTACCCAAGTGTAAGGACTGCAGCAATGTGGATCTTCGAACATCTACATTTATGGTAGGTACAAAACTGTACTTTCAGAGCTCTGCCCTTTGGTCTCACCACAGCCCCCAGGGTGTTCAACAAATGTATGGCAGTGGTCACGGCTCACCTGAGATGTCGAGGATTCCAGGTGTTTCCATATCTAGATGACTGGTTCCTCACTGCTACTACCAGGCATCAATTTCTTCAAGCCAGGGACTACACAATCACAATCTGCTCCCAGTTAGGCATTACAATAAACTTCGAAAAATCTGCCTTGTTGCCCTAATGTCTATCACCTACGTAGGTGCAGACTTAGACACAAGGAACATGTCCGCAAGTCTACCGCCAGAAAGGGTGTCTACAATTTGTCAGCAAGTACAAATTCTGATGCAGAGCAAAAGAATCCAAGTCAGGTTCGTTCTTCAAACTCTGGGTTCCATGGCAGCAGCCATTCTTCTAATCCCACTGGCCCGCTTTCACATGAGGATCCTTCAGTGGCTTCTGTTCACACAGTGGTCTTTCCAACAGCTGCCCATGTCTCATACGATCATGATCACAGAAGCATGCAAAAGGTACCTTTCTTGGTGGCTGGTCTCCCCACTAGTGATTCCGGGCAGACCCTTCATTCAGCCCCCTCTGGTAGCCACAGTGACCACAGATGCCTCCCTGATAGGGTGGGGGGGGGCATTATCAGGGCAGGACAGTCCAAGGCACTTTGCAGCCTCACGACTACCACCTGCATATAAACGTCCTAGAAATGAGAGCCGTGCTCCTAGCGTTGCAAGCTCTTCAAGACTCTCTCCCTTCTGGGACCATTGCAATTCAAACGGACATGTCACTGGTGTGGTACATCAACAAGCAGGGCGGAACTAAGTCCTACCCCCATGTCGAGAAGCACTCAGACTCTGGCAGTGGGCGATTTCTTCCCAACGATTTCTGATTGCGACACACATCCCTGGGAGGTCCAACGTCATAGCGGACAGGCTCAGCAGAGCTATTCTCATGCCTCACGAGTGGTCTCTGAATCAGGTAGTTGCGGATCTGATCCTCCGCAAATGGGGACAGCCTTGCTGCGATCTTTTTGCCACCCCCTTCAACAGCAAATGCAGCCACTACTTTTCCCTTCTTCTGCTTCCAGGTCACACACCCAGAGACGCTCTAGTCCACAATTGGCCTCAGGGACTTCTTTATGCCTTCCCTCCGTTTCCCCTGATACCGGAACTCATACAGAAAGCAATATCGTTGGGTTGCAAAATGATCCTCATTGCCCCCTACTGGCCTTGACAGATATGGTTTCCGTTCCTGCACCATTACCTTCTCGATCAGCCCTGGACTCTGGATCCGATTCCAGACCTACTGATTCATCAATCAGGTGGGCTGCGTCAATCCCTCCAAACACTCCAGCTCACAGCTTGGTTGCTCCACTTCCAACCTTAGCCAGGCTTCCCAGCATTTCCTCGGCTGTGCATGAGATTATTGTCTCCTCTCACAAGTCCACAACTAGAAAGACTTATGCTAGCAAATGGAAACGTTTTTCTTGTTGAGCAGAGGCTAGGAACGTAGATCCCTTTTCAGCCCCAGTCCACAAACTTTTGGAGTTCCTAGCACAGCTTTTTCGTTCTGGGTCCATTTATGCTATAATCAGGGTTCAGTTGGCGGCCATTTCTAACTTTCATGTTGGTTTGTCTAATTCAAACATTATGTGTCATAAGCTCTGTAAAGCCTTTTTAAGAGGGACTACTCTCCTTAGACCTCCAGTGAGAGATCCCCCTCCTCCTTGGGACCTTAATTTGGTACTAACCTCCTTAATTATGCCCCCCTTTCAACCTGCAGCATCCTGCTCCATTAAGTTTCTATCTTGGAAAACACTTTTTCTGGTAGCTATTACTTCAGCCAGACGCGTCTCTGAACTTCAGGCACTATGTGTTCGTCCTCCATACTTGGTTTTTCATAAGGACAGGGTTGCTCTGAGGACTAATCCCTCATTCCTTCCGAAAGTCTACTCAGAAAACAATTTAAACCAATCTATGACCTTTCTGTGTTTTTCCCTAACCACACCAACAAGGCAGAATACAAATGACACCAATTGGACATTCATAGACAATTGCGTTTCTACTTGCATAAGACTAAGGATATAAGGAAGTCGGACCAACTATTCCTTTCCTACGCCCTAGGCAAACAGGGTCTCCCAGTTTCCAAAGTGACCTTATCCAGGTGGTTGTCTCACATTATTACTTTCGTTTATCAATTGAGAAACAAAGAGTTGCCTATCAAACCAAAAGGTCATTCTACTAGGGCTTTGGCCATCTCTGTAGCCTTCCAATCTAGGTTGCCCATGGATTCTATCTGTGCAGCTGCTACGTGGGCAAATCCTCATACCTTTATTTCTCATTACAAGCTAGATATGGTCTCCAGGAGCAGAGCTGACTTTGGTTCCACTGTTCTGAAGAGCGTGTTCCAATGAGCCGCCCAGGATTGTAGGTGCTAGGGACGCTGTCCCAGCCAGCAAGAACGAAGGCAAGATAGACAACTTAACATAAAGAAGTTATGTACCTACCATAACGTTCCATGTTAGTTGTCTTTATCTCGCCTTCTTTCTTGCGTCCCACCCTCCGTCCCCCTGTCCTATTGGATGGAGAGGGTTTTGGTTTCACTGGCTGAGTGTTCTCTGGTTTGTTTTCTCTACTGACTGAGAGAGTATGACAGGTTTGCTCAACCTGTTGTTTGGACAGGTTGATTCTTTGGCTATGTCTGGGGTTAGCACAAACGAGATCTGAGTAGCTAGCGCTAGGCATCATGGGATAAGGGGTAGCCTTGAGCTAGTAAACAGCTCTCGAGCTATAGAAGATGGCTGAGTCGGAGCCGAGGATCAGCTCCGATCCCAACCAGCAAGAAAGAAGGTGAGATGAAGACAACTAACATGGAACATTATGGTAGGTACATAACTTTTTTTTCCTTCCTACCCTGGCCCTTTTTTCTTCCAGAAAATGCGAATCTCCATTTTCCTCTTTAGCAATAGATAGTTTCAGGCAAATGGTTTATGAAAAATCATTCATCAAGGTTACAAATGGCTGTGGAAGGAGATTCCCCCTTTCCAAGCAGTTATTTCTTATCCTCCAAATCAGACTCTTTTTTTTTATTTCCACAGGTTCTTCATCACATGCTATCCCAAGGAGTGATAGAACCAGTTCTTCCTTTTCAGGTGGGGAATGTTTTTTATTCAAGGATGTGCTTTTTGCCTGTGTGCTAAAGAAAGAAAATTCTTGAGAAGACTTCCAAGATGGCTGCACTCTGAGAAATAGCTTAATTATAACTCTGTCGGTGTGAAAACAGAAACTTGGCAGAGAAAGCCAGCGGACCTAGATTTCTGGGTAATTTCAGTAACTGGTTAATTAGTGCACTGCCTGGATGCCAAGAAAGAAGAAATACAGAGGACCTGAATGAAAAGCAGGTATGAAAGGCGAAGAAAAAACACTGACTGGGAAAAGTACTGAGGCTTTTTAGTAAAAAGCAGTGCAAGCTCCAGAAATGACTTCCAGTAACCTAGAGGAAAGAATAAGGCAAATGCACGCAGACCTGACTAAAATAAATGAAATACTGAAGGAGTATATCAACTCAAACAATAAAAGTCTGGAAAAAATGGAAGAAGCTTCAAATTTCCAGATATTTAGATAAGGTGATAAGTCTGTAAAAGTCAGAGGTTGAAATGAAGAAAAGGCTGGCTGAATATGAGACTGCTCAAGAAGAGATGTTTAAAACAATAATTGAATTAGAGAACATGGCATGTAGGGAAAACCTGAGATTTTCTGCTGTACCTGAGAAGCTGGAAGGAGCAGGCTGTATTAATTTTGTGAAAGCACAGGTAAGCAAGTGGACTTATATTCCATAACAGGAATTGTTAATTGAAAGGACACGTTGTGTGCATGCTCCAAACCTGGCTATGAGAAAACAGCTTTGACCTTTAATAGTAAAAATGCAATCTTACCAACAGTAGGAGTTGGTTCTGACAAAGCTGTGGCAGAAGGACAAAAATACTAAAAGTGGGAGACAGCAGAATGTTTGTGGAGAATGATTACTCAGTGTACACCAGGCAGATGAGAAGTAAATTTATCCCATTATTCAGGGAATGTTGAGAAGCAGGAGTGAGATTCAAAATGCTGTACCCAGCTGTCTTCAAAATATTTTACCCTGGAGAAAGAAAATCATTTCTTGATGAAGTATATGCTAAGGAAGATATACAACAGTTTGTCCAACAAAACGTGAGCTGTGAAACAGAAGGAGATTCTACTTCTTATTCTTCTGGTAGTAAAGACAACAGAGATACTGTGCAGTGAAACCTTTTCCAGTGTTTCAATGGAAAATGCTTGAGAGAGGGGAAAAAGCACAATAGTTGATTAGAAGAGTCAAGAGTATGTTGGAAATGAAGCAGAGACAGGGTTTGGGAGAAGGAGGTGAACAGGAATAGAACAAGAAAATCTGGAAATATTGGACTTCCCTGGACATTGTTAAACATGTAGGGGACTCTAAAGCATATACCCTACTTCATGTCATTAACGTTTGCAGAATAAAATCAGTAACTTGGAAACTGACAAATGTGGGATTACAAAGCAGTAAATCTGATGTTGTTAATCTTCATTCATTCATGATGGATGGGTCTTGGTTCCGTCCTTGGAACTGACTTGGCCGTTATAACAAGCTCGCGCCAGCCAAAAAACTCTCAAGCTAAGATTACCCATAGTGCCCCTCTCCTCATCTCCTTAGAATGTCAGGTCAACTCTCCAGCTAAGTGATTTGTTTTTCCAATAATATTTCTTCAACTTTTGGGATTTTTTTCTCTCTTAATCCTTTCTTTAGCTAGTGGTTTAGATTTTGATATAGTTTTTATCTGTGTGAGTTTTTTCTTGCTCTTTTATGGGTTTTTTTTGGTATTTCTTCGTATCATTGATAGTACAGGCCCCTCCCTTACCTCTGTGGTAGTTTCTAATACTATCGTTGGTATTCTCTCCTTTTCTTACCCCTTTGTGTGCGTGTGTGTGTGTGTGTATGTTGTACAACTAATTGTGACAGGATATTTCATCTTGCTGTTTTCCACTATATATTTTGTGAATTTTTGTCTGCTGGACTTTCTAATATGGCAGATAAGAAAGGCACAATAGGTTTCAAACAGTATGACAAATGTGCAGGAAGATGCCCAACTCTGATGGACATCTTTCCTGCGTCTGTTGCCTAGGAGTACCACACTTACAAGTTCAACCTCCGTGTGAGCTCTGTAACGGCTTTAGTGCCAGCACCTTAACTGAGTGCAAGAATAAGTTGATATTAAAGGGTCTTCGAAAAACCCCTTTCTCGGAGGCTTTATCTGAGACAGAGGTCTCAACCCCTCCTAAAAATAATTGAAGAAGAGGAGCCAGTCAGCACCATCTTCTCCTCATTCTCTGGAAAATAAATATACTAAGGCTCAGGTTCATATGGAACCGAAACCAGAAGAGGCAAAATTGACTTCTATACCAGTCTCGGCACTGGAGCCCAAAACTCTGTCCACAGTACTGTCCTTGTCCACGGAACCGATAATGACTTCCACACCTATGGTACTGACCAATTCCATGGTACCACAGACCGTCTCGGCCCCAAAAATAGTCTCTCCTTCAATACAGGTCACTACCCTCCCCCAAACACAACCTTCTGGTCTTCTGACCACAGTGCCGAAGGTTGAGACTCTAGCTCATACCCAATATTCCCTGTCTATCGATCCATTTCTTGGACAGTAATTAATCCCATTTCTTGATCACCCTGAATCTCCATCGGGAATATCAACCCACTCCACCAGGAGTCTTTCGGAGCTCGATGTAGTGAGACTTGTGGATCAGCTCCTGGAAGCCAGATGAATCCCAACTCCATCTAAATCCTCCCTCCTACCAGGAGCCGAGGAATTTTCTCCACAGACTCCAATCTATATTCCTCCTTAAACCTCCCTGCAGGTATTGGAGCCATCAGTGTCGATGCCTAGCCTGGTTCCAGCTTCTTCGGTCCCACTGGTAGATCTTACAGTGGTTCTGGAGCCTACCCTGTGGTCCATGATTCAGTCGGAACCGACCCACCCTCAAGACCGTGACTGTGCTGCCAGCACTGTGACCCCTAGTACGGCACCCATTTTTTCTACGGTGCCATCTACGGTTCTGGTTGCCTTGACAACTCCCGAGTCCTCTCATGGCTCCTTTCCTGGGGGTGGGTTAGTTGGAGTGGCATGTGACCCCGGTTCCGAGGTTATCTTTCTCGGTTCCAGGCTTCCATCCCTCTTCGGGCGGGCCTGCCTTACAGATTATGGAGAGAGCACTTGCCTCTGCAGATTCACAGCTGGTTCCTTCGGCACCAGAATGCCACTCATACATGTCCTCTGGTCTGCAGCTAACACAGTCCACTACACTGTGATTTCAGGCACAGGAACCTCGAGATACCCTACTGCAGGGCACCCTCTATTTGGAGTCCTCTTCAGATGCCCCCCCCCCCCAAAGAGCCACCCCATAAGAGATCATGCAAGAGGAAGCATGTGGATTCCCCTGAGGAATCCCTTACGGAAAATACAGATTACGATGAGAAGGAAGGGTCACCACAGTTGCCCCTTGAGTATGTCTCCCTTGGAGACATACTAGAAATCTTAAGGCAGCCGGTGACTGGAAGTCCACCAACCCTTTCTCTGAGGAATCTGTATTCTTGCAGGCTTTCTTTGCTCGACCCTCTACTTCGTGGGTCACTGCGCCTGCAGATGAATTAGTCCAGTCTCATCAAGCAGAGCACCTGGAAGAGTCCGGAGACCATTGGGCCAGTCCCCCGGAGACCAGACAAAATACTCTCCCCTCCAGAGGATCACCCTCATTGGTGCAAAGGCTTGGCAGTAGACGCTATGGTGGTGGTGGCACCCACTAGGAAGGAACTCACTGAGGAGAGTCCTGCTGTCCACCCTCCAAACAAGGAGTCTGATACGATGGACATACTAGGGAAGTGGGTGTATGCTTCATCGACCTATGTCATACCATCCTTGAATTACTTGGCACACTTTACCCTTCTCCAGAGGAACCTCATCACGGAACTCTCGGGAACCTTAGCAGGAGCGGTATATGATGAGGTATGTGACAGAGTTGCCTCACAGCTTGCCACCCTGGAATCCATATCTAATTCATTCATGCAGTTGATTTCTCTTACTACCGAAGGGGTGGCCAGAGCAGCGGATGCAGGCGTTGTCATGAGGCGTCACACCTGGATGTGCTTGTGTGACTTTATGGACCCTTTTAAATCTTCCTTTGTCAACACTCACATTGATGCCTCCTCTCTTTTTGGCCCAAAGGTTAAAGACACATTAGCTAGGTGTGAAAAGGGCGTCAGGACCCTGTGTGATGTGGGCATACATTTTTCCACTCCTCAACGATCCTACTCTAGGAATCAGAGAAGTGGAATGATATGGTTCAGAAAATCCCAAGGGCCTTTCCATGACACATGTGGTGAGTTTTCCTCTTGGGGCAGAGGGGGTACTCATCAGGAAGATGGCCTCCCCAAGGCAGAGGGGAGTCCGCATAACCAGGGGTCCAGAGATTCTTTTTCTGGACAACCTTACCAGCGCTGCTGAAGAGTGGCCTGATTGCTTGCCTCTGGAAGCAGTCAGGGGACGATTTTTTCTGCACCACCTAGCCTGGCATTCCATAACGACAGATTCTTGGGTGCAGACAATAATTATCAGAGGTTATCACATTACTTTCAGTGTTTACCCGAGGCCACAAAAACGAATCCCTGAAGTTCCACCCAGTCAGCGGGATGCATCAGCACAGGAAATTGAAAAGCTGCTTCTAAAAACAGTCATCCAAACAGTTCCACCAGACCAGACAGAATCTGGATTTTACTCAAGGTTCTTTTTAGTGCCGAAAAAGATAGGGGACTGGAGGCCAATTTTGGACCTCAGCATCCTAAACAAGTTCGTCAAACAGACAAAATTCCGGATGGTCACAGTTCAATCTATCTTCACGTTTCTGGAGAAAGATGACTGGATATGCTCCATAGATCTCCAGGATGTGTATTACCATATAAAAACGGACAAACGCTCAAGCAGATTTCTCTGCTTCCAGCTGGGAGCCAATCACTACCAATTTCGAGCACTACCCTTTGGTCTCTACACAGCCCCCAGAGTGTTCACCAAATGTATGGCAGTGGTAACAGCTCACTTGAGACTGCAAGGATTCCATATCTAGACGATTGGCTCCTTACCACTCCTACCAAGCATCTTCTGCTTCTCGCCTTGCACTACATTCTGCAACTAGCAAGATCCTTAGGTTCATAGGTTCATAGGTTCATACTAGGCTATCTGCCCTGGGGCATTTATAAGCCTAGCCCGATTGTGTTTGGCTTACGCCACCCCTTGATTTGAGTATACTGTGCCCTATTTAAAGTTTAGTTTACTGTGCCTCTGTCTAATAGTGACACGGAAGTAATCCCCAGGACAAACCTACGATCCCCCATCCACTCATCAAGATTCTTCTTGAAGAGAGTCAGTGAGGTGCTCTGCCTAACATGAATTGGAATTCTATTCCAGAGCGAAGGGAGCCTCTGGGTTATGAATCTGTCCCTCCAGCATGTTCTATTTATTTCTGTGCTGAGGTTCAAGTCCCTCGAGCGCATGGCTCTAAGGGATTTAGATTTACTGAGGTGGAGCATGTCCATTAATTCTGGGTTGGACATAGCTTTATATGTCAGGCATAGATCGCCTCGAAGTAGGCGGTATGCAACTGAGTAGAGCTGGAGTTTTTTTAACCGAGCAGCATATGGCATCTGCTTGAGTCCCTTGATCCTCCTGGTGAGGTACTTTTGGGGTCTTTCTAATTGCTGCAGGTGTCAGGTAAGGTACATGCCAAAGGGGGCATTGTATTCTATGATGGGCCTGATGAGGGATGAATAAAGGGGCACGATTACCTCTCTTGATCTAGATGTGAATCCTTTCATGATGAGGTTGGCTATGTAGAAGGTCTTTCTAACCACTTTGGCAATGTGGTTGTCAAAGGAGAGATTGCTATCAACTTAGGTCCCCAGATCCCTAATTACTTTCTCTGTACTTAATGGATTACCACCTATGTGGTAATTTGTGGTCACATTGTTTTTGCCAAAGGGTATGACTATACACTTTTTGGCATTTAGCTTTAGACCATGGCTCTGGCACCAGTTATCCATCTCTGCGAGGCCTTTTTGAAGGATGTTTGTGTCAGCTGGAGAGTCGATTATGGCGCCCAGTTTACAGTCATCTGCGAACTTGGTGAGCCATAGTTCTCCCACGTTGGCGTGTACCTCAGAAAAGTAAATACCGAACAAGAGAGGTCCCAAGACAGAACCTTGTGGGACGCCACTTGTGACCGGTTTCGAGTCTGACATGGCCCCAGCAACTCTGACTCTGTGGGTTCTGTCTTTGAGCCAGTTTGTGATCCATCTTGTGACATAGGGGTTTATATTTAGGCTGGATAGCTTATCTATGATGCCCGAGTGGGGTATTGTGTCAAATGCCTTTGCGAGGTCCAGATAGGCTGTGTGGACTACCTTCCCTTCATCTATGGCCTTGGTGACTGTTTCGAAGAAGTCGACCAGGTTCAAAAGGCAGGATCTGCCCTTGACAAAGCCAAATTGGGTAGGATCTAGTGTCTGTAGGTCCCCAATGTCTTTGTTTATGAGTTTCATGATTATCCTCTCCATAGCCTTGCAGACCAGGCTAGTCAGGCTTATGGAGCGATAGTTTCCAGGGTCCGCAGAGGCGCCACCTTTGTGGAGTGGGACCATTGTTGCTGTACGCCATTCTTTCAGCACATATCCTGTAGTGAGGCTGAGATTGTACAGCAGTTTTACTTGAGGGATTAGTTCTTCTTGGAGTTCATGTAGGACGCAACCCGGGACGCCATCTGGTCCCATGGAAGCGGTGTTTTTTGCTTTGGAGAGGGCGGTCTTCACCTGAGTATCAGAGATGTTTGGGAGGCTGCACTCTGCCAGGATAGATACTTGCTCTTTTGGGGGGGAGGGGGGGGGAGAAGTTTGCACTGAACCTGTCTGCCAGGATATTGGCAATGTCTGTGGGTTCAGTGTATTTTTTGTCGTTTAGAATCAACTCAGAACAAGTCTGGGAGTTGCATCCCAGGTTCCTAACATAACTGAAAAAAGCCTTATGATTGTCTTTAGTGTCATGTGCAATTTTTCTCTCGAAGCTGGCCTTGGAGGATTTTATGAGGGATCATAATTTTTTGCTAGTACTGATCAGAGATGCCTTCCCTTTTAGGGATTTTGCTGTATCATGTAGTAGCTTCCTCCTTCTGTTGTACAGTTTATTTATGGCTGGAGTCCACCAGACTGGACGCCTGCCTTTGGATGATTGGGTCTTGATTTTGTTTGGGATAGCATGATCCATGCATTCCTGGAGATGTCCGTAGAATGCGTTTATATAGGATTCTGCAGTTTGGGCCGTAGTTTCCACTAGCTCTGGGGCCTTGAAGGATTCCACTTCGGTTTTGAGAAGTGTGAAGTTCGCTTTTGAGAAGTTTTTCACTGTGGTTTTCTGGGCTGGGGGTGGGGTCGGGATGTGGATATCCAGTGAAATTAATTTATGGTCTGATCTTACCAATGAGGGATATACTTCTGGTATGGAGCATAGAGTCCCCATGTTGGTAATGATCAGGTCTATTATGTTTTCCCCACTTGTGGGAGTGGTGACTAGTTGTTCCATAGCATTTGAGTTTATAAATTCCAGGAACCTTTGGGCTAAGGTGCTGGGGCTTGAGTAATGCTCCCAGTCTATGTTTGGGTAGTTGAAGTCGCCCAATATAATGGTGTTCAGAGAGATCTTCATGTTCTCCAATGTTTTCAGGAAAGCCGAGTGGGATTCCTGACTTTGAGAGGGTGGTCTGTAGGATGCTATAAACTGAAAAGCAGTCTTGCCCACTGTCAGTTGCACATGGATGGTCTCCGACACTTCGTGCAATGCCACTAACCTGGTGGTGTGGATATCCTTGATAAATATGGAAACTCCCCCTCCTTTTGTGGTTCGGTCCGGGTTTTGGGGCCGAAAAGCATGATATGAGGTATAACCTGGTAGTGCTGGGGTGCTCTCTGGAGCCTTGAACCAGGTTTCTGTCACTGCACAGATATCGATGTTCTCCATACTGAGGAGAGCTTCGAGTGCATGCATCTTGAGGTTGAGACTTCTGGCGTTTAGCAGCATTACCCTTAGTTTCTTGTTCCTTGTGCTGTCTATGGAGGTGGGTTTGACTTTTGAGCCTTGCCTAAAAAAGGCACTATGGGGGTGGCAAGAGCCTTTACCAATATCCGAAAGCCCAGGGGTGACAGGTGCAAGCCGTCCCTAGCGAAGCAACGTGGCTTGTCAAGCATATAATCCCAGGCTGACAGACACTGGATCCCCTTTGAATGACACCAAAATTTTAGCCAATTGGGATCTCAATAAACGAAGAAAAGTCAAAACTGGTGCCTACTCAAAATCTAGAGTTCATAGGAGTGACATTCAACACACGGTCTTACCTGGTCACCCTTCCGCTTCACAGGCTCCAAAGACTAAGATATCAACTCCAAGTGATACTCTCTCAGAACAAAGTCCCAGCTTGTGTAGTCCTTCAACTATTAAGATCAATGGCAGCAATGATTACCATAGTTCCTCTAGCAAGACTACACATGAGATTACTACAATGACTGCTGGCATCACAGTGGTCCCTTTTAACACACCCTATGTCTTTTCCGATCCGCATAACAAACTGCTGCAAACAAGACTTGAATTGGTGGATGAAGCCAGAAAAGGAATTATGGAGTCGCTCCTTCTCACCCTCTTAACCCAAAGCCATAGTGACCACGGATACATCCCCTGATGGGGTGGGGGGGCATTTTCAGAGAAAGATAGCCCAAGGCACTTGGTCCCCAGTGGAAGCCAACTTGCATATCAATGTCCTAGAACTGAGGGTGGTGCTTCTGGCATTCCAGGTATTTCAATCTGTCCTCCCATCAGGGACAGTTGCTATCCAGACGGACAACACGTCAGTCGTCTGGTATGTCAACTAACGGGGAAACCAAATCCTACCCATTGTGTCGAGAAGCCATGAGAGTTTGGCAATGGGCAATATCTTCCAACCGCTTTCTGATAGCAATGCACATTCTGGGGATCCCAATGTGATTGCGGACAAACTGAGCAGATGCATCCTCCTGCCTCATGTGTGGTCCCTCAACCCGGTCATAGCGACGGAGATTTTCAGTCACTGGGATCAGCCTTGCTGCAATCTGTTCGCTTCTCCCACCAACCACAAATGCAGCAGCTTCTTTGCCCTAAACCCCCCCAGGGGAGTCCCCGAGGGACACTCTAGTACACGATTGGCCCACAGGACTACTTTGTACCTTTCCTCCCTTTCCTCTGATCCCACAATTTCTAAGGAAAGCTCTTTTGTTGAGAAGCAAAGTAATTCTCATTGCACCCTGTTGGCCCCGACAAGTCTGGTTTGCTTTCCTTTGACCTCACCTGGTTCACCAACCATGGACTCTGGATCCATCTCCAGAATTACTGTCACATCAACAAGACTTGATTCATCCACACCTATTGCGCCTCAAGCTGACAGCTTGATTCCTTCACTTTCAGTAATTGCCAGGTAAAATAATCTATCTTCCCCTCTACGAAAGATTCTTCTAGCCTCCCATAAACCATCCACTAGGAAAATTTATCTTAGCAAATGGAACAGATTCATGTTTTCGTCTTGAGGAAAAAGGACTAGACCCATTTTCAGCATCGATTAGTTCGGTTTTGGGGCATTTATCAAGTCTACTCCATTCAGGAGCTTCAGCTTCTACTGTTCACGTCCACTTTGCAGTTATCTCAAACTTTCACAATGGTTTCCAAAATTCCTCTTTAATATCTCACCGCCTCTGTATAACCTTCTTGAAGGGAGTCACACATATTAAACCACCCTTCAAAGACCTGATTGAACCTTGGAATTTGACTCTGGTTCAAAAAACTTTGACTTGTCTTTCCTTTGAGCCTGCTGCCACTTGTGATATGAAATTTTTGTCTTGGAAAATGTTATTCTTGGTAGCAATTACCTCAGCAAAAAGAATATCAGAATTACAGGCTTCATGCGTAAAATGCCCTTACGTAGTTTTCCATAAAGAGAGAGTGTCACTTCGGACTAACCCATCCTTCTTCCCAAAGTTGTTTCGGAATCGAGTATTAATCCGTCCATTGACCTGCCAGTTTTCTTCCCAAATTTTTCTAATAAAGGAGAATATTGATGTTATGTAGTCCTATCTCGCCGTAATTCTTGCTGGATGGGTTCGGAGCCGATATTTGGCTCTGACTCAGCCGTTATTAAAGCTCGAGAGCTTTTACTGGCTCGAGGCTAGCCCCTATCCCATGGTGTCTCATGGCAATTCCCCAGATCTCGTTTGCCGCAAAGGATTCGAGGTTGTGTCTTACTGGCTCGTTGGCTAAGTAAAACTATTTTTTTTACTATATTTAATCTTTTCCTACTTTTTTCTTTCAGATTTATATATAGATACTCTCTTGTTGCTTGTGTGACTCTTTTTGAAAGTTTTTCAACCCTTATCCCCCCTGGGGACTGTATGGCCCGTTTAAGTTAGAGGGCCGTAGTGCCTGTTTAAGTTAGAGGGCTTTTCCTCCCTGTGTGTGTGTGTGTGTGTGTGTGTGTGTGTGTGTGTGTGTGTGTGTGTGACTGTTAGCTTTTTTTTTTTTTTTTAATCTTCTTCTCTTCTCACCTTTACTGTGGTTATCTTTTTCTCTTCTTTGATAAGAATGTCAAAAGATAAGGATCATAAGGATCATCGCCCTTCGGGGTTCAAAAAGTGCGATAGGTGAGCGCAGAAAATGTGTCTTACAGACAGCCACACCAGTTGTGTTTATTGCCTTGGTGAAGCCCATTTACAGGAACCCTGCGCCTTCTGTCATGCTTTTAGCGCTAGAGTTTTGAATGAGAGAAAGAGAAAACTCATTGATAGAGGTCTCATGACCAGTTCCTTCCAGGAACAGCCCAAAGCGAAAATCATTGGCCCTGGCTTTGGAGCCGGCCAAAAAGGCTAAGACATAGGAACCAAGAAGTTCCGGTTCCGACTCAGCTTCATCTACTTCGGTGCTGTCGATTTCATCGGTTCCGAGACAATCTTCTCCTACATTGAGATCTCCTATTTTGGAGAGAAGGAGGTCTCCTTCTGTCTCCACCAGATCCTCCAGGACCCTATCAGATGAGGACATCGAGAGGTTGGTGAAGAGGTTGCTTTCGGATCCAGCTCTGGCTAGAAAATTGGCCCCTCTAGACCCATAGGTCTCGGAGCCAAACCCCTTACCGACTGCTTCGCTCTCGGAGCCTATTACATCAGGTTCCTCTGTCTTGGATCCTTCAGCTCCGGGGATTCAACTTGTTTCTTCGGAGCCAATTACTCTATCCTTGATGTCTCACTCTGGAGCCGAGGGTTCTGGGAGCCGATGCTCTCGTGTCGACTCTGAGGGAGACAGTCACCCTGCTTCTCGTCGGAACTGACCCTCCCTCTTGGAGCTACGACTCGACTCAGCTTGGCTCCCACTTCTACTTCGGAGTCGTTCCCTCTTGCTAGGAGTCGACCATCTGCCCCCTCGGAGCGGAGGTCTTCTTCAGAGTGGGTGGGGAAGGCTTTCGAAGCTGTAGAGAAGGTTTTATCCTCTGCCAAAGCCATTCCTCTGGAACCTGTGTCCCACCAGCAGCAGGCAGCAACCTCTTCCCCCCTGCCACCCCCACAACGTAGGGAACCAGAGGCCCAAGTAGCTCCCATTGGAGGTGCCCTCTCTTCCGAGACCTCCCCAGATTATCCCACTGGAGAGCTCCCTCAGAAGAGGCTGTGTAAGAGGAAACATGTCGATTCACCTGAGTCTGTCACATCAGACACTGATTTAGAGGAATCAGAAGGGTCCCTTAGATCCCCCTCTGAGGATGCTCTTTCTCTGGCATCCTAAAAATCCTTAGACAGAGGGGTGATTAGAAGACCTCTAACCCTACTAAAGATGAATCAGTGTATCTTGAGGCCTTTGGCTCCCGACCTTCCACCTCCTGGGTGATGCCGCCTTATGACCAGCTTTTGGGGGTCATATCGCGGAAAGCATGGACCCCTCCACATTCAGTGGAAACCGTCCTCTGGAGGCCAAACAAATTTATGACAGCACCCGAGGACAAGTCTTTCCTTAGTAAGAGAGTTCCAGTTGATGCTATGGTGGTAGCAGCGGCCACCAAGAAGAAATTATCTGAGACGTCTTCTAATATCCATCCTCCTAACAAGTAGTCCAGGACGATGGATAGGTACGGGAAGCATACTTTTTCTTCAGCGGTATTTACATTAAGATCGCTGAATTACCTGACTCATTTTATTTGTCTTCAGAGGGATCGCCTGAAAGAGTTAGGGGACACCCTCCAGGGTTCAGTAGCTCCGGGTTCCATGGATAAGGTTTCTATGCAGGTCTCCACCCTTACTTTCATAGCTGATTCCTCCATGAGACTGATCTCATATGCGGCAGATGGAGCGAGTAGGGCAGCCGCCGCAGGAATATCCATCAGGAGACATTCGTGGATGCGTCTTTGTAATTTTACGTAGTCCTTCAAGTCTTTCTTCACTAACGTCCCCTTTGATGGTTCATCTCTTTTTGAACCCCAAGTGAAAGAGACTTTGACTAGGTGCAAGCAGGAAGGGAAAACCCTATCTGCCGTCGGAGTTGAAGGGAATCAGATAACCACTGGATATTATTGTGTGCAGCCAGCGATCTTGAGTGATAGTTAGCCAGGCGCTTGGGTACAGCGATATATGACCCCCCAACTGCCTCCAGAGATGGACAGTCGGGCAACCCCTCAGGGTCGATGGAAGGGACGATCCAAGAAAACTTCTCTCTCTCCCTGATGTTGCGGACCTCCTCTGCCACGAGGGTGGCGTCTTCCATTATATCCTCCCCTTTGCCTCTGGGGGAGGGTTGACCTTGTGCTTGAGGGAAACCTTTTTGGGATTTGCGGAATCCTGTATTACCCCTGGGATAGGGTCTGGAGAGACCTTGCGCCAGTCTAGGCATCACCATCAACTTGCAAAAGTCAGTCTTATCTCCTTTGCAGCATATTGTATATTTAGACACAGAAGTAGACACAACCACCATGTCAGTAAGGCTTACACAGGAAAGAGTGGAATCTGTACGCAGTCAGGTCAGATCCTTACTAAACAAACAAAGAGTCCAGGCCAGAGTAGTCCTTCAAGTCCTAGGGACCATGGCTTCCGCCATCCTATTAGTTCCTCTTGCTCGCCTACACATGAGGATTATCCAATGGCTGCTATTTGCCCAATGGTCGATGCAAGACCTTCCATTGTCTCACCAGATATTAATAACAAACGCATGCAAAAAGGATCTGATATGGTGGTTACACAAAAAACAACTTGTCCTAGGTCGTCCACTTATTCCTCCCCAAGAGAAAGCAGTTTTGACCACGGACGCTTCCCAGATAGGGTGGGGGGGCATTATCTGGGAATGACAGTCCAAGATACTTGGCAGAACCACGAGAACCACTTGCACATCAGTGTTCTGGAGATGAGAGCGGTGCTGTATGCATTGCAAGCACTTTACGGCTCCCTTCCCACCGGGACAATTGCGATTCAGTCAGGCAACATGTCTGTCGTGTAGTACATAAACAAGCAAGGCGGAATCAAGTCTTACCTGCTTTGCTGAGAGGCCTTAAGAGTTTGGAAATGGGCGATGGATACTCAACGCTTCCTGATAGCAACGCATATCCCAGGGAAATCCACCATAATAGCAGACAAACTCAGCCGAGCAATTCTGATGCCTCATGAGTGGTACCTGAATCCAATGGTTGCGAAAGAGATCTTTCACAGATGGGGCCAGCCTTGCTGTGATCTTTTTGCCACTCACCTGAACACCAAATGCAGCAGGTACTTTACCCTCATTCCCCATCTGGGGATGTCACCCAGGAATGCTCTAGTTCACGATTGGCCCCTCGAGACTTCTTTATGCCTTTCCTCCTTTTCCACTTATCCCCAAAGTAATACAGAAAGGAAGACAGTTGAGCAGTTCCTTGATCCTCATTGCTCCTTACTGGCCTCGACAAGTTTGGTTTCCCTTCCTGTGGCCCTACCTCTTGGAGGAACCATGGATTCTGTATCCTTCTCCAGATCTCCTGATTCATCAATTGGGACAGTTCCATCCTTCCAGCCACACCCTCAAATTGACAGCATGGCTGCTCCAGTTCCACAAATAGCAAGGTGTATTCCCTTATCCCCTGCAGTCAAACACATCCTAATTTCATCCCATAAACCTTCCACTCAGAAACTATATTCTGGCAAATGGAAAAGGTTTTCCCTTTGGGCTACGAATCGGGGCTTAGATCCATATACGGCTCCTTTAGAATCCATTTTATCCTTCCTAATAACAGTTTTTCATGAAGGAGCAGCAGCCGCTACAGTTAGAGTTCAATTAGCTGCCATTTCCAATTTCCATTTTGGTTTAATGGGAAATCCAATTATGCAGCACTCCTTGTGTAAAACTTTCTTAAAAGGAGTTCTTCTCAGGCCCCCAATAAAACAACCATTAGAACCCTGGGACCTAAACTTAGTCCTCTCATCTTTGATGTTTGCACCCTTTGATCCATCCTCGTCGTCAGACTTAAAATTGTTATCATGGAAAACTTTATTCTTGGTAGCCATAACATCTGCTAGGAGAGTTTCATAACTACAAGCTCTAACTATTCAACCTCCTTACATTATCTTTCACAAGGATAGAGTCTCTCTCAGGACAAACCCTTCCTTACTTCCTAAAGTATGCTCGGAGCACAGTCTGAATACCACCATTGAGCTACCTGTGTTTTTTCCAAACCACTCTAATAAATCAGAGTATAGACTACACCAGCTAGATGTCGACAGAATACTCAAGATTTTATATACACAGGACTAAAGAATTCAGGAAATCTGATCAACTTTTTGTTTCCTTTTCTAACAAAAGGAAAGGCTTGCCTGTTTCTAAAATTACTCTTTTGAATTGGCTTTCGGATTGCATATCCTTTGCTTATCAACAAGCTGGTAGACAATTACCTGTCAAAGTTAAAGGTCACTCTACTACGGCTGTAGCTACTTCATGTGCCTGTATTTCTAGGCTCCCAATTGATACTATTTGTGCAGCAGCTACTTGGGCAAGACCACATACGTTTGTCACTCATTACAAATTGGATTTGGCCTCCCGGGACAGGTCATCCTTTGGGTCCACTGTGCTAAAGAGTCTCTGCTCGAGCCACCTGGGATAAAGGTGCTAGGGACGCTGTCCCATCCAGCAAGAATTAAGGCAAGATAGGACTACATAACATAAAGAAGTTATGTACTTACCATAACGTTCCATGTTTGTAGTCCGTCTCGCCTATATTCTTGCGTCCCTCCCTTCAACCCCCTTCCTGTTTCTGGGGGATCTGGTGGACCCTTTTGGTGCTGCCTGACATTGTTCTTTTTATTGTCCACCTGGAATGGATTATACTTCTAATCCTTTGCTGTATTTATGCAGCTTCTTTTTTATTCTTACCTGATCGGTATTTATTGCTTTCTTGCAAACTAGATCTGAGGAATTGCCATTAGGCACCATGGGATAGGGGCTAGCCTTGAGCCAGTAAAAGCTCTTGAGCTTTAATATCGGCCGAGTCGGAGCCGAATATCAGCTCCGAACCCATCCAGCAAAAATATAGGCAAGATGGACTACAAACATGGAACGTTATGGTAAGTACATAGCTTCTTTTTTGCACTTATTGGATGTGCATAGACAATTACGCTCCTACTTGGACAGGACTAAATCACTACGAAAATCTGACCAATTATTCTTGTCCTTTTCAGGACCCAGATTGGGAAAACCTATTACTAAAGTAACTTTGGCAAAATGGCTGAGAGACGATATTTCTTTTGCCTATCAACAAAACCAAATGGGTTTAACAACTAAAATCAAGGCACATTCGACCAGATCAGTTGCTACTTTGGTCGTTTTTCATTCTAGGGCTTCCATGGATGACATTTATGCAGCAGCCACATGGGCTACTCCTCATACCTTTATCACTCATTACAAATTGGACTTGGTCTCTAGGGGGAAAGCATCCTTTGGCTCAATAGTGCTCAGGAATATCCTTTCATAGGGCCTCCTAGGAAATAAAGTAGCTAGGGACTCTGTCTCATCTGTCATGAATGAATGAAGATTAACAACATCAGATAAAGAAGTTAATGTTCTTACCATAATGTTCTATCTGTGTTGTTGATCTTCATTCATTCATGACATTCCA
Organism: Protopterus annectens; assembly: GCF_019279795.1. Classification (NCBI taxonomy): domain Eukaryota; kingdom Metazoa; phylum Chordata; order Ceratodontiformes; family Protopteridae; genus Protopterus; species Protopterus annectens. The sequence goes on from NC_056747.1 coordinate 615,411,118, forward strand.
CCCTCCTACCCCCCTCTGAAAGACTCCTGGAGGTCCAGATTTGGTCCTAGCTTCATGATAGGGCATTTGCTCATCTCCACTTTCTTTTCTTACAGGTAAACTCAGTCTGAGGAGATGAGGAGAGGGGCACTATAGGTAATTTTAGCTCGAGAGTTTATTGGCTGGCACGTGCTTGTCGTAATGGCCAAGCTGGTTCCAAGGACAGAACCGAGACCCATCCATCATGAATGAATGAAGATCAACAACACAGATGGAACATTATGGTAAGAACATAACTTATTTTTATATTTGTGAAACATGACAAAACAAGAAATTCTGGAAGTATTGGTCTTTTTTGGACTTTGTTAAAGTTGTAGAGGACTGTAAAGCACATGCCCTACTTCATGTCATTAATGTTTTGAAAAATACTCAGGAGGGGGGAAGAGGAGGAAGAGAGTTAATTGTAAGTAAATATTTTTTTTTTCTTAATAGTATTATTTTAATAGGAGATGTTTTATTTGCATGTTATAAAGTAAAGATCTGAAGTTGTTTTCATTTGATCTTCAACCTGAGGGACACAGATCCAGTATGGATCCGACTCAGCTGCATAGTCCTGCATCAGATCCAAAGTCCAAGTTCATCCCCTACCCATAATACCCTGCTTTCCCTCCTCCCCTCAGATCTCGTTTGCCGCTCATTTTGACCAGCAGTGCTTCTCCAGTGCTGCAAGCTCCGCTTGTTGTAAGTGTATTTTTTTGGAGTTTTCTTCTCTATTTTCTCTTTTCTTGACCAGTCTTGTCTCTTCTAACCCTACCCTGTCCCCTTTGCGTTGGTGTTAAAAAAAAAACAACTTTCTTCTCTTTCCCTTTCCTTCTTTCTGTCTAGGTCACGCACACGCATGTGTGTGCAAGTTGTCTTCCTGGCCATGGCTGAGACCCCTAAACCTGGCTTCAGGAAATGCGCAGAGTGTGGGCATAAGCTACCTCCGTTTGATGCCTACATTCTATGTGCTGTCTGCTTGGGTATCCCCCATTTAGACACCTCCTGTTCGATCTGCATGGGCTACAACCCCCACGCTTTGATTGACAGGAGGAACAAATTTATACTGAAGGACCTTCTCTCCCCTCCTGCAGAGGTCTTTTCTTCTTCTTCAGCTTCTGGGACTCAACCTCCCACCAAGAAGTCCAGGGATGGAGAGAAGGCACACTCTAAAGAGTGGGATTGGCTGAGGAAGCGGTCTCCTGACTGCTCACCCTCAGCCGAACCGCCAGCTAAATCCCACCTGGATCTGAGCCAGAGTTCTCCTCCACTGCGGTCACCTCGCTTTTCCCCGAAGCTGGAGACTTCTTGGGCTTGGTCCCCAGTCTTTAATCCCCCCGTGCCATTCCAGGCCCAGGTTGGTAGCCTCTTCGCTTCTGACCACTCGGAGTCTGTCTGAAGCCAAGGTGGACAAGATGATGCTGAAGTTCCTTTGGGCCCAGATTCAGCTGGGAGTCTTGTCTGCTCCATCCCCCTCTGGGGCCAGGAGCATGCAGTCTGCTTTTTTCCCTATCACTCATTCTCTGATCCGACCCCTGGTTTCAGAGTTCTTGGGTCCGACGTACCCTGGTGTCGAGGGGTTGGTGCCGATGGTCTCTGGTACCTTGACTCCGACCATTGCCTTGAGTGGTTCGACTCCATCGTTTTCGGAGCTGACTGACTTTAGAGCCATAGCCTCAGTGCCAGATCCAAGGGGGTGGCATTCACTTTGAGACTTTCGGGGTAGTCCCTTCCTCTCAGAGGCTTGGCTTCGGGTCCTTCCTTGGCACATAGGGGAGCGGATCCAGCCTCGGCTTTGGCTATTTGGACTTCGATGATCCGCTCCCTCTTCAGCATTCGAGGTAGTGGAGAGGGTTCTCTTGGCTCCTTCGAGAGCCTTGACATGCTTGTCCTTGGAGTCCGTCCTAGCTCCCTCTCTTTCTGGGCCTGAGTCTGCTGTCCTGCCCCCTTAATGACAGCCTATTGCCAGTTCGCCCCCGTAGGTTGTTACCATATTGGAACTCCTCAAGGCTTCCAAGTCCTCCCCCTTCTGAACTCTCTCGGAAGCATACGTGTAAGATGAGGCACTTAGACTCCCTGCCAGAGTCTCTCACAGGCGATACTGACTTGGAGGAAGGGGAGGGTTCCCCCCGATCACCCCCAGAGCATGTCTCCTTTGGAGACATCATGGAGATTTTTCATCAGCGTGGTGGGTGGTCTACCCTGAAGCCCAACCTTGATGAGTTGGTATTTCTGGAGGCGTTTGGTACAGGACCTTCGACCTCCAGGGTGTCCCCCCCAGTGGATCCTCTAGTGGATCTTATCTCATCTAGGGCATAGAAGGAACAGGACATGGGTGTACCCATCCTCAAACACCCAGACAAAGTGCTTAGCACCCCTTCTGACAAACCCCACTTGCCCAAGGGGTACCCAGTCAATGCAATGGTGGTTGCGGAGGCCACCAAAAAGGAGCTGGCTCAGGGGAGCTCCTCGATCCACTCTCCGGACAGGGAGAGTGGACCGAGGAGAGTGGACCATTCTCCAGACAGGGAGTCTCCGGGCAATGGATTGTTTTGGGAAACGGACCTACATGTCAGCTTCTCTCACATGCTACTATGGGTGCCTCCAGGGCTGCGGGAACAGGTGTGGCCATTAGGTGTCATGCCTGGCTCCACCTTTGCGCCTTTTCAGAGCCTATCAAAACATCTTTCATGAACGCTCCCTAAGACGGTTCCACCTTGTTTGGAAAAAATGGTTTGTGATACGTTAATCTAGAGTGAGAAGGATAGGATGACCTTGTCTGCTATCAGGATCCGCTTCTCCACCCCACAACAATCCTTTTCTAGTAATCAGTGTGGGGTCAAGAAGATGTGGTTTTGGAAGTCTTAGGGTTCTTCATAAGAAGCTCAGGATTCGCCTTTCCGCTGGGGCAGAGGGTGATACGATAGATGTCACCCTCATGGCAGAGGGAGTCCAAAAAAACAAGGGTCTCAAGTCATTTTCCTGAACAAATCCTTCCAGCAACTCTGAGGGGTTGCCCGACTGCTCGTCTCTGGAGGCAGTTGGGGGGACCACTATCTCTACACCCAACAGACTGGGAGTCAATTACAAACAGTGGCTGGGTTCTGCAGATCATATCCAGAGGTTACTCGATTCCCTTTTTCCATCCTCCCATTCCTCAGACACCTCCCAGATGTGCCACCCGGTCAATGGGAGGAGGCAGCTGTAGATGTTGCCAGGCTACTTGCAAAATGACTCATCCAGCCCATTACCTTAGACAAGTCCAGATCAGGCATTTATTCCAGGTTCTTTTTGGTGCCAAAGAAAATGGGGGACTTGCGACCCATTCTGCATCTTTCAGCCCTTAACTTGTTTATTGCCAAGACGACATTCTGGATGGTCACCCTTCAATCCATTCTGCCCTTCCTGCAGATTTATGACTGGATGTGCTTGGTGGACCTCCAGGATGCATACTACTATATCAAGATGGACAGATGCTCTCGGAAGCTCCTCCACTTCCAGCTGGGAGCCAATCATTTTCAGTTCAGTGTGCTCCCCTTTGGCCTCACCACTGTCTCCCGGGTGTTCACCAAAGTGATGGCAGTAGTGGCGGCTCACCTGTGGCTGCAGGGTTTTCAGGTCTTTTCCTACCTAGATGATTAGCTCCTCTCTGATCCCTCCATGCATTGGCTGATTCAGGCCAAAGATCATTTCCTTCAGATTGCTCAGTACCAGGGTATTACCATAAACCCCAACAATTCTCAGCTGACATCATTGCAGGTAGTGGATTTCATAGGTGCTTGGCTAGACACTACTCAGGGCAAGGTGTTTCTACGTCCAGACAGACTGTTATTACTCCACCATTTTGTGCTTTTCATTCTTCAAGCCCACCTTCCCCTGACGGGCTTAGTTCTTCAGGTGTTGGGATCCATGGCGGGCACAATCACTCTCGTCCCAACTGCACGGCTACATATGACTGTTCTTTAGTGGACCTTAGCAGTTCACTGGTCCTTGCTGGACTTTTTCTTGTCACATCCTGTTCGACGTCTCGTGTTTGCAGGGTCTCTCTTCTTTGATGGCTCCAATCACTGGACCTCCTTCAGGGTCAGCCATTTATTTGTTCTTCCCTCCCCACAATCACGATGACACGGAAGCTTCCCTGCTAGGGTGGGGGCATTGCATGAGAAGGACGGTCCAAGGAATGTTGTCCTCTCTGAAGACTAATTTGCATATCCCAGTGTCCTGGAGATGAGGGCTGTGCTTTTGGTGTTGCAAGCTCTCCATGCCTTTCTTCCTCTGGTACATCAATATGGGGGATCCAGATCTTATCCCCTTTGCCGTGAAGCCATGAGATTGTGGGAGTGGACGATCAACACCAGCCATTTTCTGGTGGCAACGCACATTCCAGGGAAGTCCAGCATTCTGACAGACAGGCTCAACCATTCTGTTCTGATACCTTATGAGTGGTCTCTGAATCCTTCAGAAGTGGACAAGATCTTTCTAAAGTGGGGTCGACCTTGCTGTGATCTCTTTGCCTTTCCTTCCAATTCAAAGTTCAGCGAGTATTTCACATTGAACCTCCCAGAGGCACTCTAGTTCATGCTTATCCCTCCGGTCTAATGTATGTGTATCCTCCACTCCCTTTAATTCCGAAGTTCATTCAGAAAGCTTGATGACTGGGGAGCTCAGTGATCCTCAATGCCCCTTTTTGGCCTCACCAAGTTTGGTTTCCCACTCTATGGTCTCATGTAATGTGTCCTTCTTGGACTCTAGATCCAGTTCCAGATCTGATTACACACCCCTCAGGAGTTCCTTACCTGGACTTAATCAGCCTCAAGCTCACGGCTTGGTTCCTCTAATTCCCATGGTAGCAAGGACTGTTAAGAAGATCCTGGTAGCGGCACACAAATCTTATACCAGGAAGGTCTAGTCAAGCAAATGGAAGCATTTTTTAATCCGGGCCTCTCAGCATAACCTGGATCCCTTCACAGTGCCAGTCTCGGCCTTTTTTTTTTGAGTTTTTGGCACACATTATTTATCATGGTGCTAGTTTATCTATGGTTAAGGTCCAATTAGCCGAGATTTCCAATTTCCACATAGGTGAGAATTTGGCTTCCTTGGCTTCTTCCAAACTTTGTAAGGCCTTTCTGAAAGGTACCTTTCTTCTTAAGCCTCCGGTTAAGAACCCCACGCCCCCTTGGATCTTACTGTTGCTCTGCCAACCTTGGTTTCTTCTCCATTTGAACCAGCTGCTACAGTCGATTTGCAGTTTTTGTAGTGGAAGACGGCCTTTTTGGTGGCAATTACTTCTGGCAGGAGGGTTTCTGAAATTCAAGCCTCATTGATGGGGTTTCTGAAATTCAAGCCTTATTGATCAATCCTCCTTGTCTTGTCTTTCATAAAGACAGGGTGCCCCTGCAGACCAATCCATCTTTCCTATAAAAGGTGGCCTCAGAATCCAATATTAACCAGGTCATTAATTTGCCAGTTTTCTTTCCAAATTTCCAAAATAAATGGGAGTACAAATTTTACTTGCTAGATGTGCACAGGCAGCTGCATTTCTATTTGCATAGAATAAAACCCTTCTGTAAATTGGATCAGCTTTTTGTTTCCTTTTCTAAACCTTACTTAGGGGAAGCCTGTTTCTAAAGTTACAATTGCTTGTTGGATTTCAGAATGCATTTCTTTGGCCTACCGAGCCAAAGATTTTTCTCCACCAGGGCATGTCCAGGTGCATTCCACCAGATCTGTTTCTGCTTCTGCGGCCTTTTGGTCCAGGGTTTCTCTCTATGATATCTGCTCTGCGGTGACCTCTGCATCATCTCACACATTTATTTCCCTTTATAAATGGGATCTTCTTTCCAGGAGCAGGTCATCCTTTGGTTCAGCCGTGCTCCAGAATATCCTTCCATGAGGACCTTCCAGGGTGTATTGGTATCCGGAGACACTGTCCCTCAGACTGAAGATCAAATGAAAACAACTTCAGATAACAAATTTATGTACTTACCATAACTTTCCATCTGAGTTGTTGCTTTTCATTTGTCTTCATCCATCCCTCCCACCTTCCCCTTGCCTTGTGTGGGCTGTGTAGTAGACAGGACGGAAGAGTCACAGCCCCTCTATCCTGGCTAGCTTTTTTTTTGATAAGCCTTTTGTGGGTTGTAGCAAGTTTATAGACGTGTTCTCTAGGTTGGGATGCTGCTGTTCTGCAACAAACTAGATCTGAGGGGAAGAAGGAGAGTGGGGCATTATGAGTAGGGGAGGAGCTTGGACTTTGGATCCGATGCTGGAGTATGTGGCTGAGTCGGATCCATACCAGATCTGAGTCCCTCAGGTTTAAGACAAATGAAAAGCAACTCAGATGGAATGTTATGGTAAGTACATATCTTATTTTTTTCAGTTATTTTTAAGTGCAGTGGGGATACTAATGTAAATAGGTGCTGCTGATTTTTCTTTCTCCCTTATTCTCTCTTTCTCCTTGTTCAGTTTTAAGAAATGTAGGGGCTGTAGTGTAAAAAAAATATTTGGTTAGAACAGCATGACAAAAGAAAAATTAGTGTGCATTTTCTCATTCTTGCATAGGGGAGTGATTGGGTTAAGGCCATTGCCTTAATTGAGTAACAAGCTTTAAGGCAAAGCAAGTAAATGAAAAAGAATATTGAATATTATAAGGCTATTTTTTCTAGTAAACAGTTTTGTGTCTGGTTCTCGTGTCTCTAGCAGACAATCTGATAAAGAGAAATGGCTTGGAGAAAATATTTTCTGAAAACATTCAAGTGTTTTCCCACCTGAAAGTGCTATAAAAATAAGACAAAACCAGACAGAACTTAATAGAACCACAGACTATACCATGCATCTTAGCATGGATAACCTTTCTTTTAGGTTAGCTCGAGTTTGTATGTGTGGCTGTTTGGAATCTGTTCCTATTAGGAGCAGAAAACTTCAAAATTTAAAAATGTACATAGTTTTGTGTGTTATTAAGTTAATAGATTTTAGGGGATATTGGAGTATGTGTATGTTTGTTTGAGGGTTTTCAGTAAAACGAAAAGTTCTATAAGATGTGACATTGGCTCAAATGGAGATGACAAGAAACAACTGTACAAAAGATTAACCTGCCAAACAGTACCAGCATGTAACAAAAAAGCTGTAACTAGCCATTTAACAAAAAAGCCGTTGTACATAAAGGGTGGGAATAATAATTTCTCAAGAATATGAAGCTTTCTGTAATGTATTTAAATGTTAATGGTCTCACTGATAAATACAAAAAAGAAAGTGTAGCAAACTATAGTAAAATGTAGAGTATAAATAGCTATGCTACAGGAGACATGCTTGGAAAGAACTAACCATGTGAATTTGATAAAGAAAGGTTTTCAGGATGGTTATTCAGCAGAATACTTTGGGCAAAGGAAGAGTGGAGTGCTTGCAGTAATTGTAAGAAGAGCTCCAATAGTAGTAGAAGAGGATAAAAAAAGACAGTAATGGTAGATTTGTAGTACTAAGCGGCTGCTGACAAGGGAGAAGGATTGCATTAGCATATATTTATATTCCATTGAAAATTGCTATAATGGAGCTTAATAAAATTCTGGGAGAAATAATCAGCTTTCAGCAAGGAGTGTTACTTATAGGTGGGGACTAGAATTTGATTTGCAATAGTGAACATGTGTCGGGGGGGGGGCAGAAGGGAAAATATAACAAAGGAGTGTAGATTTTGAAAGAAATTTATTTGGCATGGAATATGTAAATTCAGTGCTAGGAGTTCAGAGTGAATTTACATATTATTCCCCAGAATACAAAAAGTAGGCTAGGCTAGACAGAATTTACATTTCACTGGAACATGTGCATTTAATTGAAGGTTTTGATACACATCCAATAACTATTTCAGATCATGTGCCACTAATAACTAAAATAAAAACACAGGGTAATGAAATAAAAATGAGATACTGGTGCTTTCCCACCTATCTGTTGAAAAGAGGAGTTTAAGGAATGGGTAGTGGAAATTATTCAGGAGCCATTAGAGAAGATAGAAATTTCTTCTGAAAATTAGCTAGGGAGTAGGATAAAATTAAAGTGGAGTTTAAAAGTAGGTGGAAATAAAATAAAGGGAGATATGGTTAAGAAGTAATAAGAATTATTTAAAGGGACTGACAAAGGTTAAAGTATTGCAGAATATAAATATAAGGGATTACCTCGATAATATGCATAAGTTTAGAAAGACTTCTGTTAAGCAACTGTTTTTTTGATAATAACTCTAGAGCACAAAAGCTTTTAGCACAACGACTCAGACAACAGAAAGTAGAAAGAGCTGTCACCAAGCTTAGGGAGCCTATAACAAGGAAGCTAGCAAGGGGTCCTTTAGAAGTATTAGAAATATTTCAGAAATTCTATGAGTCTTTGTAAAGCAGAGAAATATGGAAATCAAAAAAAGTTACAAATGGAGATGTTTATGGAAGAATTAAACATGCCAAGTTTAGAGGTAGAGGAGGGTCAATTACTACAGTTAAGATAGGAAGAGATGAGATACAAAATGGTGATGTATAGCCAATCTACAGGAAAGTCCCCAGGAAAAGATGGTATCCCTGTGGAAGTTTTGAGACTGGGGGAAAAAATGATAAAGATCCGGAAGGTTTTGTTTAACATTATTTTAAGAGGCGGAGAAGTATCAACATCCTGGAAGAAAGTGGTGTTAGCTGCAGTACCTAAAGAGGATAAAAGATCCATCAGATCCAGCTTCATACAGGGCCATTTCAATACTAGACCATGATTATAAAGTATTTATGTCTATACTGGCTAAATGAATGGCAAAAGTGATGCCAGAATTGATAGATATGGATCAGTGTAGTTTTATGGAGGGGAGGAAAATATTTGACAACATTAACAGAACATTGATGATCCAGAGGGAAGCAGAATGTAAGAAAATACCACTGTTGTTGGTAGGTCTTAATGTAGAAAAAGCATTTGCCAGAGTAAGCTGGAACTTTTTGAGCAGAACAATGGAAATATTTGCATTCTCTGATAAAATTGTAAGGTTGATTAGGAAGATATATGAGGGATCAGAGGTGAAAATTAAAGTGAGTGGAGTCCTCTCTGATAATGTCTGCTTGAGCAGAGGAGCCTGGCAGGGGTGTCCTCTCTCCCCTTTGTTATTTGTGTTACATTTAGAACCATTGGCAAGGAAAGTAAAGGACTCAGAAATTCAAGGATATAATTGTACCCACATACAAATTGGTTCAGCAATATCCATACTTATTGGGACATGATAAAATGAAGTATTTAGGAGTATGGATTACAAATGACTGGTGTGGCAGTTAAGGATATGTGGGAAGAGACTAAACAAAGAATAATACAAAAACTGAGAAAATGGAAGCTCTGTTATATGGATATTGATAGCGAGATACAGGCAGTTAAAATGTTTTTAGTCTTTTTAGTCTTATACATAGGTCAAACATGTTTTTATCAACCAGAGGAGAAGTTGTAGATAGCAATTAATAAAAAGCTGAAGGATTTTATTTGGGAGGGGAACACGGCAAGAGTCAAGTGGGATAGTGGGATAAACTTATTCTTAGAACAGGGCGGATTGGGATTACCCAATTTGAAGGGGGTATGTTAGAGCAGCACAGTTATGGTTCCTGTACATAACACAAGCAGAAAACTATAATTCAAAGGAAAGAGTTGATGATGAATCAGGGAAGCTCAAGAAACAAGGAGAGAATGGGATTTTGGATGGAGACATTTAAGGAGAATAATAATAATCATACAGAATATTATATTCATAAAATAGCAAAAAATATTCAAACTAAGCCAACACAGGAATGGAGAAAGGAGATTCTGCTGTTAGGGATGACTCCAATTAGGGATATAGACAATAGGCAAGAGAGGGCTGGAATTTATTGGAGAAAACTGACACAATGGAACCAAGGTACTTGTAGCAAATAACTAGAGAGGGAAAGATAATAGAATGGGAAGATGCTAAGAACTTAATTTTGACTGCAGGTTAAAGACTGCCATCCCTATCAATGAAAGACCAGCAATGGTGGAGGTTTTAGTAGAATCTAGAACAGAAGATGTTAAGTTGCCTATCTTGCCTTCGTTCTTGCTGTTTGGGTTCTTGGCCATCTTCTATAGCTCAAGAGCTATTTACTGGCTGGAGGCTATCCCTTATCCCAGAATGCCCAGCGTCAGCTACCTAGATCTCGTTTGCCGCTTCAGCTGCGAGGTTGCTTCCTTACTGGCTCAGGCTTAGTATAATCTTTTTTCTATTATATATTGTTGTTTTTTTTTGAAAGTTTGTCAAGTAATTGTCTATTTTATATATAGATAATATTCCTTTATCACTTTTTTGCGTTCTTGTGTATTTTAGCTTTGTTGGCCGTCGCTCCATAACTCTCAGGCCTTCTGTTCCCTTGAACTTGTTTAAATTAGAGGCTTTCCTTCTATTCTTTAACTGTAAAAAAAAAAAAAAAGTCTATTTTTTCTTGTTTTTTATAGTATAGCTTTTCATTATTGTTGTGTGGTTGTTGTTACTATAATGTCTAAAAATACTAAGGTATCTGGCTTCAAAAAGTGTGACTCATGCTGTCAGAAAATGTCTCTGACAGATGGGCACACTAGTTGTGTTTATTGTTTAGGCGCTGTTCACCTGCAGGACTCCTGTTCTATATGTCATGCTTTTAGTCCAAGGGTCATGCAGGAGCACAAAAACAAATGAATCTTTCGGGGATTATTGAAGTCTGAGGATTCTCTGGCTAAAGGTACTCCGCCAGCAAAGTCCCCTAACTGCCTTTCCTGTTAAGTGGTATAGACTATTTGTAGGCTTCTGAGCCCCCAAGCCCTTCTGTGTTGGAGGGAAGCCTTCTAGCTTAGTTTTTTTTTTCTTATAACTAGCCAGTTTTCTAGTTTCAGCACTCAAATCTGTTTCTTTGATCTCAGCACTTGTTCAGAAAAAAAAATCATCTGCTTTTACTGTACTTGTGTTTCTACCTACTTTATTTTACTTTTGCATCATCTTAAAAGTACTCAATTGTATTTATTACTGCTTGGTGTAACTCATTCTAAGCCTTTTGGTTTAAACACTTGGGCTTCGGACCAGTTGTTTTGCACTGAGAGGGTTTGTGGTCTGCACTGTAGTGGCAGAACAGGTAGCTTACATCCTTCTAGGTTGGGAACTGCTGATTGAGGGCTCAGTGTCTGTTATTCTAAAAGTGTATTAATTCTGGTTTAAGCACTTGGGCTTGCAGGCCAGTTATTTTACATTAAGAGGGTTCGTGGTCTGCACTCTTGTGGGAGGAGAGGCTGGACTCTGCCCTTCTGAGCTGGGAATTTCTGGTTAAAGGCTTATAGTGCATGCATATCTGAACTGCTTCTTACTGAAGTTGGTGCGCTTTGTTTGCTGTGGCATAGACTGGATTCGGGCCTGCTGGATCTAGCTTTGTTTGTGTAACTTGAGCACTAATCCAGGCATTCTCTAAAGTATTCAATTGTATTTATTACTGCTTGGTAGTAACTTGATTAAAGTGTAGCTATCATTCTAAGTCTTTTGGATTAAGCACTTGGGCTTCAGACCAGATGTTTTACATTCGGAAGGTTTGTGGCATGCACTGTGGTGGCAGGACAGGTAGCTTTCATCCTTCTAAGTTGTGAACTGCTGATTGAGAGCCCAGTGTCTGTTATTCTTAAAGTGCATTAGTTCTGGTTTAAGCACTTGGGCTTCAGGCCAGTTATTTTACATTAAGAAGGTTCGTGGTCTGCACTCTTGTGGGAGAAGAGGCTGGACTCTGCCCTTTTGAGCTGGGAATTTCTGGTTAAAGGTTTATAGTGCCTGAATATTTGAACTGTATCTTACTGAAATTGGTACACCTTGTTTGCTGTAGCATAGACTAGATCCAGGCCTGCTGAATCTAGCTTTGTTTGTATGCTTGTTGTTTGTTTGCTTGTTATTTCCCTGGAACGCTAATTCCACCTAATACGGCTTCTCAGCTTCTGTGGATCACTAGGGATATCTGCATTGCTTACTGTACTTATTTCCTTGTTTCACTTGAAAGAAAGTTACTGTTTGTCGTTTTGCATTTAAGTTACCTGTAACACATTGCACTTAAGTTACCTGGCACTTGCTCACTAAAGCAATTATATAAGTCAGCACTAAAAATTAAAAGCACTACACCTTCACTCCCCACTGGCCCTTGTTTTCAATTATTAAGGAATTCCCAATATTATTCTAGCATGTCCAAAGGTCAGTTGTCAATCTCCTCTCCGGTCCAGCTGGTGAATCTGGGAATCTTGAGGCAATGTTACAACTGCCTCATGTACACAGACAACCCTCTCCTCCTCCCAACAAATTCCAACACATGTGAGAGATGCAACCATATAGCCAAACTGGAGGCTAAGCTCTCTCAACTCAGTACTGGCATAACCAGTCAGGAGGAGAAGGAAACCACACTCACTACAATTCCAGTCTCACATAGACCTACCACGACAGCAAACCAAACACATAATCACACAAAAACATACTCGGAGGCTCTAAATAAAGATCTGCCTAAGCAGCAGAGACCTCCAAAGCAGACACCCAAGCAACCGCTACACCAAAACAAAACATGTGCAACACATATCTCACAAAGCCAGTGTGCCGAACAGTCACAGCCCTTAAGACTAAACAACACACCTGATACACTTGTAATAGGTGACTCTATCGTCAGGCACACTGACGCCCCGCTCACCAGGCTGAACAAGGACAGGGTCACGGTGAGCAGCCTGTCGGGCACTAGGATCCGGCACATAACACAAGCACTCAGGTCACTCCAAGGCAAGTACAAATATGACTCAGTCATTGTCCATGCTGGTGTGAATGACCTGAGACGTACCTCCCTGGACTACATGAAAAGAGACATAAAGGAGCTCTCTGAGCAAGTAGCCCAGGCCGGTATGACCCTGACCTTGAGTAGCATCTTACCCTCACCAAGAATGATGCCACAATATGAAGACAAGATGATCAATTTCAACAATTGGCTTAAGTACTGGTGTCATTCAAAGGGGATCCAATGCCTGTCAGCTTGGGATGATATGCTCGACAAGCCACAATGCTTCGCTAGGGACGGCTTGCACCTGTCACCCCTGGGCTTTCGGATATTGGCAAAGGCTCTTTGTACCCCCAAGGCTCAAAAGACAAACCCACCTCCATAGGTATCACAAGGGATAAGAAACTAAGAGTAATGCTACTCAACGTCAGAAGTCTAAACCTCAAGATGCACGCACTCGAAACTCTCCTTAGCACGGAGAACATCGATATCTGTGCAGTAACAGAAACCTGGTTCAGGGCTCCCGAGAGCACCCCAGCACTACCAGGTTATACCTCATACCATGCTTTTCGGCCCCAAAACTTGGACCGAACCACAAAAGGAGGGGGAGTATCGATATTCATCAAAGATACCCACACCTCCAGGTTGGTGGCAAAGCACGAAGCATCAGAGACTATCCATGTGCAACTAACAGTGGGTAAAACTGCCTTCCAGTTTATAGCCTGCTACAGACCACCCTCCCAAACCCAGGAACCCCACTCGGCCTTCCTGAGAACACTGGAAAATATGAAGGTCTCTCCAAACACCATTATATTGGGCGACTTCAACTACCCAAACATAGACTGGGAGCATTACTCTAGCTCCAACACCGTAGCCCAAAGGTTCCTAGAATTTATAAACTCAAATGCTATGGAACAACTTGTTACCACTCCCACAAGACGGGAAAACATACTGGACCTGATCATCACCAACATGGGGACTCTATGCTCCAGACCAGAAGTGTATCCCTCACTGGTAAGATCAGACCATAAACTAATCTCACTGGATATGCACATCCCGATCCCACCCCCTGCCCAGAAAACCACAGTGAAAAACTTCTCTAAAGCAAATTTCACACTCCTCAAAACCGAGGTGGAATCCTTCAAAGCCCCGGGCCTGTGGAAAATATGGCCCAGACCGCAGAATCCTTTATAAACGCATTCTATGAACACCTTCAGGAATGCATGGATCATCGATCCCAAATAAAACCAAGACCCAATCCTCCAAAGGCAGACGTCCTGTCTGGTGGACCCCAGCCATAAACAAACTATATAATAGAAGGAGGAAGCTACTAAATGATAGAGCAAAATCCCAAAAAGGGAAGGCATCACTGATCAGTATTAGCAAAAAACTACGGGCACTCATAAAATTGTCTAAGGCCAGCTTTGAGAGAAAAATTGCACAGGGCACTAAGGATAATCACAAGGCTTTCTTTAGTTATGTTAGGAACCTGGGTGGTAATTCCCAGATATGCTCAGAATTAGTCCAAAATGACAAAAAATACACTGAACCCACAGACATTTTCAACATCCTAGCTGACCGGTTCAGCGCAAACCCCCCCCCCCCACCAAAAGGGCAAATATCTATCCCAGCAGAGTGCTGCCCCCCTGACATCTCAGATGCTCAGGTAAGAGCCGCCCTCTCCAAAGCAAAAAACAAAGCATCAGTGGGACCAGACGGTGTCCCGGGCTGCGTCCTACATGAACTCCAAGAAGAGCTAAACCCAAACATAAAACTACTGTTCAATCTCAGCCTTACTACAGGATATGTGCCCAAAGAGTGGCGTACAGCAACAGTGGTCCCTCTCCATAAAGGTGGTGCCTCAACGGATCCTGGAAACTATCTCCCCATAAGCCTGACTAGCTTGGTCTGCAAAGCTATGGAAAGGATCATCATGGACCTCATAAATAAAGATATTGGGGACCTACAGACACTGGATCCTACCCAGTTCGGCTTTGTTAAGGGCAGATCCTGCCTCTTAAACCTGGTTGATTTCTTTGAAACAGTCACCAAGGCCATTGGCGAGGGGAAGGTGGTCCACACAGCCTAGCTGGACCTGCGAAAAGCCTTTGATACAATACCCCACTCGGGCATTATAGATAAGCTCACCAGCTTAAATATAAACCCCTATGTCACTAGATGGATTGCAAACTGGCTCAAGGACAGAACCCACATGGTTAGAATTGCTGGAGCCATGTCAGACTCCAAACCAGTTACAAGTGGTGTCCCACAAGGCTCAGTCCTGGGACCTCTCTTGTTCGGTATATATTTCGGAGGTACAGGCCAACACGGAAGGACTGTGGCTGACCAAGTTCGCAGATGCCTGCAAACTGGGTGCCATAATCGACTCTCCAGCCAACACAAGCATCCTCCAAAAGGGCCTCATAGAAACAGACAACTGGTGCCAGAGCCATGGCCTCAAGCTAAATGCCAAAAGTGTATAGTCATCCCTTTGGCGAAAACAAAGTGCCCACAAATTACCACATAGGTGGTAATCCATTAAGTACAGAAGAAGTAATTAGGGACCTGGGGACCCAAGTTGATAGCAATCTCTCATTTGACAACCACGTGGCCAAAGTGGTTAGAAAAACATTTTATATAGCCCACCTAATCATGAAGGGATTCACATCTAGATCAGGGGAGGTCATCGTGCCTCTTTACTCATCCCTCATCAGGCCCATAATTGAGTACAATGCCCCTTTTGGGATGTACCTTACCAGACACCTGCAGCAACTGGAAAGACTCCAAAAGTACCTCACCAAGAGGATCAAAGGGCTCAAACAGATGCCATATGCTGCCCGGTTAAAGAAACTCCAGCTCTACTCAGTGGCATACCGCCTGTTCAGAGGCGATCTGTGCCTGACGTACAAAGCCATGTCCAACCCGGAATTAATGGGCATGCTGCACCTCAGAAAATCCAAATCTCATCGAGCTACACGCTCGAGAGACTTGAACCTCAGCACTGAAATAAATAGGACATGCTGGAGGGACAGATTCATAACCCAGAGGCTCCCTTCACTCTGGAATAAAATCCCAGTCCAGGTTAGGCAGAGTCCCTCATTTACTCTCTTCAAGAGGAATCTTGATGAGTGGATGGGAGATCGTAGGTTTACCTCGGGTATCACTTCTGTGTCACTGTTAGACAGAGGCATAGTATACTAACCTCGAAAAAGGGCATAGCAAAATAAATTTAAAATGGGTGACGAAAGCCAAACACATTCTGGCTAGGCTTATAAATGCCCTAGGGCAGACAGCCTAGTATGAACCTATGAACCTATAAGTCTGTCAAGCTGTCGGCTCCAACTTCGGAGCCGACTCCTTTACTTGACCAAACAAGTATGTCGGTACTGGCTGGCACTGACAAGACAACTCCTCCGTCGGCTCCATCTGCTATTTCAGAGCCGTCTCGGAGTCATAAGAGACTGAGGTCGCCATCCTTGGAGTCCATCCACTCGGCACCACAGTCACCTTTGTCACAGAGTGAATGTAGCCATTATTCTTGCCACTCCTCTCGGTCCTCTAGATTATCGGATCATGATGTGAAGAGAGTAGTAAGTAGGTTGCTTAAGTCACATGCACTGGTATAAATTCTGTCCAGCCCACCTCAACAGGTATTGGCTCCAACCGCCTCTATTTCTATTCCTCCTCCGACTACATTTAGCTCGGAGCCGGAGACCATGGATCCGCAGGCAGTAGAACCGTCGGCGCCAATCATCATTTCTCCTTTGGTTCCAACGTTGGCTCCGATTACCTCGATTGTACCTTCTATCGAGGGATCTGGGCGCCGAGGCTCTCTTGTCGGCTCCGAGGGGGGGAGTGGCATCGGACCCTTGTCCGACCCCGTTCTCCCTCTCAGAGCTTCGGCGCAGGTGAGCTCAGCTCCAACATCGGCCTCGGAGCCATCACCCTCGACGCGGAGAAAGACTCCTGTTTCTTCGGATCCGGAGCTTTCTCTGCCTAGAGGTTGGGACACCTTTGAGGTCATGCAGAGTGTGCTGTCCCCCGAGACAACTCTATGGCCAGCTCCATCGGCTCCTCCCCCATGGTGTCTGTGACAACCTCTACTCCTCCTCCAGACCCCAAGCGTAGGGAAGCTATGCCCCAGGACACCCCATTGGGTGATCCCTCTTCTTCTGAAGCCTCCACTGATCACTCGGAGCCTCCCCGGAAGAAGAAGTGCAAGAGGAAGCACATAGATTCCCATGAGCCTGTCACTTCAGATACAGACATGGATGAATCGGAAGGGTCCCCAAGGTCTCCCTCTGAAGATGTTTCCTTTTTGGACATCCTTGAAATGCTTAGGCAGAGGAGGGACTGGACTTTCCTAGCCTCTACCGATGGCGATTCTTTATACCTGGACGCATTCGGTTCCCGACCTTCCACCTCCTGGGTATCTCCTCCTTTCAATCCACTCATGTCTGTAGTGGCTCGAAAGGCTTGGTCAGCTCCAGATTCTGTGGAACCTACTCCGAGGAGACCAAATAAATTTATTACAGCCCCCCCCCCCCCCCAGGACAAGCAATTCCTCTCCAAAGGTGTGCCCATTGATGCCATGTTGGTAGCAGCAGCCACCAAGAAAGAGTTAGCAGAGACCTCTTCATCTGTTCATCCTCCGAACAAAGAGTCTCGGAAGATGGACAGATATGGAAAGCGAATGTTTGCTTCAGCGACCTTTTCAATGAGGCCCCTGAATTATCTATGCCTGTTTACACGTCTTCAAAGGTATCTCCTGAAAGAGCTTGGAGATACCCTTCAAGATCCTACAGCTGAGGGAGCACCAGCCAAAGTAGCTTCTCAGCTTGCGACTCTTAATTCCATAGTTAACTCCTCCATGAGGCTGATTTCCTATGCAGCCGATGGAGTGAGCAGAGCCGCAGGGACAGGTGTGGCTCTCCGGAGACATGCTTGAATGCAGCTGTGTCAGTTTGCGGAACCTTTTCGAGCGTCCTTCACTAGTACTCCCCTTTGATGGCTCCTTTCTCTTTGGGCCTCAGGTGAAAGACACGTCGACCAGTTGTGAGCAGGAAGGTAAGACTCTCTCTGCCGTAGGAGTCCGTTTTTCCACTCCTTCCAGACCTTATCCCAAGGGTCAGAAGAGCGGAAAGATGTGGTTCCGAAAATCCCAGGGACCCTTGCCTGACACACGTGGTGATTTTTACCTCAGGGGCAGAGGGGGAAACAATAACAGACGTCGCCCTCGTGGCAGAGGGGGACCGCAAAACCAGGGTGACAGAGAAACTTTCTCTGCCAAACCCTTCCAGCATCCCTGAAGGGTTGCCCGACTGCTCACCTCTGGAGGCAGTTGGGGAAGACTTTTGCTGTACCCAAACGCCTGGCAAAATATAACAAGAGACAGATGGGTACTACAAAATTCCCTTCCATCAATCCCCCATAGAATCGAAAAAGCCCATCCCAGATGTCCCACCCAATCTAAGGGATCAAGCAGTCACAGAAGTTTCAAGGCTGCTAGAAAAAAGAACCATTCAAGAAGTCCCCGCAGACCAACTAGGATCCGGAACTTACTCAAGATTCTTTTTAGTACCAAAAAAGACAGGGGACTGGAGACCAGTACTGGATCTCAGCAGATTGAACAAATCTGTACAAAAAGAAAAGTTCCAGATGGTGACACTGCAGTCCATTTTCCCTTTTCTGGGTCAGAACAATTGGATGTGCTCCATAGATCTTCAGGACGCGTACTACCATATCAAGATGGACAGACGCTCCAGGAGATTTCCTCACTTCCGGGTAGGGGCCAGTCATTACCAGTTCAGAGCTCTGCCCTTTGGTCTCACCTCAGCCCCCAGAGTGTTCACCAAGTGTATGGCAGTAGTCACGGCTCACCTGAGGCGTCAAGGATTCCAGGTGTTTCCCTATCTAGACGACTGGCTCCTGAATGCTGCCTCCAGGCATCAACTCTTAGAGGCACGGGATTATACAATCACATCATGCACTCAACTAGGCATTACAGTAAATTTCGAAAAATCTGCCTTATTGCCCTGACAGTCTATTACATACATAGGAGCAGAATTAAACTCAAAAGAAATGTTTGCAAGATTACCACAGGAAAGAGTTTCCACTATTCATCAACAAGTATTAATTCTAATGCAGAGCAAAAAGGTTCAAGTCAGACATGTCCTCCAAGCTCTAGGCTCCATGCAGCTGGAGTTCTTCTTGTCCCATTAGTGCATTTCCACATGAGAATCCTTCAGTGGCTTCTTTTCACGCAGTGGTCTTTCCAGGAACTACCCATGTCTCACATGATCCTGATCACAGAAACATGCAAAAGGCACCTTTCTTGGTGGATGGTATCCCCACTAGTAATTCAGGGCAGACCTTTCATACAACCCCCTCCGGTAGCCACAGTGACCACGGACGCCTCCCTGATAGGGTGGGTGGGGGGGCATTATCTAGGCAGGGCAGTCCAAGGCACTTGGCAACCTCATGAGTACCATCTGCATATTAATGTCCTAGAAATGAGAGTGGTTCTCCTAGCATTGCAAGCCCTTCAAGACTCTCTTCCTTCCGGGACCATTGCATTCTAAATGGACAACATGTCAGCGGTGTGGTACATCAACAAACAGGGCGGGACCAGGTCTTACCCCTTGTGTCAAGAAGCACTCAGACTGTGGCAATGGGCGATTTCCTCCCAACGTTTTCTGATAGCAACGCACATCCCTGGGAAATCCAACGTTATAGCGGACAGGCTCAGCAGTGCTATCCTCATGCCTCACGAGTGGTCTCTGAATCAGGAAGTTGCGGATTTATCTTCCGAAAATGGGGACAGCCTTGCTGCTACCTATTTGCCACTCCTCTCAACAACAAATGCAGCAGCTACTTCTCCCTTCTTCCTCTTCCAGGTCATATACCCAGAGATGCTGTAGTCCACGATTGGCCTCAGGGACTCCTTTACGCTTTTCCCCTAATTCCAAGACTCATACAGAAAGCAAAATCGTTGGGTTGCAAAATGATCCTCATTGCCCCATACTGGCCTCGACAAATATGGTTCCCATTCCTACACCTCTACCTTCTGGATCAACCGTGGATTCTGGTCTCGGTTCCAGATCTTCTGACTCACCAATCAGGCGGGTTGCACCAATCCCTTCAAACTCTCAAACTCACAGCTTGGTTACTCCACTTCCAACTTTAGCCAGGCTTTCCAATATCTCTCCAGCAGTCCGTGATATTATTGTTTCCTCACATAAGTCTACTACGAGGAAAACGTATGCTAGTAAATGGAAACGGTTTTGTTACTGGGCAGAATCTAGAAATTTGGATCCTTTCTTAGCCCCAATCCATGAAATTCTTGAATTTCTAACACAGCTTTTTCAGTCTGGTGCGGCTTCCACTACCATTAGAATACAACTAGCTGCCATTTCTAATTTTCATATCAGTATGTTTAATTCTAGCATATCTCATAACCTCTGCAAAGCCTTTATGAAAGGAACATCTCTTCTTAGACCCCCAGTTAGAGATCCTCCCCCTCCTTGGGATCTCAATTTAGTTTTAGCCTCCTTAATTTTGCCTCCCTTTGAACTGGCAGCATCACGCTCTTTAAAATTTCTTTCTTGGAAGACACTTTTTCTGGTTGCTATCACTTCAGCTAGACGTGTCTCGGAACTTCAAGCACTCTGTGTTCGTCCTCCTTACCTGGTGTTTCACAAGGACAGAGTTTCTCTGAGGACCAATCCATCCTTTATTCCTAAAGTCTGCTCAGAGAACAATTTAAATCAATCCTTAGATCTCCCAGTTTTCTTTCCTAATCACAGAAACAAGGCATAATACAAGCTCCACCAATTGGATGTACACAGAAAATTGTGTTTTTACCTCCATAGAACTAAGGAACTAAGAAAGTCAGACCAGTTATTTCTTTCTTATGCTTTCAACAAACAAGGTCTTCCAGTTTCTAAAGTGACCTTATCCAGATGGTTATCTGATACTATTGCCTTTATTTATCAGTTATGAAATAAAGAGCTACCAGCTAAACCAAAAGGTCATTCCACTAGAGCATTAGCCACCTCTGTAGCGTTTCAGTCTAGGTCGCCCATAGACTCAATCTGTGCAGCTGCCACTTGGGCAAACCCCCACACTTTTATCTCTCATTATGTGGTAGATATGGTCTCCCGGAGTAGAGCTTTCTTTGGTTCTACTGTTCTGAAGAGTTTGTTCCAATGAGCCACCCGGGATTTTAGGTGCTAGGGACGCTGTTCCAAACAGCAAGAACGAAGACGAGATAGACAACATAACATAAGGAAGTTATGTACCTGCCATAACATTCCATGTTAGTTGTCTTCATCTCGCCTTCCTTCTTGCGTCCCACCCTCCTTCCCCCTTCCTAGAGGATTGTGAGGAATTTCCTTTTGTTTTCACTGGCTGAGCATCTTTTATTACTTCACATGCCAAGTAAATCTATAACTCTTTCCATGTTTAGGTGTATTGTACAACCAGTTTTAGTAATTGGTTACTTTACTAATGTCTAGTGTGCGCTATCACAAATAAGATCTGGGTAGCTGACGCTGGGCATTCTGGGATAAGGGGTAGCCTCGAGCCAGTAAATAGCTCTCGAGCTATAGAAGATGGCCGAGTCGGAGCCGAGGATCGGCTCTGAACCCAAACAGCAAGAAGGAAGGTGAGATGAAGACAACTAACATGGAACGTTATGGTAGGTACATAACTTCTTTTTGCCATTAAGAAAAGAATAATTAGTAGAGCATATAAAATAATGCATGATAACCATAAGAATCATTCAGAGGACGCTAGAAAGGATTAGGAAGAGAGATTGGATAAGCAATTCACAAAGAAACAATGAGTGGATATATGTATGCCTCCCAAACATGCCACAAAGTCTAGAACATTTAGGATCTTTGTTTACAAGTGTTTACATAGGTATTTTTATACCCCAAGTAGGCTGCAAAGAATTTTTCCTCAGGTAGACAGCAAATGTAACTGGGAACATATTTTCTGGGAGTGTAATGAGTTGGCAAACTTTAAAGATTCCCTGCAGACTGCTTTATTGGAAATGCTGGGTGTGCAAATTGGTGCAATTAAGGAAACATTTTTGAGCTATAATACAGAATCAGAATTGCCTAGACGTAGTAAAGCCTTGCTGAATCTAATTATGATGGCTGCCAAAAAAGCAGGTACTAGAAAATAGAAGACAAAGCCTAAACCAACTTTACTAGAAGTAGCATAGATAGTAACATAGACAAAACAACTGGAATTGAGATCTTTAGAAAAGGGTAGGAGGAAATTGAATAGCTTAAAATGGGAAGTGTGAGATGAATACATGTAGAGGAGGAATGAGGTTTTAAAAGAAGACGGGATTTAAATAAGCTATGTAATGGTTGAGTGACAATGACTGGATGTATTATAAGTAATGTATAATGTTTGCAGCCACAGTTGTGTTGGCATGCTTTGTAATGTATTCTATTTGCAACTGGGACTGTGTTGTAATGGATTATTTTCATTTATATGAGTGTAAGATTATGTGTGTCATACATGATAAGTTAATAAAGATGTTTTTTCTTTAAAAAAACAAAAGAAAAAAGAGAAAATTCTTGCAGACCAGTTCTGGATCTTTCTTAAACTTGTGTGGGATAGTGCCCAAATTCAAAATGTTGTCACTTCACAACCTGTTACCTCTTCTTTCTCTTTAGGTTTCCCTAGTAGCACTTAACTTAAAAGATGCTTATCATGACATCCGTGTTCATGCAGACTTCAGACTTTCCCTAAGGTTTTTGTATGTCACATTATCAGTCTTTGCATTACCCTTTAGACTATTCACTGAACTAAATGTGTTCACAAAATGTGTAGCTCTAATTATAACTCATTGCAGGCTACAAGGTATCTAGATTTTCCCATATTTAGACAACTTGCTAATATGTGCAGAGTCTTTTTCATTGTGTTGGGTGAAAGATCTCTTACAAAAGCTGGGATTCCAAGAGAACATTTAAAAGTCTTTCTTGACTCTGTCACACAGCACACAGCATTGTGCTCCTGGGATGTCAGTAGACACCCCAGTTCAAACATCTTTTCTTACACAGAAAAAATATCTATATATAGATTTATTTCTAAGGTTGTCTACTCAGATTTCAGTCACTGCAAGGGAATACCTCAGGATTTTGGGTCTAATGGAATCTGTGATTCACGATACCCCAGGCAAGACTCCACATGAGAAAGATACAGTTGTATCTGGTCTCTTGGTTTCCTAGCATCAACACCCTTTGTCTTTTCTAATCCCAGTGCTGGGGTTTGTAAGAAGAAAAATTATTTGGTAGAAACAACAGGTATTTTTGAAACCAGGTCTTCCCTTCTCCCTCACTTTTCCAAAGCAGTCAGTCACCACAGACCTGGACTTTGCTTGTGGTGCAGTTTCAGGAAAGATAAAAGTTCAGTGTATGTGGGATGCCAAGGACAGATGCAGGCATATAAATATCAAGGAGATGCTTTCCTTGATCAAGGCACTCAACTGTCTGAATCATATTTGGACCCGGGACCTCTTCAAGTTGTTACAGACAATACCAGAGTTATGTGGTACATCAACAAGGAAGGGGGAACCAGGTCATACCCCCTTTTCTGACTAACCATGTTAGCTTGAAATATAACTTCATTGCACAGTCTCATTGTATAGGCATCCTGCATTCCTTCAGGGCAGACTTTTGTGGCAGATAAGCTAAGCAGGACCAGGTCTGACCCTTGTGAATGGAAACTTCATCGTGGGGGGGGGGGGGGCTTCCAAGATTTAATCCACCTGTAGGGAGTTCCCCAAGTACACCTCTTTGCCTCCTCTCAGAACAATTAACTGGCAAGATTCTGTTCCAGGACTGCATGCAAGAAGGCCTGGAAGAGAGATGCCTTTTCTTCTCCTTGGACATTAGTGTTCCTGTATGCTTTTCCACCCTTTCCACTAATATTCAACATACATATAAAGATTCAGAAGGAGTCATAGGTTCATAGGTAGGTGCTAGGCTATTGGCCCTAGGGCCTATATAAGCCCAGCCAAAAAGGTACCCTGGCTTTCGCCACCCAAGAAAATTATTTTCCTGTGCCCCTGTCGAGCAGAGCCACAGAAGTGATCCCCGGGGTGAATTTCCTATTTCCCATCCAATCATCAAGAATTTTCTTGAAGAGTTCTAATGAGGAGCTCTGTTTGACTTAAATATTTAGTCTGTTCCAGTGTATGGGAAGTCTCTGGGACAGGAATCTATCCCTCCAGCATGTTCTGTTTATTGTGGTGACAAGGTTTACGTCCCTACAGCATGTAGCTCGGAGGGATTTGGATTTCTTTAAGTGGAGCATGTCCAACAGCTCTCGGTTTGTCATAGCTTTGTATGTTAGGCAGAGATTGTGGTAGTTCATGGGTACAGAGTTTTTGCCAAAGGGGATGACAATGCAGTTTTTGGCATTGAGCTTCAGGCCATGGCTTTGACACCAGGCATCTGTCTCAGTGAGGCCCTTTTGTAGGAAGTCCACATCGTTTGGTGTTTCGATTATGGCTCCTAGTTTGCAGTCATCTGCAAACTTCGTTAGCCAAAGACCTTCTGTGTTAGCCTGTACTTCAGAGAAGTAGATACCAAACAGGAGAGGACCTAGGACTGAACCCTGTGGTACTTCACTTGTCACTGGGCTGAAGTCTGATTTGGAGTCTGCTACTTTCACCGTGTGGGTTCTGTCCGTGAGCCAGTTGGCAATCCATCTTGTGACATAGGGATTTATACCTAGTTTAGTTAGTTTATCTATAATTCCAGAGTGGGGGATGGTGTTGAAAGCCTTGGCGAGATCTAGATAGGCTGTGTGAACCACCTTACCCTCATCTGTGGCTTTGGTGACTGCTTCAAAGAAGTCTGTCAGGTTTAGGAGACATGATCTGCCTTTTACAAACCCGAACTGGGTGGGGTCCAGAGTTTGGAGATTACCACTGTCTTTGTTTATGAGTTCCATGATGATACGTTCCATGGCCTTACAGACCAGGCACGTCAGACTAATGGGGCGGTAATTCCCAGGGTCTGTCATGGCTCCCCCTTTGTGGAGTGGGATAACCGTCGCTGTGCGCCATTCAGTGGGCACAAAGCCTGAGGTGAGGCTATGATTGAACATGGTACTTAGGTGGTGAGACAGTTTGTTCTGTAGTTCGTGTAAAATGCAGCCTGGGATATTGCCAGGTCCCATGGATGCTGTGTTCGTGGCTTTGGAGAGTGTGTTTTTTACCTGTGCAGCCATGATTACAGGAACTTTGCATTCTTCCACTATAGAGATGGGCCCTCTAGGGGGTGAGTAGGGGGTAAAGTCTGCCAGGATGTTGGCAGTATCAGTTGGTTCTGTATATTTAGTGCCATTGTGTAACTCAGAGCAGATCTGAGTGTTGCCATTGAAATTCTTGACATAGCTATAGAATGCTTTGTGATTGTCTTTAGAGTCAGTGGCAATTTTGTTTTCATAACTAGCTTTGGAGGATTTTATGAGGGATCTCAGCTTCTTACTGAGGCTGACCAGGGAGCTCCTCCAGTCATGGGATTTTACTCTTTTTTGCAACAGTTTCTTTCTTCTGTTGTAGAGTTTGTTTATGGCAGAGGACCACCAGATTGGTTTCCCTTTTTTGGAGGATAGTATCTTGGTTCTGTTAGGGATAGCATGATCCATGCACTTGTGTAAGTGCTTATTAAGTGCATTTGTGTAGGATTCAGCAGTCGTACCTCTATTGTCCATCTGCATGGGTATCATGAATTTTGCCACTTCTGTCTTAAGAAGTGTGAAGTTGGCTTTGTGGAAGTTTTTTACGGTGGTTTCCCTAATGGACGGTTGGGGCGGGATGTGGATGTCTAGGGTGATTAGCTTGTGGTCGGATCTGACCAACGAGGGGTTGACCTCTGGTGTGGAACACTGGTCGCCCATGTTGGTAATGACCAGGTCTAGGATATTGCTGCCCCTGGTGGGGGTGTGAATAAGTTGAACCAAGGCTTTGGAATTTATGAATTCCAGAAAACTTTGAGCAAAAGAGTTGGTACATGAGTAGTTTTCCCAGTTAATGGTGGGGTCGTTGAAATCGTCCATTATTAGGGTGTTGGGTTGTACCCTAATATTTTCCAGTGTATCAAGAAATGAGGAGTGGGAATCCTGGGGCATGGTGGGGGGTCTGTAGCAAGCTACAATTTGGATTGCTGTCTTGCCCAGAGTTAGTTACACTTGGATAATCTTGGATGCATTATGCTGTGCAACTGGCCTGGAGGTGTGGATATCCTTAATGAATAAGGACACGCATCTGCCTTTAGTGCTTCGGCCCGGGTTAGGGGGGCGAAAGGTGTGGTATGAATTACAGCCTGGTAATACAGGGGTGCTCTCTGGAGCTTTGAACCAGGTCTCTTTCACTGCACAGATGTTCATGTTCTCCATTTTAAGGAGTGTCTCGAGTAAGTCCCAAGATCATTGTGGTGATTTACTTCTGGCCAAGGCAACTGTGGTGCTCCCTTCTTTTAGAAATGGCCAGGGGCAATTACCACAAGCTACCTCACAGACTGGATCGACTCATACAAGAACATGGATGTTTGATACACCCTGATATCAAGCAACTTCACCTGGCTGCCTGAATGATTGGGACTTAATTCCTTTTAGGCACCTACTTAATGAGGACGTTCAGCAGGTACTAATGGAAACAAGAAAGCCTGCTGCTGGAAGATAATATACTAGCAAATGGAAAAGGTTTTCAAGTTGGTTCTGACAACATAACCAACGCCCATTCACGGTTAGCTGTTCTCTTGGTTTACAATATTTGTGTGAGACACTATCCTATGGCCTTTCTTTTTCCTCTGTCAAGGTTCATTTATCAGCTATTTTGGCATATCTGCCAATGGATCCTTCTCTTTCAGTACAGTCTCATGCCAAAATGTTTTTGAAACATCTCTCCTTGGGATTTTAATTTTGAACCAGCTAACCTGTCTGACTTGAGGTTTTTAACATGAAAAACAGTTTTACTGATTGCTCTAACCTCTGTAAGAAGGGTATCTGAGTTGCAAGCGCTTTTGTGAGAAAACCTATCTCATTTTCCACAGGGACAGAGTTTCTCTGAGAACTAATCCTTCTTTTATTCCTAAAGTGGAATGAAAATTTACTTTAAGCCAAACTGTCCATCTCCCTGTTTTCTTTCCTGACCTTAAAAATGGATGGAGCAACATTTCACAGAACTTCTCAGCTCCAAGTCAGAACTGTTTGCTAATACAAATACACTACTTAGTAAGCAAGAAAATAAGATTTCTTTTTATGCCAGATTAAGATTATGTGCCATATAAATACTTCTTAGTGTAACATCTACCATAATGTGTCATGGTGTCAAATGAAAGCTTACATAATGCAGGAAAAGTTGTTACTAATACATACTGTGTGCCTTCTGCTAGTTTGCAGAGAGTTCTACAACGTGCATATATTCCTAAAAATTATATTTCTGTAAACGTCTCAGTAAATGCCCACCTAAGTGCTTTGTAGAATAGTATTTCACATGCCCATTCATCACAGATGTCAAAAATGGCTCATTAGACATATGGTGCTTGGTAGCAGAGGTAGTGTGAGTTATTTTTCAGAAGTATTACACATTCACAGGTTCATAGGTGTTTACTAGGCTAACGCCCACAAGGTCCTTTTTAAGCCTAGCCATGCATCCCAAATCTTTGACAAGTTCTGATACCCTTGATAAGTGTAAACATAGTCCTGGGAGATGAACCATTTACAGGTTACCTGTGTTAGAGACATAGGAGCCAAACCAGGGATGAATTTCCGTTTTCCCATCCAGTTGTCCAAGTTGCACTTGAATTGGGTTATGGAGCAACTCTGCTTCACATGGATGGGGAGACAGTTCCATAGACGGGGTAGTCTCTGTGATCCATACCTATCTCTTTAGCAGGTCCTGTTTATATCACAGGGAAGATTTAAGTCTTTAAAATGGGTAATTCTGGTGCTGTTTGTTTTGTGGATATGCAGGAGGTCCATCAGAGTGAGGTCTGACAATGCCCTGTATGCCAGGCATAGATCTACGCTCAAAAGCCTGTAGGAGACAGAATACAGGGATAGGGCCTTGAGGCGGTCTGCATAAGACATTTTACTTACTCCCTGTATTCTTTTAATGCGGAACCTCTGTGGACGTTCCAGTTGTTGGATATGCCTGGTTAGGTACATACCAAAGGGGGCACTGTACTCGATAGATCTGATAAATGCCAAATACAGTGGAACAGTGACTTTCTTGGACTTAGATGCCATGCGTTTGTTTATAAGTGGCGCAACACAGAATGATTTTCTCCCTACTGTAGACACATGATGATCAAAGGCTAAATTACTATCTATGTGTTTCCCTAAGTCCCTGACTAGTGAATCAACTCTAAGGGGTGTGTTATCAATATAATACTTACCAGGGATGGATGAGTTCCCAAAGGATACTGTTATGCATTTCTTGGCATTTAGTTTTAGTCCATGGCTCTGACACCAGTTGTTTGTCTGTGTCAGCTCCTCCTGGAGAACATTTGTGTTGGTGTGAGATTCAGTTACAGCTCCTAATTTGCAATCATCTGCAAATTTAGTCAGCCAGAAACCACTGACATTGACGTTGATTTCTGAGAAGTAAATGCCAAAAAGAAGTCGTCCAAGGACTGATCCCTGAGTCACTCCACTTGTGACTGGCCTCTTTGTAGGAGTGGACTCCCCAAATCTAACTCCCTGGGTCCTGTCTGTGAGCCAGTTGGCTATCCACTGTGTGACATTTGGGTTTGTACCTAACCTCTTGAGTTTGTCAACAATGCCTGAGTGGGGTATTGTGTCAAATGCTTTGGCCAGGTCAAGGCAGACAGTGTGAACAATTTTGCCCTTATTTATTGCTTTGGTGACCTTCTCAAAGAAGTTCACCAGGTTGAGTAGGCATGATGTGCCCTTGAGGAAACCAAACTAGGTTGGGTCTAGTGTCTGGAGGTTTACTATATCTCATTTGATCATCTCCATGATAATTCTTCCCATGGCTTTACATATAAGACTAGTGAGACTTATGGGTCTGTAGTTTCCAGGGTCTATAGATAGCCCACCTTTGTGCAGAGGGATGACTGTTGCCTTTCTCCATTCATGAGGCACAAAGCCTGTTTGGAGGCTACAGTTAAATTCCAGAGTCTGTGATAGGTCTTATTTCGTGTTGTTTACAAGGCACCCTGGGATATTGTCTGGGCCCATTGATGCAGTGTTCTTGGTCCTAGAGAGAGCATTAAGGACCTGTTCCCTAGTGATAGTAGGGAGAGTTATATTTGATGATATTTCCTGAGGGAAGGTTGAGGAGGCGAGAGGGGTAAAGATGGAGCTGAATTTATCTTCCAGGAGGTTTTCTGTATTTTTTGGCTCAGTATAGGTGGCTCCATTTACAATGAGCTCTGCACACAGTTATGTATTATTGCCTTTGAGGTTGCTGACATAGCTAAAGAATGCTTTGTGGTTGTCCTTGGCCTGGGAAACCAAACTGTCCTCAAATTTGGCTATTTGTCCTCTGAGTTGTTTGTTTAGTTTGATGAGAGTGCTTTTATCCTGCTGGGTGCTGCACCTCCTAATTTTTGCCATGATTTTCTTCCTCCTGTTATACAGCCTATTGGTTTTGTGATTTCACCAGGGTGACTTGTTTTTTGAGTTTGTTCTTTACTTCTTGCTGGTGGGTACAGCTGCCTCTATGCAGCTATTAACCTGCTTGTACAGGGTTTCTGTGAGCAGTTCTGCATAGGCTGAAGTGTTCTCATGGTTTATGGGGGCTTGAAATTTTGACAGGTTCTCACTTAATAGCAGGAGGTCAGCCTTAGAATAGTTCCTGAATATTCCAGGTTTAGCTGGGGGTCCAGGTTTTATTTTTACTTCAAAGGAGACCATTTTGTGGTCTGACCTTACCAGGGAAGGCATTACAGTAGAGGGTATGCAGCAGTTTCCCATATTAGTGAGGACGAGATCCAGTATTGTTACACCCCTGGTTGGTGTATTGACTATCTGGCTCAGGGAATTTGTGTTTACAAAATCCAGGAATCTCTTTGCATGTACGTTTGGTGTGGTACAGAATTTCCAGTTAATAATGGGGTAAGTAAAGTCATCCATGAATATGGTATTGGGTTGGATGGTTAGTGTTTCTAATAAGTTTAAATACATGGTATGGGTTTCCTGGGTCATAGAGGGGGACCTATAGCTTGCAAAGAAGTGGAATTGGATTTTACATATGGTGATTTGAACATGGAGCAGCTCAAGTGGATTGTCCTGTTTGACCAGCCGTGAAGTATATTTATTTTTGATGTAGATAGAGACAACTCCACTTTTAGTCCCTGCTTGTGAAGTAGCTGGGCTAAATGTGTGGAAGGCATTATAACCTTGCACTGTTAGTCTGTTTTCCGCAGCTTTAAACCATGTCTCAGTGACCACACAGACATCAGCGTTCTCTAGGGTAAAGTGAGCTTCTAGGGAGTGGAGTTGTTTGTTTTAGACTCCTAGCATTGAACAGTGGTACCTTTAGATTTTCTTGGTTTTCATTTGCTATATATCTTTGCAGATATGCATGCAAACTATAATTATGCACATACCTTAAAAATGGAGGGATATGTGTAAAACTACTTTGAAGCAAATTAAATAATACATTTGCACAAACAAAAGTTGCTCTTAGTTAGGGTCCATCAACTGTGGTTGGAGAAATATTAATAGTTGGTTGTGTAATTATAACAATAACAATTATCTAATTAATTCACTGAACAATCCCATTATGTTTAGCAGACATATTAGTATCACATGGTTTAATTTTTCCGTATTTTTAGGTTTTGTACATACTTTAATGGGAGTAGACCCCATTCCTATGTCTGGGTATTATTAATGTTCATGAAATCAGTGCTGCTTCAGTCTTTTGATGTTAGCTAACAGTGCTCTTCTTAGCATCATTGATAGATGCCGTGATTGATATCATTGGTTTAAGTTATAGACAACATTTTCTAAGAAAATATGTTTATAAAATAAAGCAAAATGATGAACATGATGTAAAGTGTAAGGTTCTTGCATCTGCAGATTATTAGCTTGCTTTTATCCCCATTAGCAAATGCTGTCAGTGGGAGACAAGAAGGCTGCATATGCAGGCATTTAGCCTTTGGAAGTCTGTACCTTGTGTACTAAGTGAAATTTACAAAGATTATTTAATGCATCTGCAATGTAGTTAGCTGTTTTATTTTTTCAGTCTCTCGCATTGTTGACTACTTTTACATGGAGTTGAGCTGTCTACAGGTGCAAGCAATTAATCTGAGCATTCCTTCCTTGGAGAAATATAACACTGTAAGGTATAATAGCAAAGCAGTTCAACAAAAAATAAAATTTGGAGCTGTAGGAAGTAAATAAGAAGTAGTAACCTCTGTAGCAACTGTAATATTTTAATGCATTGATGGCGGTGCATAATTTAAAGTTATTTATTCAAAACGAACTATTTTCTTAGCGCTATAAGTTAATGTTTACTGAAAGCATTTAAGCTGTTTTTCACACTTAGGAGGAGACTAGAGATAAGAAAAGAGCAGATAGCAAATAGTGTAAGTGGGAGCACAGGTTGTAGCATGCACTTAAGAAGTGTAATGTTAAATGTTCATCATGTTGATCACTGCTGCAAGAGCTTTAGTTATATGGGTTATATCCTGCACAGACTATAATAGCTGGCCAGCTTCCTAAGCTTCAATTGCACTTTCCTTATGCCTTAACCATTATTTTATTTATTTTTATTTATTTAACATTTGTTGACCGGGGAAAGTCCGACTAGGACAGAGCCTGTTTTCAGCGGAGGCCAGGGGAGAAACGCTGTTTACCTCAAGCTGAGCTGAAAAAAGAGTGGCTTGGGGTCAAGCCTTTTAGAACTTTCCTGCTGCTGAAGAGCACTCCTCTTGCAGGCCTTTATGGATCAATGGTTGGCTAACACTTTCCTTTACTAGCAGATAAGTTTATTTTGGGAAAAAAATCCACATTTTATGTTTATGTCAAAAAAGTGATCTTTTATGTGACATTATACATTTTATTTACAAAAATGTTTTTGTTTACTGCTGTGTGACGTTAGTAACTTAGAAGGATTTCTTTTAACTTTGGGTGATAAAGTTGATAAAGTTAATTTAAAAACTAGTAAACGACTCAAAAAAGCACTGTTTAGAGGAGACAGCTGTAGGTAATAATCCAAGTTTATTGAGTGAACTGAAAAGCAGAACGTAAAACGCTAACACAACACAACGCGTTTTTCGTCTTTACATCAGACTTCATCAGACAAAGAAGACATAATCAATCCACATATATATAGTGACAAGAATTCAAACGGTCCAATAGAAGTACATCTCATGATTATGTAGAATGTAAAATATATGTGTATTGTAAAATAACTATTTCATAGTATACACATGGTAGTGTTAACCTAAGCTCTAATCTAAAATGTAGTAAAATAAAATAATATCTTCACATTTAAATTTCAAAAAGGGATTTGTGAATCCTACTCCAATATATAAAAATAAATGAACCTGAATAATTGTAACAGGTAAATTCAAGGAAGTGAGTATTCAAACAATAAAAATCAAATCATTGCAACACTCCCATCAAGTGGCCAAAATAAAAATGACAAGAAATTACAAAAGTCAATCTAAATATGATAAATACAGCAAAAATAGTACATATAATAGTTATGTGTATATTATATTACAGTATATTAAAATGTATTAAAATATACAACTATACAAATGATTTGGAGACAAATAAAGGCAATAAATGAGAGTCTATAAATAAATAAATAAATAAATAAATAAATAAATAAGTGAATAAATATAGTGTAAAAGTAGTATGAATACCTTAAAAACCTCTAAAAAATACACAAATAAATATCATTCACCTAATTTAAAAACTATTTTTTTTTACCTGTAAATGTTTAATTGCTTTTTACTGTATTTTTCATGGAAAAAGTGACTTTTTACAACCTATCGGTTGTAAGGTTGCTGCTGGCAGGCTTCCCCCAGGAATCGGGCATCTTTTTTGGCTTTACCGTAGAGCAGAGTTCTGGTTTCTCGGTTCTTCCTTCTACCAGCCACAGAAGAAAATTTAAGACACAGCCTTTGCAACCACACCAGGCTTCTAAAGTGACACAGCACAGATGGGAAACTCTGATGTGTCCATTTCTGGTTCCTCCAATCATTCATCTTTTCCGTAATATCCTTCTGGTATTGTCCCTACAGCTACCATGGACTGAGAGTTACAGACGTCTTCTGTGGCTGTTGGAGTGCCCTTGGCTGGCAAGGGAGAATCACTCTTGTCAGTTGTGGGAGAAGGAGCAGGGCATTCATCTCTGCCTAACTAGACTGGATTGCCCATCCCTAGGGAGGTTTTGATAGGTTTTTGTGTAAAAAAAAAATTTAGACATAAGTATTTTCTTTGTCTCAGTTACTTTGGAAAAGAGTGATTTCTTGGACTTGGCTCAAAGTGTAGTTCAGGCTCTTGACCCTCCCAGTTCTGCTGTTTCTAGCAAGAGGAAAAAGAATTCTTAATTTTCCAAGGAAGTTCAACATGTAAAACCATAAAGAGATTGTGAAGGGAACATTTCTGAGTTTTCTTCTTAGGTTTCTGATTCAGTCTGAGGAAGGCATGGCTTTTGCCAGTCCCCTCAAAGGATTGTTTTTCTTATTATTTTTCATATACTTTCTCTGTAATGAATCAGTGGTTTCAGTGGGAAAATAATGATATTCCAGTGTCTCTGAAGAAGTCTTATGATTTATTGCAACTGGATTTTCCTAAACCTACACTAATTCTCTCTCTGTTCTTTCAACTTTGGGAGATGTGTTTGTCACAGCCTGTAACTTGCCTGACAGCCAGCTAGATGTCCCCAAGAAAGCAGATAGATTGCACAAAGTTCCTTGATTTTATTTTTGTATATGCTAACCCCATATCATGACCAACAGTTATTCCTCTGGTGAACCTAGCTGCTACTAAACATCTGGTTATTACCAGTCCCTCTCCTTCTGACAAGTTTGGGAAAGCTGTTTATAGATATGGGAAAGTGTATTCTTCTGCAACAATTAGTTTTATAATTCTCAGCTATCAAACTTGTGTTAAAGTTTATACCTGCCTCTTTTGAAAACATGAATATTATGGCATATTACCTCTTCTGAGGAGAAAACATTTTTGTGTAAGCTGATTGCTTGCATTCCTCAAGTGACTACTCACTGAAATATGCTTATGATTCTGCTGATTCCACTTCCACTGGAACTGTCATGAGAAAGTTTGCTTGGTTGCATACTCAAAACCTTTCTGAAGGTGTTAAAGCTGAAATTTTGAATTCTTCCTTAGACAGATATTTAGTTTTTGTCATCTTCTGTAGGGTTCCTATCAGCAGACCGAAGACGCATGTTTTCAAATGCGTCTTGGTCGAACTGACAAAACCAAAACTGCAAAATATCGAAGCAGCATGTAAGCAAATTCTTTCCCTGGGAAAGCTGCTTGGCCGCTTCGGTACTTTGCCGTTTTCAGCACTGTAGTGTGGTCTCGGAGTTGGTATATTTAAGTAGGGGGGTGAGGGGCAAAGCCCCCCACTTAATCACCTTTTAATGTGCTTACTTTTTTTTTTTGTTGGAACAGTGTTTTTTTTTTCCTTGGAAAAAAATCGCTGTTCTGACAGTTCGGTTTTGTAAGCTTTTGCTTACATGGGGTCGATTAATCACCATTCGCTTACCTAAGCATTCAGTGATCTAATATAGACAACTACTGTAGAGGTCCGTAAAAAGTGTGATGACAAAGGTAAGCTGATTCATGGATTTTCTTGGAGTTTTCGGCATTCCTTCTCTTAGTTTATCAAGGGATTTAATGCTACCTCCACAGCTTCTTTCCAAAATGCAAAATAAGCAACCACAGCAAGCTGCTGGTAAGCAAATATTCAACAAGAAATGGCAGGGAGATTCCAAAAATAAATGGAGGAAGTCCCCTCCCTTTGAGCAAAGGACAGTCTACTGTGTCTGAATGACTATATATACAAGATTCCCCCTTCCCACCCTGATATACCTTTAATCCTTCCAGAAAGTCCGAACCGCCATTTTTCTCTATGCTGACAAATTATGATATGTAGTCCAATCTCGCCTTCATTCTTACCCCTGAGTTCGGAGCCAAACCTCGGCTCCGACTTGGCCATACTCTAGTTCGAAGTCTTCAATTGGCTCGTGGCTAAGCGGTATCCCATCACGCAACAAGCCCATTCCCCAGATCTCGTTTCCTGCTCATTACGCTCAGGCGTAGTCTCGCTTTTGGCTGTGGCTAAGTATACTTTTTCTAAAGTTTTGGGTATTTGTTGATATAAAAAGGCTATTTTCATAGCTACTGTGTGTGTGTGTGTGTGTGTGTGTGTGTGTGTGTGTGTGTGTGTGTGTGTGTGTGTGTATGTGTGTGTGTGTGTGTGTGTGTGTGTGTGTGTGTGTGTGTGTGTGTGTGTGTGTGTGTGTGTGTGTGTGTCTCTCTGGCTGGTTGTGTGGCCTTTTTCGTTGGCCGTTTTTGGTATCCCATCCTCTCACTTTCTTACCATGGGCTAGGCCCGTTTCAGTTAGAGGACCTAGTCCTCCCCATTGTTTTCTGTGTGGTCTCTTTGAGTTGTGCTTCTTCTACTTCTAACTTATTTAGTGTCTTTATCATCTGATAGTGGTGTTATCTTGCTTTATTTTCCCCAGGCTAGGCCCATTTAAATTAGAGGACGTAGTCCTCCCTGTAGTTTTTGTTCCTGTCGGTTACTAGGCCGTTTTAGTTAGAGGCTCTAGTTTCCCGCGCAGGGTTTAGTTAGGTTTTTTGTATGTACGTGTGGTTTTGCAGCTTGTCTGTGTGTGTGTACTCCTTATACAGCATGTCTAAGGATTTTAACGAACACAGGCCTTCGGGCTTTAAGAAGTGTGTGCGTGTACTGCTTAGGGGCTATTCACCTCCAAGAGTCCTGCTTATTTTGTCATTCCTTCAGTCCCCGTCTGCTACAGGAGAAGAAGAACAAGCTCATCCTGAAAGGACTGCTTAAACACTCCTTCGAGGAAGACTTGGCTAAGTCTTCCAGTACCATATCCTCTCCAGCTAAAAAGGACAAAAAGACTGCTAAGAAGCACTCTCCGGCTCCGTCTGTTTCTTTGGAGCTGCCAGAGAAAGTTGTTAGAACAGCTTCTCCTTCTTCGGCTCCATTGGCTTCGGTGCCGACAGAAGGTGGTGTATTGGCTAAGTCTGTATCAGCTCCCAGTCTTTCGGAGCCGGTCACGGATATTTTGGTTCAGAGCCAGTCTCCAGTTGTTCGACCGGGTTCTCCTTCACGTCAGTCTCCCTCTGTAGGGAGATCCAGATCTCCAACTATATCCTCCAGGTCCTTGAGGTGCCTTTCCGATGAGGACGTTGATAGAGTGGTGAAGAAACTGCTTCAGTCATCGGTGCTGGCCAAATTGATTTTGGCTCCGACCCAATCGGCTCCAGAGACCATGACCCCTTCATTGTTCGTTGTTTCTCCTCCAAGCCTTTCTCGGCATTCGGAACCAGAGTCGTCAGTTCCGTCGGGTGCCATTATGTTGGTTCCAGTAGCTTTGCCTGGCCTCTCAGTTCAGATTTCCGCTGCAACCCCGTTGGTTCCATCCATGGGGTCGAGGGTCCACAGTTCCCTGGTCAGGCCTGAGGGGGAGGACTCGGATCGATCTTCATCGGTTCCGAGCCTTCCTCTCGGTGCTTCGGCTCGGGTGAGCTTGGACCTGACATCTGCTTCGGACCTCATCTCCTCGGCGCCGAGGGCTACTACCATATCCTGTAGGGTTAGTCGACCTTCGGAGCCTGGGGGATCAGCCTTCGAGGTTATGAAGACCGTGCTAGCCAGGTCATCAGCTTCATCCTACGGCACCGACACTCTTGCCCCCTCCGGCACTGGTGTCAGTTTCAGATCACCCTCTATCCATGGACAGCGGAGACCCTTACAGGACGAGAATAAATACCAGTGTGTTTCTAGAAACAAAATAAACATCGCTTACAGGAAAGTTAAAATGGCACTGAAAGACTCTCTACTTCAGGGAGTTAATGAAGAAACCTACCATTTTTTTGTATAATGAACATCTAACAATTCCGGTGGCCTTCGGTATTCCGAAGATCCATAAAAATATTTATGATCCCCCATACAGACTTATAATCTCCTGCCAAAACAGTATTTCCTACTCATTCGGGGTTTTGTCAACCGGGTGGTAAGGAAATCCTTAACCCATATTGACCATATGTTAGTAGACTTGGGATTTTTTGGGTCGGTTAGAGGAAGAACATTATAGTGAGAAGGTTAACTTTTCCACAGTTGATGCTGTGGACTTATTCACTTCTATACCCCACTAGTTAGGCTTGAAATATTTTCATGAGGTACTTGTTGAGAAAATTAATTTGGGGAACACCATGGTCAATTTTATTATGGTGTTAATGGAGATTATTTTGATGAACAATTTTCTTAGTTTTGGTGGGGAGTTTTTCAGCCAGGCAAACGGTATAGCAATGGGTAACAGTTGTGCACCTTTGTTTGCAAACTTAGTCATGTACCATTGGGAAAGTGAGTTCATTTTTAAAAGTCCATTTAAAGACTCTTGGATGGTATATTTAAGATTCTTGGATGATCTTTTCATTCATTGGAAAGTAGGGGACCAACTTACCAACTTCTTAGATTTTCTTAACAATCTTTGTGATTATTTTAATTTTACTGGTAACAGTGGTAGCTCTAGGATTAACTACCTGGATGTGTGTATTTGGAAGGACTCAGATAAGAAGTGTTTTCGGTCTAGTGTTTACCGAAAACTCACTTTCTCAAATGACTATCTTGAGTTCCGGAGTTGTCACCCCCACTTTGTGAGAAGGAATATAGTGAAAGGTCAGATGGTGCATATAGCCAGAATGTGCTCTGACTTTGACACAGTTAAGCTGGAAATGGACAAACTGATCAAAATGTTTGTAACCAGGGGGTACCCGTCAGATTCTGTGGTTACCATTAGCGAGCAAGTCACAAGTGAATGGGGTAATAGGTACAAACCTCTACTTCGGGTTAGCCAGAATAAGGAATTTGAAGTCAATCACCAACAAAATAATGACTTCTCTCATTCTATGGTTCTGACTTTTGGGGACACTTCGAAACTCATTAGAGAGATAATAAAGAAAAAT
Source organism: Protopterus annectens (assembly GCF_019279795.1). Classification (NCBI taxonomy): domain Eukaryota; kingdom Metazoa; phylum Chordata; order Ceratodontiformes; family Protopteridae; genus Protopterus; species Protopterus annectens. Next base: position 615,449,106 of record NC_056747.1, read on the forward strand.
TGGGTTTTATTCAAAGTGAACCAAGAATTGATGGCTGTTTTAGGAGAGGTACCTATTTTCTCCTATAGGACCAATAGGAATTTGAAAAACTTGTTAGAACATCCTATTGAGAGTAAGAACAAGAATATTAAGGGAACTACCAAGTGTGGGGCATGTGAGTATTGTAAATACATTATCTCATGCCCTACTGTTTACTTAGGTTCCAGTGACTTTAAAGTTAGGTTGGCCATAAGAACTTGTAACACCAACGGTGTAGTCTATATTGCTGTATGCCAGGGTTGTCACAATGTCTATATAGGTAAAATGGAAAGGAGGTTTCGGAGAAGAATTTATGAACCCCTATATAGTATTAGGAAAAGGGACGACAATAACACACTATTCAGGCATATTAACCTCAATCCTGACCACTTTTTCCATTTTGGTATTTTGGAGGTGGTTGGTATGGACATTAGAGGGGGTGACTGGACCAACAAATTGGATAGGGCTGAAATGATGGCAAATTTGTTTGAATGCCACTGCAGCCCCTGGTATTAATGACCACATTTGTATCAAGCCAGAGTTGAAACATAGGGTTACTAAGTTATAGTACTGGTGTTATTATACACCATACTTGTCAAACACTTTGTACTAGTTCAAAATTTTATTTATGTATTACGTATTGCTATTTTAGAATTATTGTTTTAGGGTGTATGCTTTTAAACTTTAATTAGTGTGTTAAGTGGGGGGGGGCTGCTTATTTAAGGTGTGTCAATGATGTATTACACAGTTCTGAAGAAGTCTTGGATGACAAATGCTCTTGACTGACTGTGTTACTACTGTGTCTTTCTTGTTGTGGAATTAAACATTTTTATTTGATACTACCGAGTCTGGTTCTTGGTTACTTGGAGTGGTGATTCTGTTTTTCCTTGGTGCAATTTTTTCCACTTTGTACACCATTTTGTTATGCTTATTAAAGCTTACTTGCATCTTACAATCTCCAACAAGCTTACCTGATGGTCATTAAACACAGAGCAACAGGGCTACTTAAACACAGAGCAACAGGGTACTGTGACAGCATGCATTTTCTGGATAATAAGAAGCACAAATTAGCAGTATAAAAATATGACAGAAAACCAGAAGATTCTGCAAAGTCAAGGACAGATGAAAAGCCACTGTCATACTTGTGTCTACCTTGGATGGGGGAATATTCTGCACAGTTACACTGCATAACTGCTCATTGCCTTGCTTGGACACATCCAGAGTCACTACGTGGGATAGTGGGGTGCAACAAGTATGTAACAATTTAAAATGTCTCTGGCTGATGGTGATGGCTCTGTCACTCATACCTCTCAACCTCAGAGGAAGAAATCTGAACAAAGCCATACATTGAAGTGGAACATGGGCCCAAAAATAAGGACAATTTTTAAATATTGCTTTTTTAAACTTAGAAAGATACGGTATGAAATCTGAAACTCAAATGTCTGCCATTATTTTCTAACTTCAATCTTTAATGATTTGCCACTAATTTGGCAAAAAAACACAATTTTATGAAAAAAGGACCAAAAATGTGACACAAAAATATAAAATTGCCACACAATACAGCTGAGAACCTGTCAAAGAAGGGACACCTTTTTAATATTAGTACTGTTAACTTGAGCAGCTGACAAAATAAGAGAATCTACATGCATTTCTGAAATAAAAGTAGTCTACAACTCTGATCATTACAGCTATTTATAACTGTAAACCCACCACGTTTTCTTCCAAAATTGCCATTTTGCAGAGGGATCATTAGGGGGAGAGCAACATTTTGAGCCAAAATTGGGGACAGTTGAGAGGTTTAGATATTCCTAATTCTATAAAGTGATTTATTTGCACATACCTCTCAACCTCTTAATGCAGGAAATCTGGACAAGGCCAAATATATTGGGGGAACATACAAACAGTACTAAAAATTGCTCTTGTATAAACTTAAGCCAGTTGATAGAATAACAGGTCTTGCTTAGCATGCATTTTTCTGAGGGTTATGACGTCTGAAACTCAATGTTTGTCATTATTTAGTGACTTCATTCCTAAATGATTTGCCAGAAAACCACACATTTTATGAGGAACAAACCAAAAATAAGAAGCAAAAATCTATTCATTCTGCAAAAACCTGGACAGTTGAGAGGTATAGTTCAGCCAGGGTTGTCTTTGAGTTTGCTGCTCTTCCCCCTCACAAAATCATGGTCGAATGGAGCCTCCCCCCTGCAGCCATTCCAATGTCCCATTCCTTGGTTATTTTGCCCCATTTACCATAAGTACTGTAATGTGCATACTGCTTTACTTCTATGATGATTTGGATTTGAAAGTTTTATTTTGCATTTTACAGCACAAACACTAGTAGATATATGCTAAACAAAGCAATGCAGTCTCACAATGAAAATAGACTTAGCATTAAAACTTCTCTGCACTTGAAACTCACATTCATTGAAACAGCATTGAAACCCACATTCAAAGAAAATACATTTTGCCAGTGGCAGATAAAGAGTAACTTTGGGCTGTTTTCAAATCACAGTCCCCTTTCACACGAAACATACACATGCTCTTTGACACACCTTCCTGATTGTATTCAGTTATATTCCTTGTACAATACAGTACAGTTGTTAGTGGGCATTTTAAAATTTATTGTTTTGAACATTTTTTCCAGTAAACAATGAAACAAAATGCATGCACCAATAATGACAAAACTGCCCAATTCAGAACATTTCCATCATAAAAGTCTACTCAAACTTCTACAGTCCACCAGTATCAGTAAATATGCACAATCTCTGAAGAAGTAAAAGTCATCTAAATAATTCCATATTAAAGAAATCTGTAACTAATGAAGAGGTTGCTGCTAGCAAACAACTTTATATTTCATTGTTTCATCTACAAATAAAGTGCCTGTTGCCCTTGAGAAATAAATCACCTATGTTGCATTAAAAAATGATAAGCTAGTAATATTGCACTAGGGAATGGATGGCAAATTGATAACAGGTTCATAGTTACTAGGTATCTTCAGCAAAAAGGACTGCAGCACCCTCCCCTTTACAACACAGTACAGTGTCAGCAATGCATCTATTTATTGTGGAAGTAGAACCCACAGCCTTCTGCATCAAAAGCAAGTACACTACCTGTTGTGCTACTAACAGTGCAAGCAGACTCAGCATAAGCAGCACTAAACTTTTGTTCCCCTGCAGCTCTCAAGCTTCTTGTAAAATCTACTCGACACTCAGTATTTCTCTGAACTTTGCAGCACAAGAAATCTGGAAAAAGCCAAAATTTATGGGGGGGACGGGGGGGGGGGACAAAAGCCCATAAACCAGGAACACATTTTAAACATTGCTTGCATAATGTTGGAAAGTTGCTAGAATAAAATGCTGTGTTACTACCATACATTTCGCTGCCAAGTATTGAACCCAGGACCTTGTGCAAAACAGTCAGAGCAACATACCACTATGCCATATCATCTGTTTTGTGAAAGAGAGGAAGACTGAAACTTAAATGGCTACCATTTAGTGAATTCAATTTTCACCATAGCTGTCAACCTCTTAGCACAAAACACCTGAACAAAGCCAATAATGGGGAACACAGCCCCCATACATATTCAGTGAATTCAGTTCTCACCATAGCTCTCAACCTCTTAGCAAAAAAACACCTGGACAAAGACAGTAATGGGGGAGTACAGCCTCCACACATATTCAGTTCTCACCATAGCTCTCAACCTTAGCACAAAAAAAACGGACGAAGCCAATAATGGGGGAATACAGTCCCAAAAATAGGGACAAATTTCAAATATCCATGTTATAAACTTAGAAAATTGCTAGACTAAAATGTTTTGTGTTACCATGTACTTTCTGAAGAGTATGAAGTCTGAAATTCAAATGCCTGTTATTTTTATTTATTTAACATTTGTTAACCAGGAAAGTCTGACTTGGAACAAAAGCCAATTTTCAGCAGAGGCCGAGGGAGAAACACTACAGACATATGTCTTTGTAAGATGGGAGAACATGCAGACTCCACACAGAAGGCACCTCAGCCAAGAATCAAACCAGAGAACCTGTAGCTGTCAGGCAACAATGCACCACTGCACTACTGACTGTGTAAGGAAACAAAAATACAGAAACCACAGATTTTATGAGGAACATAACAAGTATGAGGCAAAAATCTGCAAATCTTTTACAAATGGTGGTGGGTAGGGAATTCAGGCCCTTGCCACCTGCACCCAAAGTATGGGGTTCAAGCCTGAGGTATTCTCTGCCCACCACCATGTGTTCTCTCTAGCCACCAGTATATAGCAACTGGGGCATGACACACACACACACACACACACACACATACACACACATACACACACACACACACACACACACACACACACACACACACACACACACACACACACACACACACACACACACACACACACACACACACATGGTCCAGGGCCTTCTGTATATATCACTCCACTTGCTAACCTACGTCTTGTGAGATGTCACTAATCCTGTTTTGAAGGCTAGCTTGCAGATGTTGCAGTCTGATCCCTTTCCAGTCTATGCAGTTGTAATGACTTCTGGGATGCTCTTGACTGCTGTGTTTCTAATCTGGACTGCTGCTGAATTAGTCCGGAGCTCTGTGCATGCTCTGGACTGGTTCAGCAGCAGTCTGGATGTTGGAAATGCTGTGAGTGCGCATGTGTGAAGGTCTGTGATTTTTGTCCTTATTTTTTATTTTCTTTCTTCTTTCTTTTACAGCTGGGGGGGGTGCAGTCTTGCAGTTCAATAGCATGGGCCACCCCTGGATAAATATAAAAGAAAAGTACAAAATAAACAATTTATTGATGACCCAAAAAGATTTATAGCAAGTTGGGAAACAAGGTAAAAGAAATTGAAAGACCACAAAAAAAAAAAAAAAAAAAGAAATACATTTTGGAGAAATATCTGTGAAGATCCTGTGGAACATAGCAAAGATGCTAAATGGATAGTTAAGTAAAAGAAAGAGTAAGAAGTTCAAATGTACAGGATATGAAATGGGATGAAGTAACAGCCAGGGAGATTGAAACAAAGTAAGAAAAGCGTCTATAAAGCCCCCGGCCCAGACGCAGTACCTAATTTCTGGCTAAAAGTATTAACATCTTTGCACAAAGATTTAGCCATAAATAAAAACTATTTATATACACACCCTGAACAGACGCCAGCCTGGTTAACAACAGGAAAAACAATGCTCCTACTTAAGAGCAAACCTGCAAGCTACCCTAAAAACTATAGACCAATAACTTGCCTTTCGATGACAAATAAACTACATACCGGAATTGATGCCGACAGACTTTATAGTCATTTAGAAGAAAACTCAATTATGGCAATAGAACAAATATAATAGAATAAAAGAAAGTCATATGGAGCAAAGGATCATTTGTTGTTAAATAAAGTCATAGTGCAGAACTGTAAAAAGGAGAAGAATCTAAGCATGGCATGGATAGACTACAAGAAAGCATTTGACAGTATCTCACATTCATGGATAAAAGACTGCTTAAATATGTATAAGATGCACCCTACACTGATAAACTACATCACAGCGACCATGAAACAGTGGCACACCACTCTGAGTTAAGTCATGATAAAAGACAAATTATTATTCCAGGGATAAAAGAATCAAAGGTGGGATATTCCAGGGAGACTGTCTGTTACTGATGCTCTTTTCTCTTGCCCTTAACCCATTAAGCTGTCTGCTTAACAGATAGGTCATGGCTAAAATTTGGCTCCCAAAAAAGCAACAGTGTAAAGACTTCTCATCTTCTCTTTGTAGATGATTTAAAATTGTATAGTTTATAAAACTGTATAGCTGATCAGATGAGGAATTGAAAGCACAACTGCAAGTAGTCAAAACCTTTTTAGATAATATAAGTATGACATTTGGTCTTGATAAATGCGCGAAAGCAACCTTTAAAGCAGGAAAGCTGTAGCACCAAGAAAACATCAGTTTGGGACAAGAATGTTTTATAAAAGAAATTGAGCAAAAGGGAGTGCATACATATTTGGGAATTGATGAAGGATCAAAAATAAAACATGAACAAATGCAAATAAAACTTAGTAAGGAGTATTTTAGAAGACAATCCTGAAAAAGGTGTTGACATCTAGGAACAAAGTTCAAGCTATAAACTAATTTGCTGTTCCTGTCTTAACTTACAGATGTAATGGGATCCTATCTCGCCTACATTCATGACAGATGGGTTCGGAGCCGATCCATCGGCTCCGACTCGGCAACTTATACACTAGCACGAAGTCTCTCATTGGCTGGGCTACTCCCTATCCCAGGATGCACTACACCTGCTTCCCCAGATCTCGTTTGCCGCTTTACAAGCTGGACGTGGTCTCGACTTGGCTGGAGCTAAGTGTTTTTTTTACCTTTATTGGTCTTTGACCTTGGGGTTTTTTTTGTCATATATTAACCAAACAGCTGTTTTAACAGCTATTCCTTGTTATTCCTTACTATTTGCTACTTTTGAGTGTTTGAGTGTCTTCTGGTACTTTATTTTTTCAGTCGGGCAAGGCCCGTTTAAGTTAGAGGGCCTTTGCCCTACCTTTGTGTGCTATTTAACTTTTATTACCTTTTGTGGTTAATTGTTTTCGGGCCAAGCCCGTTTAAATTAGAGGGCTTTGGGCCGTTGCACTTGTTTTGTCTGTTTGTTTGTGAGGTAAAATTTTTCTTAAGTACTCGCGCCAGTGTGTCTCGCGCTTGTCAGTTGGCGCAATTTTGTGATAGTGCTTACTAATTGTGGTAAAGTCATACTTGTTTAGGGCCTGTACTATGTCCAAGGAACACAAGTCAGGTTTTAAAAAATGCACTCGGTGCAGTTATAAAATGTCAATCACAGACAGTCATTCAGTCTGCGTTTATTGTTTGGGGCCGAAACATCTACAAGAGACTTGTAGCGTATGTCATGCTTTCTCTGCTAGAGTTCTTCAAGAACGCAAGAACAAGTTGATATTGAAAGGGCTTATAAAACCTTCGTTTGAGGAAGCCTTAAATCCTCCTGTTGCTTCCAAAAAGAAAAGATCGTCGGCACCGACAAGTCCGTTGGAGCCGACCTCTAAAAAGACTAAATTGACCTCTTCTTCCTCGGCTCCACTGACTTCGGGGCCGAGGGTCGAAGGGTCTGCCTCGGTACCTCCTACTTGGCTCCATTGCCTTCGAGCCGCAAGTTGGAGTATCGAGGTGAATCACCTCCATCGGTTCCAATGGCTTCGGAGCCGGTGGAAGTGTGCAGCTCAGACTCTTCCCTCGGCTCGAAGAAGGCTCCTTCGGTGCCGATGGTGGTCCATGCTGTGGTGGAATCGGCGCCGACAGTATTGGAGCCGTTTCGGAGCCGGTCCCCTTCTCTCTCGGAGCCGAGAGGAAAGTCTTCTCGAGTGTCTACCTCCTCTAAATCCTCGAGACTGTCAGATTCGGACCTGGATAGGGTTTTACAGAGGCTTTTCCAATCTCCAGTGTTTACTAAAATGGTCTCGGCTCCAGCACAGTTTGCTTCGGAGCCGATCCCCCCTCCAACACATTTGATTCCTCCTCCAACCTCTTGAGCCATTGGAGCCGGTGGTGGTGGAGCAATGTGGAGCCATACGGTCGGAGCAGAGACACCTTACAGGCCTTTCGGCTCCGACTATGCTTCCTACCCTGTCCTCCGGTTCAGGGTTTGGTACTGCGACCTCTTCAGCCAGGCCCGAGGGGAATACTTTGGGATTAGGTGCTTGTGCCTAGTCTTCCTCTCGAGCATCGGCTGCTGGAATTCCCAGTGCCATCGTGGCCTCTAGACCAGTGACCTCCTTGGATTCTGGAGGTCCGGCCTTTGAGGCCATGAGGAGCGCGCTGGCCATGCCTTTGCCGGTTCAACAAGATTCTACCTCACCGTCCCTAGATTTGGAGACTGGTGCCTCTGTTGTGTTGCAGCCCCGGCAGCGGGGCCCCAGGGCCTGAGGATACCCCCATCGGGTTCCCTTCTTCGGGTGGTCCGTCCGAAACTGCTTCGGACGAACCCCCACGGAAGAAATTGTGTAAGAGGAAGCACGTAGACTCCCAAGATGAGTCTATTACATCGGATACTGACCTCGATGCACCAGAAGGGTCCCCCAAATCATCTTCGGATGATATCTCCTTCTCAGATATCTTGGAGATTCTGAGATAGAGAGGTGACTGGCAAGCCAAAACCCCTTCAGCTGAGGAGTCAGTCTTCCTCAAGGCCTTTGGGGCCCAACCTTCCGCCTCCTGGGTGTCTCCGCCCTTCGATGAACTCCTTGATTTGGTTTCTCGAAGGGTGTGGGAACACCCTGATTCTGTGGAACCGGTGCCTGCGAGGCCCAATAAATTTTTGTCAGCCCCCCCCCCAGAAGGAATTTCTCACAAAGGGTGTGCCTGTAGATGCTTTGGTGGTGGCTTCTGCCACACAGCAGGACGTGGCAGAGGCTTCGACGTCTATTCATCCTCCTAATAAGGATTCTAGGAGTATGGATAGGTACGTGAAGCGTACCCTGTCCTCAGCGGCCTTTACCTTACGGTCGCTGAACTACTTATGTCATTTTACGAGGCTACAAAGGGATCTTCTCAAAGAGCTAAATGACTCTATTGTTGGTAATCTACCTGAGGCGCTGGCCCCGACTGTTGGCGCACAGATGACTACCCTTTTTCTATCGTTAACTCGTCCATGAGGCTCATTTCGTATGCGGCGAAGGCGAGTAGAGCAGAGGAACAGGCGTTGCCCTCAGGAGGCAATCCTGGTTACGCTTGTGTTCGTTCACGGAGGCCTTCAAGTCTTCCTTCGCCGATGCCCCCTTTGATGGGTCATCTTTGTTTGGACCCAAGGTGAAGGACACACTAACTCGGTGCGAGCAGGAGGGCAAGACTTTGACTGCCGTTGGGGCCCGTTTTCCGCTCCTTCCAGGCCTTATCCCAAGGCTGGGAGAGGAGGGAAAATGTGGTTTAAAAAATCCCAAAAGTCTTTCTCTACTCCACCCAGTGATTCCCCCTCCAGAGGCAGGGGGGGGGGGAATTTGGAAGACGCCGCCCCAGAGGTGGCAGAGGCCCCCGTAACTCTGGAGACCGCGATTCCTTTCGTGGTTCTTCATACAACCAGTGTTCCTGAGTTGTTGCCCGACTGTGCAACTCCGGAGCCAGTCGGGGGTCGCTTTGCGGCGCACCCACAAGCTTGGGAATCCATAACAAGCGATCGGTGGGTGCTTCGTATTACCGGAGGATATATCATACCCTTCAACAAACCCCCCCTTTCTTTAAGGGAAATCCCGGACGTACCACCCAGTCAGCGGGATCAGGCAGCATTAGAGGTTTCAAAGCTGCTAGAAAAAAGAGCCATCCAGCCTGTCCCCATCAACCAGATCGGATCAGGAACTTACTCAAAGTTATTTTTGGTACCAAAAAAGACAGGGGACTTCAGGCCCATTTTGGACCTCAGTTCATTGAATCGTTTAGTAAAGAAGTCCAAATTCGAATGGTCACTCTTCAATCTATTCTTCCTTTGCTGGAAAAAAATGCATGGATGTGCTCCATAGATCTCCAGGACGCTTACTATCACATTCCCATAGCTCAAGAGTCCAGGAGACATTTACGCTTCCACCTCGGAGCCAGTCATTTTCAATTCCGAGCACTGCCCTTTGGTCTCACCACAGCCCCCAGGGTGTTCACCAAATGTCTGGCAGTGGTAACTGCTCACCTGAGAAGTCTGGGATTCCAGGTGTTTCCTTATCTAGACGACTGGCTCCTTACTGCCACCTCCGAGCATCTACTACTCCAAGCGCTCAGAGCCACGTTCACCTTGGGCCGTTTCTTGGGGATCACGTTCAATTTGCAAAAATCTGTACTACAGCCATCTCAGCGTATTACTTTCATAGGCGCAGACTTAGACACAAAAGAATGCGCCTATTTACCGGCAGCAAGAATTCAGGTCTTACAAGATCAAGTCAAATCCTGTCTCCCCTACAAAGAGCCCCGGCCCATCGGATCCTACAACTGTTGGGCTCGATGGCGTCGACCATACTTTTAGTTCCCTTGGCCAGACTTCACATGCGAATTTTACAATGGCTACTGTCGGTTCAATGGTCCTATCAGGAACTTCCCTTGAACCACTTAATCATAATCACGGAAAGTTGCCGTCGAGATCTTCATTGGTGGCTTCTCCAATCAAATCTCGACCAGGCGACCCTTTATACCTCAACGTCCCATTGCCACTGTGACTACGGACGCCTCCCAGGTAGGGTGGGGGGGGTCATTACCTGGACAGGTCGGTCCAAGGCACATGGCAGATCCAGGAAACGCATTTGCATATCAATGTCCTGGAGATGAGGCGGTACTATTGGTACTCCAAGCTCTCCATCACGCTCTCCCACAGGGCCCGATTACTATCCTATCCGACAACATGTCGGTGGTGTGGTACATAAACAAGCAAGGTGGAACCAGGTCTTACCCACTATGCAGAGAAGCCATGAGACTTTGGCACTGCGCGGTAGCTACCAACCGCTTTCTAATGGCAACGCACATACCGGGGAAGTCCAATGTGATTGCGGACAGATTAAGCAGGACCATTCTTTTACCCCACGAGTGGTCCCTCAAACAGAGTATAGCTGCGAAAATCTTCGACAGATGGGGTCTTCCTTGCTGCGACCTGTTTGCCAGCCCTCACAATGCGAAATGCAGAGAGTTCTTCACACTGTTTCCTTCTCAGGGACAGATTCCCAGGGACGCTCTGACTCACATTTGGCCCCCCGGTCTTCTCGCCTTCCCTCCGTTCCCCCTCCTACCGAGGGTGATACAGAAGGCCATTTACTTGGAGAGCGAGATGATTTTGATTGCCCGCACTGGCCTCGTCAAGTTTGGTTTCCTTCCTACAGAGGCATGCGATAGAAGGTCCATGGTTTCTGGATCCGTGCCAGACCTGTTGACTCACCAGTCAGGACGGCGTCATCCGTCTCTCAGGTCCTTGAAGTTGGCAGCATGGTTACTCCACTTCCATCCTTAGTCCGAGACAATGCTCTTTCGCCGGACGTGGTCCACATACTGTCTTCTTCTCATAAACCTTCCACCATCAAACTTTATTCCAGTAAATGGAAAAGGTTTGCCTTCTGGGCTCAAGAACGGGGTTTAGATCCTCTCACTGCACCAGTATCGGAGGTTCTGAATTTTCTGGCCTCCCTTTTTCAGTCGGGCTCTTCAGTTTCTACCATTAAGGTTCAATTAGCAGCGATCTCTAATTTTCATGCTTCTTTTGAACCTTCATTGATGTCTCACAAACTTTGTAAGGCTTTCCTTAAAGGGGCTTGGCTCCTTAGGCCTCCTTTATCTCAGCCAGTCCCCCCTTGGGATTTGAATATGGTTCTTGCTGCCCTAACTGCCCGTCCTTTCGAACCAGCTGCTACTTGTGATTTAAAATTTCTGTCTTGGAAAACGGCCTTTTTAGTAGCCATAACATCTGCTAGGCGAGTTTCAGAACTTCAAGCTCTTTGTTCTGATCCTCCCTATTTGATTTTTCACAAGCATAGAGTTTCATTGAAATTAAACCCTGCATTTATACCAAAAGTGGCCTCCTCTTTCTGTATGCAACAAACTATAGAACTCCCTGTCTTTTTCCCAGAATTCTCCAATCGCAGAATATACTTTGCATCAATTGGACGTACATAGACAACTACGTTTTTATTTGAATAGAACCGCTCAAACGCGGAAATCAAATCAATTGTTTGTTTCTTTTGCAGTGAACAAATTGGGTCAACCAGTAACAAAAGCCTCCATATCTAAATGGATTAAAGATTGTATCATTTTTATTTATTCACAGGCTAATAATGACCTTCCCTTTCCAGTCAAGGCTCATTCTACCAGGGCAATGGCTACTTCCGTAGCTTTTCACTCCAAGTTATCAATAGATGATATTTGTGCTGCGGCAACCTGGACTTCTCCGCACACTTTTATTTCTCATTACAAATTGGATGTGGTTTCTCGAGGCAGAGCTTCCTTTGGTTCCACAGTTCTCAGGAGTGTGTTCCAATGAGCCACCCGGGATGTAGGTGCTAGGGACGCTGTCCCATCTGTCATGAATGTAGGCGAGATAGGATCCCATTACATCTTTTAGTTATGTACTTACCATAACTTCGGATGTATGGGATCCATCTCGCCTACATTCATAAGTACCCACCCTCCTTCCCCCTTCCATTTGGATTTAGAGGAGCTGTAGTCACTTTTTTCTTGGCGTTCTTTCTTGAAGAACTTTAGTTGGTTATAGTGACTAATAGTTTCTTCTGTGTTTACATGGGTGTATGAAAGCGAACAAACAAGATCTGGGGAAGCAGGTGTAGTGCATCCTGGGATAGGGAGTAGCCCAGCCAATGAGAGACTTCGTGCTAGTGTATAAGTTGCCGAGTCGGATCCGATGGATCGGCTCCGAACCCATCTGTCATGAATGTAGGCGAGATGGATCCCATACATCCGAAGTTATGGTAAGTACATAACTAAAAGTTTTGGAGTGAATGACTGTTCCCAAAAGGTGTGGGATAGATTAGACAGGAAAACAAGAAGGATGCTTCATGCTCGTCAAATGATTTATAAAGATCAGTGCATACCAAGATTATATATTCCCCGTTCCAAAGGAGGTATGGGCCTCCTTGAAAGTGATTACATGTATAGATCCGGAATCATGATACTGCATACATATTTGCTGATCTCACAAGACCCAAACATAGTGAAAGTTTTGAAACATGAGGTGAATAAATCTAAGATTTGAAACATGAGGTGAATAAATCTAAGATGTCTTCCCTGCTTAGTCTAGCAGAAGCATGTCAGTGTCAAGTGGGAATGGAAATCAGACCAGAAGTAGATAAAACTCAGGCAGCAACTGAATGTGCCAAAAAAAAGAAACAATATAAGATGAAGGATCAGATGAGAAGGCAAGAAATGTAGAAAATGCATAAATATAGTTGCAGTTATAGAAAACTCCTGGAACAGCCCCATGTTGATCAGGACTGAACACAGGAATGGTTAAGGAGATGTGAATGCAAACCAAAAGACGAAAGGTTAATATTGGCAGCCCAGGACAGTGGACTACATACACGTTGGTTTACAAAGTCCATTAAACATGTGGGAGAAACAGACAAATTTAAGTTTTGTAAGACAGAATTGGAAACAGTTGCACACCTTGTTTCTGGTTATGATATACTAATGACAGAAGGACTGTATAGTAAAAGGCATAATAATGTGGCAAGTCTATTGCACTGGGGATTGTGCAAACATGATAATATTGAAGGAGCTGAAAAACACTGTAAACACGAGCCACAAAGCATCATAGAAACTTATGAAGTCTTTATCACATGGTATCATACATTATCAACAGTTCAAAAGATAGATGAGAGAAAACCAGATATACTGGTCCATGAAAGGAAGACAAAAGTAGCACTGATTACTGAAATGTCTACACCCAGTGATTATAGTGTTTTGCGTACAAAGAGACACAAAGTCATAAAATGCCAGGATTTGCAGGCAGAAACAAGAGCAGTGTGGAAGAAAGATACCCATACAGTTCCAGTAGTAGTAGGAATGGATCTTATAAAAAAGAATCTACAATCATATTTAGATATGTTACCGCTACATGTAACTCAGTACAAATTGCAAATGGAGTCATTACTGGGCACATTGCGGATGCTGTGAATAGCATTTGCAGCTAACATCAAAGATGGAAACAATACTAATTTCATGAATTTTAATCATGCGTTGACTTAGGAATGGGGTCCGTTCCCATCATGGTATTAGAAAACCAAAAGACTTGGAGAAATTAAAAAATATATATATTATATTCATAAAGTAGTAGAAAGTATACTAAGAACTAATCCAACAAGGGAGTGGAGAAAGCAGATTCTGTCAGTAGGGATGACTGCAATTAGGTGTACAGAGAATAGGCAATAGGGCTTGGAGTTTACTAGAGGAAGCTGGCAAAGAAACCAAGGTATTGGAAACAAATAACCAGAGAGGGAAAGGTAATAGAATGGGAAGAGGCCAAGAAGACATTTGGATTGTAGGCTAGTGATTGCTTTCCCTATCAGTAATTGATATCAGAGTGTAGACAAAGGTAAAGGGATATGAGAATCCTAAAGGAAAGACCTGCACTGGTTTAGTTTTTTAGCTGATTCTAGACCAGAAGCTAATGTTAAAAAGGGGATAATTAGTAGGCCATAGAAACTATTTTGTGATAACTATAGAAATCAATCAGAAGAGATCAGAAAAGATTGAGAAGAGAGATCAGATAAGCAGTTCACAAAGAAGCAATGGGAGGACATATTTATGGCTCCCAAATATGCTACAAAATCTAGAAGATTTGGTATTTTTTTCCTGGAAATGTTTTTATAGATACTTGTATACCCAAGCAGACTTCAACAAATTTTTCATCAGGTAGATGCCAGATGTTGAGTTGTTTTGTGGAAGAAAGAGGTAACTGGGAACATATGTTTTGGAAGTGTAATGTAGACGTTAAAAATTCCATACAGAGTACTCTGTCAGGAATACTAGGTGAGCAAATGAGTGTAACTAAGGAAATTATTTTTTGAGCTGAGATACAGGATCTGAATTGCATACACATATTAAGGCCTTGTTAAGTTTAATGCTTGTGGCTGCCAAAAAAAAAATACTAGACTATGGAAATCAAAATCTAAGCCAAGTATACTTGAAGTAGTGAATATTGTATCACAGATAAATGAGCAAGAATTGGGACCTTTACAAAAGAATATGAGTAAATTATGTAGAAAAAAAGGAAATAGTGGGAACAATACATGCAGATTTTTTTTTGGGGGGGGGGGATGAGGTTTACAATATGGTAGAAACTGAAACATTTATGTAATATTGTTCAGATTATAATGTATGTGATATGTAATGTTTGTAAATATGAATTTATTAATATGGTTTATTACTTTGCATAAATTTAAGATTACCTATGTCACAAGTGATAATTCAGTGAAGGTGTTTGAAAAATTATTTTGGTTTCAATTACTTTCTCCTTTCCCCTCTCTCCCTCTCTCTTTTTCCTTTATTATCCTTTCAGACATCAGTGACATGAAGTGAGGCACACACCTGTCAGTCTCCCAAGAAGTTTAACAGAGTCAACCAGAATCCAATCTTTCTCAGTTTCTTTTTCTTGAAAAGCCATATTTCCCCAATGTGCTTGATGCTTTGTAGACTTAGTTGTATTTGGTAATTTGTGTTGCTGGTCTTCGTGTTCATCTCCATCTCCCAACCCCAGACTCTTGTTCAAGTCCAAGGTACTCCCGATTTCTTGTAGTCAACCCCTGTGCTTCTCTTTTGTCTCTCAAGCATTTTCTTTTGGAACATTGGAAAAGTTTTCATTGGTAAAGTCTGTGTATGAGCTTTATTATCAGAAGAATGAGAAGCAGAATCCCCTTCCATTTGATGACTCACTTTTTGTTGAACAAACATTTATGTTTCCTCCATAACCTGCTCTTCATCAAGAAGGCTTTCATCCTCCAGGAAGGAATATTCTGAAGACAGCTGGATTCAGCAGCTTGAATCTCACACGTTCCTCTCAATATTCCCCAGTTGCTTTGATAGATTTGTTTCTCTTCTGCCTGGTGTGTAGTGTATAACCATTTCCCACAAACATGCTACTGTCTCTAGTTGTTAATATTTTGCACTTCTGTCACAGTTTTGTCAGGATCAACTATTTCTCTTGGCATGATTGCATTTTTCCTAATATAGGTCTTGGCTGCTCTTATGGCCAGTTTTGGAGCATACACACAATGTGCCCTTTCAATTAAAAAATACTGCTGTGGAATACCAGTCCAGTTAATTACTTGTACTTTCATAAAATTTATACAGACTATTTCTTCCACTTTCTCTGGTACAGCAGAAAATCTCAGGTTTTCTCTGTGTGCTCTTGCCTCTAATTGTACCATTTTTTGAAACAGCTTTTTTTGAGCAGTCTCATATTCACCCAGCCTTTTCTTCATTTTGACCTCTGATTCTTGCAGTCTTATTTTCATCTGAATGACTGCTTATAGCTTCTTCCATTTTCCAGCCTTTTGTTATTTGAGCTGCTGTACTCCTTTAATGTTTCATTATTTTAATCAGCTCTGACCACATTTGACTTATTTTGTTCCTCTAAATTACTGGAAGCCTTCTCTTGTACTACAGGTGGAGCATCAACTACTTTTTGCTGAACAGTTGAAGGATTATTCCCGGTTAGTCTTTTCTCTTCACCTTTTCTAGTTGATTTTCTTTAAGGCTGTCCAAGTTTCTTCTTTGCTGGCATCCAGGCAACATATGTACTAGCCAGTAACTGAATTTTACTAAAACAGACAGAATTACTGGCTCTTATCTATCAGTTGCTTATCAACACTGAGAGAGCTGAAATTAAGCTGTTGATCAGTGTACGTCTGTGTTGGAAAAGACATTATTTCACATGTTTTTGCAGGAAAATTAGATAAATCAATGGATAGTGGTGAGAGTTCATGCATCACACATCTCAAGATGATTGCCAGAAGTGGTTATCTAACAGGGCAGTTTGTGGGTGAAAGCAAAGGGAAGTTAAGGTGATCACAGTAAACTTGAAAATTGCAGTGGCTTGGTGGTGGGGGGAGATGAAAATCTGAGGGCTACAAGTTGAAGTACATTAATATGATCATTTTTCTTTCCCTTTCATCGCTACCTAACATTAGAGGGGTGAACAGAATGTTGCTAACTTTTGAGAAGAAGTAGGGAGACAGGGTATGTGTAAAAATACAGAACAGTTATGTGGTTAGGCTAGCCTGAGGGCAGTGTACGTGTCTATTAACAACAGCCAGAATTCATTACTGAGGCCACCATCCCTTTTACTTCCTAACAATCACACCTCAGAAATGTACAAAAGAAAGTGACTGTCTTGCATGGGGTGCCAGGATTGTGTATGAAAGCAATGGGGTGTTACATGATTCATGACAAACAGTCATTGATTTGTCTGATTTCTGGGAGAAGGAGTTGGGTATACATGTCCAGGAGCAACAGGCTGAATTAATTAATTGTATTCTTGTTTTCTTTCCCTTTCCTAGTGACAATTAAATGTCAGCAGTGTACACAAAAGGTAATGTATTTTTTGGGGCAAGGGTGAGGAGAAGTGCTCTATATGAAAGCACAAGATTGTTACATAATCGCAGGGTATGTATCGGATAGCAGTTGTTTAAAATATGTTACTGGGGCAGTTACGTTTTTTGTTTTCCTTTTGATGAACCATTAAAAATATACAGAAGGGCTGTCATTTTTGGGGAGTAGGTGAAGTATGAAAGCAAAAGTCTGTTATAAGATGACATCTGAAGTTGTTAATCTTCTTCCTGTTCATCACTGAGTCGGCCTAATACCAAGCTCACGTACACCAAAAACTCTTGAGCTAAGCTGCTACCCACAATGCCCTTCTCCCAGTTACCTCAGATCACGTTTGCCGTGCAGCCATATACCAGCGTTTCACTGAGCTCTCCAGCTAAGTATTGTATTTTTTAATTTTTTTCAGTATTTTTTTAAGTTTTTCTTTCAAAACTCTTATATTTCTTGTTTTCTTACCTAGCTCTACCCACGGGTATTCTCTTTCTTACCATTGTTGGTAAACACCCTTCCTTAACCTTGTGATATTCGTAATACCATTGTTGGTATTTTCTTCTCTTTTCTTTCCTCCTCAATACCTCTTTTTGGATTAGTTGCTCATTTTTGTGATATGTCTGAAAAGAAAGGGACTTCAGGGTTTAAGCATTGCTCTTCCTGCAATGGTAAACTCCCCAACATCGATCTACTTGAGGAATGTGTTTATTGTCTTTGGGTTCCACACCTATCTGTGAAACCTCCCTGTCAGATTTATGTTAGTTTCAGTCAGCGAACGCTGAATGAAAGAAAGAATAAACTTATTCTGAAAGGCCTGCCTCCTTCTCCATTGTCTGAGCCTATTTCTGCGTAGGAGGGCTCAACCCCTCCATCTACGGACAAAAAACGTCCTCATTCGGACCCTTCTTCACCAGCCAGTGAGAAGGGCAAGCCTCATAAGCACAAGGTCCATAAAACTTCCACGGGGCACAAGATCACCTCCTCGGTTCCGATAAGCTTGGCTCCAAGCTCTGCTCCACTGGTTTCTTCTGATATTGTGATGACTTCCACATCGGCGCCGCCCTTGGCACCGACTACTGCTACAGTTCCGACTGTGGTTTCGGACCCTACCTTATTGCCTGCCATTATCTCAGTACCGTCGTCCCTATCTCCGTTCCGAGATTGGTACTGACGACTCCATTGGAGCCTATAATGACCTCCACCCCAGCTATCACTTCTGCTCTGATCCCTTTTTAGGCAGTGATAGTTCCCCTTTTGCCTGTCTAGAAACTGGAATCCTCGGTGCCGATTTTTACTACACCTTGGACCTGGTACTCCCCATCCTTGGATCCTTTTGCTGGACAAGCCTTTAGCCCCTTTTTGGACTGACCTGACTCCCCCTCATGAGTGTCGGTAAGGTCCACCAGGAGCCTTTCTGAACTGGATGTGGTGTGCCTGTTTGATCAGCTGCTGACAGCCAGGGGGATTACAAATTTTCCTCAAACCCACCCCACTTCTGGCTTTGGGTCCATTGCCCCTGCGACTCCCATTTATTCTCCTCCCTTGGACCCTTTGGTTCTGAGGCCCATAGCTCCAATATCTGCGGGAGGAATCCTCTCCTCGGCGCCGACAGTGACCTTTTCTGAAGCTTCAAGGCCCCTTTGGGTTTCGGTTCCTTTGGAACCATCCCCTCCTCAATCTCATGCTTGGGGGGTGGATTCCTTGGCTCCAGGAATGATTCCAGTTGTTTCATTGGCTCCGTCTCTGTCTCCGGGGGTGACTCCTGCCCCGGTTTTGCTTGAGGCTCTGTCCCTGGGAGCAGGTCGTGCGGAGCGAGGTGTGACCCTGGTTCCGAGATTGTCTTCCTCAGTTCCAGGCTCCCATTCCTCTTCGGATGGGCCTGCCTTCCGTGTGATGGAGAGGGCGCTTGCTTCGGGAAGCACTCCTCCTACGTCGGACCATCCCCCTGTTCCATCTGAGCAGCAGCTATCACAGGCCACTCCCCCAGGGCACCGAGAGCGCAAGCCTCAGGAAACCCCCTGTACAGGGTAACCACCTTTCTGAGTCCTCTTCATATGCTCCCACTGAAGAACCTCCTTGGAAACGGACGTGTAAGAGGAAGCACATGGACTCCCCGGAGGAGTCCCTCACTGAAGATACTGATTACGATGATGGGGAGAGGTCCCCACGGTTACCCCCTGATGATGACTCCTTTGGAGACATCCTGGAAATTGTGAGGCAGAGGGGCGACTGGAAGCCCTCCAACCCTTCCTCAGAGGAATCCGTATTCCTGCAGGCCTTCCGCTCTTGGCCCTCTACTTCATGGGTGACCCCCCCCCCCGCCGATGACCTAGTCAAGCTCATCGTACAGCGGGCATGGAAGAACCCTGATACCGTTGAGGCCATTCCCCGGAGACCAGACAGGATAATCTCCCCTCCAGAGGAGCAGCCCCATTGATTGAGAGGCTTACCAGTAGACGCTATGGTGGTGGCGACTGCCACGAAAAAGGACCTTGTGGAGGAAAGTCCTGCTGTCCACCTGGCCAACAGAGAGTCCCAGGTGGTGAACAGATTAGGGAAGCAAGTTTTTGCTTCAGCGACCTTTGCTGTTAGGTCTCTGAATTACTCAGCACATTTTACGAGGCTCCAAAGAGATCTCATATCTGAACTCTCTGGGACTCTCGCGGGTCATGTTTCGGATGGGGCACATGATAAAGTTGCTTCCAAACTTGCTACCCAAGAGTCGATTTCCAACTCGTCCATGAGGTTGCTGTCCCATGCAACCGAAGGGGTGGCTAGAGCTGTGGATGCAGGTGTAGTTATGAGATGCCACGCCTGGATGCGCATTTGTGACCTTGCGGACTCCTTCAAGTCTTCCTTTTTAAATGCCCCTATCGAACTGTCCGGTTTGTTTGGTTCTAAAGTGAAGGACACATTAGCCAGGTGCTAGCAGGACAGAAAAACCTTGTCTGCCATTGGCCTATGTTTTTCCAAGCCCCAGTGCTCTTTTTCCAGGAACCAGAGGAGTGGAAAGATGTGGCACAAAAAATCTCAAGGCCCTTTCCTTACTGCACATGGCGAGGACTCCCCCAGAGGCAGAGGGGGTTCCAATAATGGAAGATGCCCTTTTCGGGGCAGAGGGGGTCCCCGAAATCAGGGCTCCAGGGATTCTTTCTCTGGACAACCTTATCAGCGCTCCTGAAGCACTGCCCGATTGCTTTCCTCTGGAAGCAGTCGGGGCTCATTTCTCTCTACACCAAGCTGCCTGGCGCTCTATTACAAACGATCAGTGGGTGCAGAGAATAATTTCCAGAGGTTATTACATTCCCCTAATCTCTTACCCAAGACCTCTGAAATCCCTTCCCGATGTTCCACCCAGTCAAAGGGAAGAGGCAGCTTCAGAAATAAGAAAGCTGTGTCAAAAATGAGTAATACAGCAAGTTCCACCAGACCAGTGCAGTTCCAGTTTTTACTCAAGATTCTTTTTGGTGGCAAAAAAGACCGGGGACTGGAGGCCCATTTTAGATCTCAGCCAGCTAAACAAATCAGTAGTTCAGACCAAGTTCCACATGGTCACGATTCAATCCATTCTCCTATTTTTTTGGGAGGGTGTGTGGATGTGCTCGATAGACCTCCGGGATGCGTATTACCACATCAAAATGGACAAACGCTCCGGGGGTCTTCTTCGCTTACGGCTGGGAGCCAATGATTACCAATTCAGAACCCTGTCATTCGGTCTGTTGACAGCCCCCGAGTGTTCACAAAATGCCTAGCAGTGGTGACAGCTCATCTGAGACTTCAGGGATTCCAGATGTTTCCGTATCTAGATGATTGGCTCCTCTCCGCCCCCACCAAGCGCCTACTGGTCAGGGCCCTCCACTACACCCTTGCACTGGCGGAGTTCCTAGGCATCACAATTCACTGGGAAAAATCCAACCTTCATCCCACTCAACAGTTGGAATTTATAGGAGCGATATGCAACACTCAAACAAGCCAAGTCTCTCTTCCTCCTCACAGACTTCTGAGAGTACGGTTACAAGTACAAGTGATACTCTGTTGAAGGATGGTGTCTGCAAGGGAAGTTCTTCAGGCTCTGGTGTTTATGGTGCCAGCCATTCCAATTGTCCCCCTAGCAAGATTGCATAGGAGACTAGTACAGCGGCTCCTTTTGTCCCAGTGGATATCCAATCTCCACTCCCTGAATGCACAGATCCTCATCACCAACTCCTGCAAGCAAGATTTCCACTGGTAGATGAGAACAGACGAAAATCTTTGGTGTTGCCCCTTCCAGACTCCCCAACCCAATGCCATGGTGACCACGGACACTTCCCTGATAGGGTGGGGGGGGGGGCACTTCCAAAGAAAGACAGTCCAAGGCATGTGGTCCAACCTGGAGGTCAGCTTGCATATCAGTTTCTTGGAGTTAAGAGCAGTGCTGTTAGCGTTGCAGGCACTTCATCCGCTCCTTCCGTCAGGAACAATTGCTATCCAGTCAGACAATATTTCGGTCATCTGGTATATAAACAAACAGGGAGGGACCAAATCCTACCCCCTATGTCATGAGGCAATGAGAATTTGGCATTGGGCGATAGCTTCCAACCGCTTTTTAATCGCAATGCATATCCCGGGGAGCTCCAACGTGATTGCGGACAGACTAAGCAGCTGCATCCTCCGTCCTCATGAGTGGTCTCTCAACCCGATTGTGACGGCAGAAATCTTTAGCCGTTGGGGCCAACCTTGTTGCGATCTTTTTGCCTCCCCCTCAAACAAAAAATGCAACAGCTGTTTTGACCTCTTATCCCCCACACTGGGAGTTACCGAGAGATGCTTTGATTCACAATTGGCCCACAGGTCTCCTCTATGCTTATCCTCCGATACCTCTGATACCCTTATTTCTAAGGAAAACTATTTGGTTGAGAAGCAAGGTGATTCTCATTGCCCCTTTCTTGCCTCGTCAAGTGTGGTTTCCCTTCCTCCGACCTCACCTGTTACAACCTCCTTGGATCCTGGACACTCGTCAGGACCTAATATCTCACCCACAAGGGCTGACTCCCCCAAATCTATCCACCCTCAAGCTGACAGCTTGGTTTCTCCACTTCCGTTAGTCGCCAGGCAGGAAACTCTCTCCTCTTCTGTCCGGAATAGTATTCTGGCCTCCCACAAACCATCCACCAAAAAACTCTATAGAGATTAGTGGAAAAGATTCATTATCTGGTCGAATAATCAGATGCTAGACCCCTTTTCGACTCCTACAGCCACCATTCTTCACTATCTCTCTGAGTTGTTTAACAGTGGGACATCAGCCTCTACTATTTGAGTCCATTTAGCAGCTATTTCCAATTTCCATAACGGTACAGATGGAGTCCCTCTTATCTCCACCCGACTCTGCAAGACCTTTCTCAAGGGAGTTTTCCATACTATCAGGCAGCCTGTAGAGACATGGAATCTCTCTCAGGTTCTTCAGTGCCTTTCTGTACCTCCCTTTGTGCCTGCCACGATATGTGATCTATAAATGTGATAGTGTTCAATCTCGCCGTTTGTTCTTACACATGGGTTCGGAGCCGATCCTCGGCTCCGTGCCGGCCTCTTGCAAGCTCTGCATCGAGAAGAAGCTCGAGACAATCTAATACCCACAATCCCCCTCTGCCTTTACCTCAGATCTAGTTTGCCGCTGCTGCATTCGCATCGTTGGGAGCTAGCTCGAGGGTTTTCTAAGCTAAGATATAACTTTTTGTTGTATTTTATTGAGAATTCTATTTAACTTGATATTGTCAGTATTACCCGGTACCGGAGTCTCGGAGCCGACGGTCTGTTCTTGGTTCCGGGGCCGAGAGTCGAACCGACGTGTCGGTTCCGACTCTCCCCCTCGGGGCCTCGGCACGGATCGATTCGGCTCCGTCCTCGGGGTCGATGCCTTCGGTGCCAGTGTCGGGGATTCTTCCCATTTCTTCGGAGCCGGGAGACTCTTCGATGCGGGACCCGGGAGCGTTCGACCTGATGAGGAAGGTGTTGTCTACCCAGACAACCACATCAGTGGAAGCAGTTTCTCCTCCCCATAAAGGGCCTTTGTCTTCATCTGCACCCACGGCCACATCCAAGCGTCGGGCACCAGTGTCTCAGCCACCCCTGGAGGGTGCCCCCTCTTCCTCCGAGGCTTCTTCGGATGTTCCCCACGAGGAAGTCCCTAGGAAGAGACTGTGTAAGAGGAGACACTTGGATTCTCCACAGGAATCCATTACATCTGATACTGACTTAGATGAGTCAGAGGGGTCCCCTAAGTCACCTTCAGAAGATGTCTCTTTTTCAGACATTTTGGAGATCCTGAAACAGAGAGGTGACTGGCAGTCCCTTCCCCCTTCTGAGGATGAGTCAGTTCTGCTGAAGGCATTTGGTGCTCGCCCTTCCTCCTCCTGGGTCACTCCGCCCTTCGACGAACTAATGGAACTTATTGCTCGAAGGGCGTGGGAGGCTCCTGACACAGTGGAACCTGTTCCTAGGAAACCAAACAAGTACATCACAGCACCTCAGGATAAGTCCTACCTTACTAAAGGAGTTCCAGTAGACGCTATGGTGGTGGCTGCAGCCACGAAAAAGGAGATGTCGGAGTCTTCTTCGTCTGTCCATCCGCCTAATAAAGATTCTAGGACGATGGATAGATATGGGAAGCGCATTTTTAGTTCAGCGGCTTTTTCCATGCGGTCCCTGAACTATTTCACCCATTTTACACGTCTGCAGAGGGATCTAGTCAAAGAGTTGGGAGATACCCTCCAGGGTACTACAGATGCAGCTGTCTCAGAGAAAGTGACAGCTCAACTTAATACCCTAACATCGATTGTTAACTCGTCCATGAGGCTGATTTCCTACGCAGCCGAAGGTTCGAGTAGGGCAGCAGCTTCAGCGATTGCTCTTCAGACAATCCTGGATGCCTATGCTCCTTTGCGGAAGCCTTCAAGTCTTCCTTTACAAACGCCCCATTTGACGGTGCCACTCTTTTTGGCCCCAAGGTAAAGGAGACCCTTACCCGGTGTGAACAAGAGGGAAAGACTCTGTCTGCTGTCGGAGTCCGTTTTTCCACCCCAACCAGGCCGTACCCCAAAGGGCAACGCGGTGGGAAAATGTGGTTTCGGAAACAAAATCAAGGGTCTTTCCCGGGCACACAGGGTGATGCCCCCTCTAGAGGCAGAGGAGGGGGCAGAGGTGGAAGACGCCGCCCTGGCGGCAGAGGGGGTCCGCAACATCAGGGTGACAGGGATACACTCCCTGGTAAACCTTTCCAGCACTCCTGAGAGGAGGCCCGACTGTCCTGCTCTGGAGGCAGTCGGGGGTCGCTTAGCCTTTACCCTCAGGCCTGGCAAGATATAACTACAGACAATTGGGTAAAAAGCGTAGTTACCAGAGGTTACTCCATACCCTTCCTATCCTATCCCATTCCAAAGAAAAGACTCCCAGATGTACCGCCCCATCTGCGAGAGCCAGCAGCTTTAGAAATTTCAAAGTTGTTAGAAAAGAGTCATCCAGCCAGTCCCAGCGGACCAGCAAGGATTCGGGACTTACTCAAGGTTCTTTTAGTTCCAAAGAAAACAGGGGACTGGAGGCCCATTCTAGACCTGAGTTACCTCAATACTTTCGTCAAGAAAGAAAAGTTCCGAATGGTCACGCTTCAGTCGATCCTTCCATTTCTACAGAAGGACGAGTGGATGTGCTCAATAGATCTAGAGGATGCATACTACCACATCAAAATGGCCAGGGCATCCAGAGATCATTTGCGCTTCCGGCTGGGAGCCAGTCACTTTCAATTTCGAGCCCTGCCCTTTGGTCTGACCTCAGCCCCCAGAGTCTTCACCAAATGCATGGCAGTGGTAGCGTCTCACTTGAGACGTCAGGGATTCCAGGTGTTTCCGTATCTGGACGACTGGCTCCTTTCAGCCACCACCCGGCGTCAACTATTGAAGGCCAGAGACTATGTTCTTCAACTGTGTGTTCACCTAGGGATCTCCGGAAATTTCGGAAAATCCTTACTTCAGCCATCACAAAATATCTTGTTCATAGGAGCAGAGTTAAACACACGTCAATTAGTTCTGAGGCTTCCCCCAGAAAGGATATTATCACTGCAGACTCACATACGTCTTCTACTCTTGTCAAGGAAATCTCCTGCAAAACTAGTACTGAAGGTGTTGGGCCTCATGTCAGCCTCCCTTATTGCAATTCCCCTGGGAAGGCTGCACATGAGAGTTCTACAATGGCTACTGTTTGCTCAATGGTCATTTCAACAACTACCTCTAACACACGAGATTCTCATAACAAAGACTTGCAAAACAGACCTAAACTGGTGGCTCCAAACGTGCAACCTTTCCCAGCGGAGGCCGTTTGTGCTACCCACGCCCACAGTTACGGTGACCACGGACGCTTCCCTGATAGGGTGGGGGGGCATCTTTCAGGGACAGACAGTCCAAGGCGAATGGACCAATTTGGAGTACAATCTGCACATCAATGTTCTAGAGTTGAGGGCAGTGTTTCTAGCGTTGCAACACTTTGCTCCCCTTCTTCCTCTAGGGACTATTGCAGTTCAGACGGACAACATGTCGGTAGTCTGGTACATAAACAAACAAGGGGGAACCAAGTCCTATCAACTATGCAGAGAGGCCATAAGAATTTGGCAGTGGGCAGAGTCCACGGGTCGCTTTCTAATAGCAACGCACATCCCGGGGTCATCCAACGTCATAGCCGACAGGCTGAGCAGAGCAATTCTGCTACTGCACGAGTGGTCTCTGAAACAGTCAGTGGCGAAAAGGATTTTTCGCACATGGGGCCAGCCTTCCTGCGACCTGTTTGCATCTCCAATGAACGCAAAATGCAGGAGCTACTTTGCCCTATTACCCCCTCCAGGGGAAGTCCCCAGGGACGCACTGGTTTACGATTGGCCCCCGGGACTCCTGTACGCATTTCCTCCATTTCCTCTGATACCGAAATTTCTTCAGAAAGCCAGGAACCTTCACAGGACGATAATTCTCATTGCTCCATTCTGGCCTCGTCAAATTTGGTTTCCCTTCCTGAAAATTCACTGCATTCGGGGACCCTGGATTCTGGACCCAGAGCCGGATCTGTTGACTCACTCGTCAGGGGTTCCCCATCCCGCGCTTCTGTCACTCCATCTAGCAGCTTGGCTGCTCCAATTCCCAACTTAGCCAGGTCTGATCTCTTGTCACCAGCAGTCCAGAATATATTAGTGGCTTCGCATAAGGCTTCCACTACTAAAACATATACTAGCAAATGGAAACGGTTTGTATTCTGGGCGAATACACACCACGTTGATCCCTTTACAGCTCCTTTGAATAAGATTTTAGAGTTCTTAACAGACTTATTTCATCAGGGTGCTTCTCCTGCTACTCTAAGAGTTCAATTGGCTGCCATTTCGAATTTCCATGTGGAAGAGAATGGAGCTCCTATCATGGCTCACAGACTTTGTAAAGCCTTTTTAAAAGGAGTTTTTCATATTAGACCTCCGGTCAGATCTCCTACGTCACCTTGGAGTCTAAACTTGTTACTATCTAAATTAATGTTGCCCCCCTTTGAACCTGCTTCTTCTTGCCCATTAAAATATTTGTCCTGGAAAACTCTCTTTCTGGTAGCCATTACTTCTGCTAGACGAGTGTCTGAACTTCAGGCTCTCTCCATCAAGCACCCTTATCTGATCTTTCACTCTGACAGAGTGTCTCTTCGAATCAATTCATCCTTCCTCCCTAAAGTGTGTTCTATTAACAACATTAATCAGTCCATTGAATTACCCACTTTCTTCAAAAAACACTCCAACAAAATGGAGTATATGTTACACAAATTGGATGTTCACAGACAGCTAAGGTTTTATTTGGATAGAACAAAAGATCACAGGAAAACAGATCAACTCTTTGTGGCTTTTGCTGATAGCAGGAAAGGACTTGCAGTTACCAAAAGAACTCTTTCAAAGTGGTTAACGGATTGTATTATCTATGTATACGATTCTGCAAATCATCCCCTTCTAAACAAACCCAAGGGACATTCCACAAGATCAATATCTACGTCTTTGGCTCATGCAGCTCGCCTACCTCTGGATGCTATTTGTGCGGCTGCTACCTGGTCTAAGCCACATACTTTTATTTCTCATTATAAAGTAGATAAAGTTTCTAGGGACAGGGCAACCTTTGGTTCCACTGTGCTCAAGAACGTCCTCCCGTGAGTTCCTCAGGATTTAGGAGCTAGGGACGCTACCCATGTGTAAGAACAAACGGCGAGATTGAACACTATCACATATAGAAGTTATGTACTTACCATAACGTTCCATGTGGAGTGTTCATCTCGCCTTTGTTCTTACAGTCCCACCCTCCCACCCTTAGGAAGAACGTTCTTTGATGCCTGGCCAGAAGCATTTTTGCTACTGTCATTATTCTCTGTACATAGTTGGTATACACATATACTTATATGTGTCTGTTTTTGTATGTATAGATGTATGGCATGAATGTGCTGTTATGTAGATTGGTTTGCTTGCAAACTAGATCTGAGGTAAAGGCAGAGGGGGATTGTGGGTATTAGATTGTCTCGAGCTTCTTCTCGATGCAGAGCTTGCAAGAGGCCGGCACGGAGCCGAGGATCGGCTCCGAACCCATGTGTAAGAACAAAGGCGAGATGAACACTCCACATGGAACGTTATGGTAAGTACATAACTTCTATTTCCTGTAATAGAAGTCTTTTGTTTTTGGTGGTGGTCACATCAGCCAGATGGATATCTGAGTTACAGGCCTTATGCATCAAGAGCCCATATCTAATTTTCCATAAGGACAGAGTATCCCTTCTTACTAACCCATCTTTTCTCCCCAAAGTGGTTTCTGACTTCTCTATTAACCAGTCCATTTAGCTCCCTGTATTTTTCCCAAACTACTCAAAGAAAGGGGAATACTGCCTTCATTCATTGGATGTACATAGACAACTACATTTCTGTCTAGACAGGACTAAGTCCTTTCGCAAATCAGACCAACTTTTCATTTCCTTTTCTGGTCCTAGACTGGAATGTGCTGTCTCAAAAGTTACTTTATCAAAATGGCTCAGAGATTGCATTACCTTTGCATATTCCCTTATGAATGAATCCAAACCTGATCAAATCAAAGCTCATTCAACTAGGGCCATCGCAACTTTGGTTGCCTTCCATTCCAGGGCTTCCATGGATGACATTTGTACAGCAGCCATTTGGGCTAAACCCCATAGCTTCATCAAGCATTACAAATTGGATCTGGTCTCCAGGGGAAGAGCGGCTTTCGGCTCAATGGTTCTCAGGAATGTTCTTCCATAAGGGCCCCCCAGGTTCTCCAAGTAGCTTGGGATTCTGTCCCATCAGTGTTGAATAGGAAGAAGATTAACAACTTCACATAAAGAAGTTATGTCTTACCAACGTTCCATCTGAGTTGCTGATCTTCCAGTCATCACACCCTCCCACCGCCCCCCACCAAAGGCTCCTGGTGGATTTTCTGGGGTCCTTGTGGTGTTTCAGGGTTTCTGTGCAGAGATGGCCTCTGTCTTTCTGTTTCTTCTATATGTTCCATGCAAACTCGATCTGAGGTAACTGGGAGAAGGGCATTGTGGGTAGCAGCTTAGCTCGAGAGTTTTTGGTGTACACGAGCTTGGTATTAGGCCGACTCGGTTCCAAGCCATCAGTGATGACTGGAAGATCAACAACTCAGATGGAACGTTATGGTAAGACACAACTTCTTTTTCTTAATTTTTGATTTGGTATGTTGGGAGAAAGTATCTGTCAAGGAGCAGTGTGGCCATTATATTTATATGATGACTTCACAATCAAAGATGGTGTATCCTATCAAAAGGGCTATATTCTACTGGGAATTACATATGTGTTTTGTACTCCAGTATCTTAATAGTAGCCCTTGATTTTTTATTGTAAACTACAAACTGCCTTGGAGTATTGACTTATGGCTGCTTATCTACAGCTATCATATACAGCATTCTACAAGTTTTTGATGTCACAGTCTGGCACTGTACCCAGTTTCTGTCTGACCATTTGTGTGATCATTTCTGGAAAGTCAAGGAAGTGAAAGTGAAGCTAATATATCTATATATATATATATATAGATATATATATATATATATATATATATATATATATAGATATATATATATATATATATATATATATACATATGTATGGATTTACTTCTAAATTTCGAAGTTTCAAAACTTAGAATTTCTTATGGTTGAGACCATAAGATCGAAGTTTTGAAACTTCAAACCGTTTAAATGGAGATCGCCATATAGCATGGAAAGGTATATTTACCATTTTCCTTGCTGTAGTGCGACCTCAGAGTTGGTATATTTAATTAGCAGGGGGTGTGGGGTGTGCAGCCCCCCTGCAAAAATGTAAAAAAAAAAAAAAAAATTGTTTTTATATTTGTATTTACATTTCGAAGTTTCAAAATTTCGATCTTACGGTCTCAACCATTAGAAATCCAAAGTTTTGAAACTTCAAAATTTAGAAGTCGACCTATATATATATATATATATATATATATATATATATATAGATATATATTTTATATATATATATATTATATATATAAATATATATATATATATATATATGTGTGTGTGCATTTATTTCTATATACACTAAGTCCCCATTAGACTCAAAGAAAGATTAGATTTTTTTTACAGAGTGTAAGACTACATTCTGTGTGTTTAACAATGGCAGACTATGCCATGTAAATCAAGATGGAGATGCAGTGAAATCTTTGAGGAAAGAATGGTATTCTTGAGTTATATTTTTGTACTCTGGTGGCTTTATTGATTTACCTGAAATTTGTATTATGAACTGCTTGTGGGGTACTTGCACTACCCCACAAGCACTAAATTCAGTTATTAAGTGAACTTTTGTTGACTACCTAGACTTCAGCTTAATGGCAGCAGTATACAAAAGTATCTAGTAGTCATAATATTGCATAACCTTTGCCTGTAGGTAACAGTACTGCGTTCAGGTTTTATGTAATAATGATTATTGTTTGTCATGATCTGTGCATGTGACGTTTTTCAAGCTCCATATGTCTGTGAACTAGAAATTTTCTGCTTTTTTCACTGATTTTCTTTATATTATTTTATTATTTATTTTAGATTTGTTTACTGGGATAGTCTGAGTAGACACATGTCCTTTTTCAGCAGAAGCCTGGGGAGAAAGCCTCCACATAGAAAAAAGTACAATAAATACAGAAAAATAACAGTAGTACAATACTCAAGTGCCAATAAAAATCAAGATGAAGTATTGCTTGATTAGTCATAGGAATAAGATAGAGAGGAAAGTATAGATAATGTAGATGGTAGAGAGAGTTGTATATGTGAGAGGATGGTATAATGGTTAAGGTGTTTATCTTGCAGGCACAAGGTACAGGGTTTGATTCTCACATGGGGTAATTGGCTAGGCTTAAAATGGTCCACAAGGGCAGTTAGCCTAGTACTAATCTATGAACCTGAGAAAGTAAAGGGACTTTTGGTTAAGCTGAAATAGTAACAGGCCTGAGATATTTATGACAGAATTAATCAGGGGTAGAACAGGGACACAACCACCTGGATAGAAGATGAGTTTTTAGAGTAGTTTTAAATTGAGCTGGGGATGTGGAGGTAATAATATTTGTCGGCAGTGTATTATACTATTTCTTGTATGAGGTTTATGTTTATTATCTTGATTTATTTTATGACTGGGGCACATTGATTTGGAATAGTCATATTTGTTTGAAACTCAGTACACTGAATTGGAATGGTTTAAATGTCATGTAACCAACTGCTGATGTGACTGAAATATCATTTAGTTGAGTGTACATTAATCACTTACATTAACAGACATGTTGAAAAAAGTAGAACATATATACTTTTAAATTGTTTTTGCAGGGCTTTAACGTTTTATGTACTTGAGTGCGTGGGACCATAGCCACACCACTGCTTCCTTGATATGCAGATACATAAAAACACAGACACGCACATGCACACACACTCACTGTCTGACTCATTTGAACACGGTACACAGACCACCTGTAGGTAGTTTGGAGGATCACTGATTTACCTATAGTACATATTTGGGATGTATAGCCTAACTCCTTCAATAAAGCGAACGTTAGTTGTGTCACTAAATTCAGATTTGTACTTCCTTGAAAGGTGCTGTGAACTTGAATATGTGGAGTGCGGAGGCAAAGTTGTTTTGAAGTACTGTCAACTGTGCAATTTTTCCTCGAGTTGTGATTTGGCTATGTTATGTTTTCATCAAATGAGCAGTTGACAAAATGAGTTTTCATCCATTATAATTCAAGAGAGGGAACCAAATTTAAGTTTCTGGTTGATATGTATGTAAGCAACAAAATGTTATTTATGTCCCAGCTAGAAAACATTCTTAATAGTTGATTACTCCCACTGGTTCAGTTTAATAAGCGACTGTGACTTTGTAAAAAATTTCTGAATTGGAGTTTCTCTACCTAAGGCTACACTGAAATGGGTGCTGCCCAGATGTTATCTCTTTAGTCGTCAAAACAGTAAAATAAACAATTAAGTAAGCAGTCAGAGAAATGCATGCATGAATGGATGATGTTGCTTCTAGTTCACATAATGTGGTAGCAAATTATTCTTCATTTTCTAGGTGCTGATGTAGACACAGTCAACAGTCTTGGACAGACTCCTTTGTTTGTAGCTGCACTGCTGGGCCTTGATAAATTGGTGGATGTTTTACTGGATAATGGAGCAGACCCTAATCAGTAAGATTATTATTTAAAATGTAGTCTTGACATCTTTTAACTTATCTACATTATGCTGTAATTTTTTTCTGTTCCTGTGACTCTTTATATCATATTTGGCTAATGAGTTGAGCAGCGAGTTAATAATACTTTCTTTCTGTCCTGACTTCTTTCTTTTTAACCTGAGTCTAGAAAGAAGAAGGGTGCAGAGAGACCATTGAGAAAAAAAGTCTCAAGTATATGTATAAATGTCTCAGTCAGAAAGATCCTCACAAAACACAGGAATGTGTTTGCAAATATATAGCAGGTTACACTGGAGCAAGGGCCAAAAATAGACTGTTCACATTCTGAGGTATATAATTTGCACAAAGGCAAAACAAGTCTTGTTGATTCATTTTGTTTTACAGATTTTAAATACTGTATTGCATTAGTAATGAAGTATGATAGAGAACAAAAACCTGCTATTGTAATGGTCAGCTAACACGCATTTTAATATAGTGTTCGCCAAACAGTTAAGCACCAGAAAGAATCCTACCTGGTTTCAAACAGCAGTGTTGTTAACAGAGTGAGAAGATTGCCGATTATTGCTGATTTTATATTATTATTATTACTATTATTTTATGTATATTATATTTTTAAATATTAGAGAAATGCATCCATATGCAGCTAATGCAACGCCTGACCTCAAATAACTTGCTCTCAGAAACACAACATGGTTTTAGGCCCCAGCACAGCACAAATACTGCTCTACTACACTCTACCAATATAAGAAAACCAATATAGAAACAATGGTCTGCTTGTGTCCACCATGTTTATTTATTTTATTTATTGTACATTTTTTTACCGGGATAGTCCGACTAGGCCGGGGGGGGGGGGCTCCAAAGTACAAATATACATAGACATTAATATCACAAGCACAATTTTACAGAGTTTACAGTAGCAGTACTTGAAAGTTGTACATCAGGAGGAATCATTGATATCGATAGTTACAAAATATAATAGTAAAATGCATAAAAAGACGTTTTACATAAAAAGTAAATAGCATTTGATACGGTCTCATACCAGCAACTGCTTGTTCGACTCTCTTCAATTGGACTTTCATAATACTCATTGTTGGGGTTTCTTAGTTACCTAGCTGGAAGCCAACAAGATGTTAAATGGCAACACACCTACTCATCCTTTTAATCAGTTATTACAGGTGTCCCTCAGTGCTCTATCCGGGGTCCTCTCCTATTTAGTATATTTATTAATGACCTCCACACCTCCACTCACCATGCTAGTTTAGTTCGGAATGCAGATGACTCAATATTAATATGTGTTGCTTCAACAATAAATAAGCTCCAAGACATTAACCAAAAATATTTCTCCTCTGTAGAAACCTTACTCAAAAAAATCAAGCCTCCTACTCAACCCCTAGAAAACTAAGTTAATGTTTTTTACCTAAAAAAACTTTGCCAAAATCAAAAGCAATTTTTTACTATAAAGTCAACAAATAATTCTGTCACTGAAACTGTAACTCACAGTAAACTTCTAGGTGTTATAATAGATGACAGTCTCAAATATGACCAGCATATACTGCACACCATTAAATCTACACACCAGAAACTGGGCTCCATTTATAGGACCAATGGATTCCTTGCAGATACTGCAAGAAAAACTGTAGCCACCACCTTCTTATTCCCAACTCTCTTATACAGCGCTCCTAACCTAACAAACTTAAACGATACTGAAAGAAAGAAACCTGCCTCCTTCTACAATAAACTAGCCAAATTTGCCACCAATCTCCCTCATAGGACCCACCATTGTCACATCTTAAAGCAATTAAACTGGCTTGAACCACACAACTACCTAACATATTCACAACTAACCACATCACGCAAATAATTCAACATCCAGAAAAATGCCCAGCACTGCATAACTTATTACTGACTACTGTCGAGCAAGGGACCTTTGCTCTAGTTACAAATTCTTATTACTTCCATATAAGTCAAAAAATGTTGCAGGAGACTCGCTGTACTCCCAGTACATTGCTAAACTCTGGAATAGTATCCCCATACAAATAAAACTCTCAGACAAACTCAGTAGTTTTATACCATTGCTTAAAGAGCATCTTAACCAGTCCTGGTACTGCGCACGCTCATCACAAGGTTGAGACTTTGTGTTCACCATATGATTCTGTCCAAATACTCTCCTTAAATAGAATACACGCAAACTCTCACTGAAATGACAAAATCTTTGTACATAACTGCTGCCAGTACAATCCACTAAGTTGCACGTGGGCTTTCTCTTTAGTAACTTCCACCTCCGTAAAATCTTAGAATGTATAAATGTAACTGCTGATCTGGAGTAGGGACTTCATTTGTCAGCAACCTGTGGGTCTTGGATCCGATATCGGATCAGAGCTGGCAACTATTTATACAGCTATGGATCCGAGCTCCTAGCTCCTCCCCTCACCCATAATCCCCTGCCAACCCCAATTGACCTCAGATCTAGTTTGCCGCTCTTAGAAGAGACAGCTGGATTTCAGAGCTCCTGGTGACTTTCAGATAAGTTTTCAGAAAAACTTGTTAAAATAGAAAATCTTTCTTTTCTTAAATAGTGTGTGTGTTTAGGATCCCCTTTTGTTAATTTTATTCTTTTTTAGTGTATTTCCTCCCCTCACTGGTCGTAGTGTGTGTGTTGCTTGTGTTTTTGGGGCCTGGTGTGTTTGTGTAGTTTTTTCTTTTCTTGAAAAATGTCGGAGGCCCCAAAGCCCATTTTTTCTAAGTGCACCGAGTGTGGCCATAAGCTTTCACTGGCAGATGGCCACACTCGGTGTGCTCGGTGCCTTGGGGTTGAACACCTGTCCTCAGGATGCACGATTTGTGCAGGGTTCAACCCCAGGGCACTGAAAGAGCGGAGGTCGAAGTTGGTCCTGGCGGGACTTTTGCCCCCGGAGTTGGCTTCGGCCTCCGCTACTCCCGTGGCACCTCCCCAGCCTGTGGTGGTGGCCACTCCTGCCCCCCTTCCTCCGACGGGATTCAAACTCCCACTAAAGTGCCGGAGGATAGGGAGGCCAGGAGGGAGAAACGGAGGGAGAAGCACCACAAGCGGCGGGCCAAGGCCTCCGCTTCACCCCCCCCCCCCCAGCTAAGCGGGCTTCTCCCTCCACGGCTTCCAGGTCTCCTCCTCCTCGGCTCCGATCACCTTGCTTCTCCCTGGGACCGGAGGAGGAGACCCGATCTCTGTCGAGGTCATTGAGGCGGCACTCCAGGCCTGCCTCGGTGGCCTCGTCGAGATCCACCTACAGCCTGTCTGATGCAGACTTGGACCGGATGATGAGAAGTTTCATCCAGGCCCAGCTGCAGATGGGAGTGCTCCTGCCTCCCCCCCCCCCCCGAAGGGGGGGGAGCTCAACACCCTTTTTTGCTCAGATAGCTCCTTCTCCAACCCGCTTTCCAGGTTCGGAGCGCTTGGAGCCGGGCAGCGTTGGAGCCGGGGGTGGGTCGGCGCCGACAGTACTGGGTACTTCGGATCCGACCCTATCCTCGAGTCTGTTGGTTCCATCATCGGATCCGACCTCTCGGAGCTGTGGCCCGAGCTTCGGATCCGAGGGATTCAGTGTGCCTTCGGCTCCGTCCAGGTCGGAGCACACTGGTCCCTCGGATCCGACGGTCTCTGCGCCGGTTCCGATCCCTTCATCAGATCCGAGTGGGAGTCGGCTCTCGGAGCCCAGGGAGAGCAGCTCCCCCTCGGCCTTCGATGTAGTGGAGATGGCTCTGTCGAGAACATCCAGACCCCCGGCCATGGTCTCGGCTCCTCCCTGCACTCCCTCTCTGCTGGGTCAGGCTTCCATCACCCGGCCACAGGGACATCCTGCTTCGATGTCCCAGGTTGTTCCTTTGGAACAGGACATTGCTGGCGAGACCTCCTCAGACAGCCCCCCCCCCCCTTGAGGAAGTGCCACGCAAGCATAAGTGTAAGAGGAGGCACGTGGACTCCCCCGAGTCCTTAACAGAGGACACAGACTTGGATGAAGGGGAAGGCTCCCCAAGATCACCCCCTGAGGATGCCTCCTTTGGAGACATCTTGGAAATGCTCAGGCTCAGGGGGGGTGGTCTGCCTCTAAGGCTTCCTCCGACGAGTCCGTGTTCCTGAAGGCATTCGAAGCAGGCCCGTCTACCTCTTGGGTGTCCCCTCCGGCCAACCCCCTGGTGGACCTTGTGACCACCAGGGCGTGGAAGGAGCCGGACACTGTGGAGTCTATTCCCAAGCGCCCGGATAGGATTTTGAGCCCCATCCCCCCCCCCCCGCAGACCGGCCCCACTGGAGCAAGGGTCCCCCTGTAGTTGCCATGTTGATGGCGGCAGCCACTAAGAGGGAACTAGCTCAGGAGAGCCCCTCGATCCATCCTCCGAGCAAGGAGTCTCGCGTGATGGATCGCCTTGGGAAGCGGGTATTCAGTTCAACGACCTTCTCAGTAAGGTCTCTGAACTACATGGCGCATGTCATCAGGATGCAGCGCGATCTTATTAAAGAATACGCTGCTCCCCCCCCCCGGAGTCCATGTCGACAGAGGACAAGCAATTGTACTCCACTTGTATGGCCACTCTGAGATCTGTTTCTAATACCTCTATGTGGCTGTTGTCTCACGCAACTGAGGGAGCCACTAGAGCTAGCGGAGCGGGCCTAGTTATGAGGCGCCAGGCCTGGCTCCGACATTGTGACTTCGCGGAGCCCTTTAAGGCATCCTTTGCAAATGCCCCCTTTGATGGTTCTGCTTTGTTTGGCAAGACCGTTTGCGAGACACTTGTCCAGAGCGAGAAGGACGGGAAGATGTTGTCTGCCGTCGGAGTCCGCTTCTCTGCTCCCCAGAGGTCCTTTTCCAAGAAACAAAAGGGACAGAAGAAGATGTGGTTCCAGAAATCGCAACATTCCCAACCTGCTCCGGACAACCAGTCCTTCCATGGCAGAGGAGGACAGGGAGGACGTCGCCCTAGAGGCAGAGGGGCACCGAAAAATTTTGGGTCCAGAGAATCCTTCTCTGATCGGCCCACGTAACAGCCCTGAAGGGTTGCCCGACTGCTCCACTCTGGAGGCAGTCGGGGGGCGCTTCTCGAGGCATCTGGTGGCATGGGAGTCCAATACGTCAGACCGCTGGGTGCTTCGGATTATATCCAGAGGTTAAAAAATCCCTATGCTTCATGTTCCCAGACTCAAGAACCTCCCCGATGTACCACCCGATCAGACGGAGGCTGCAGCTGCGGAAATCCAGCAGCTGCTAGAAAAAAGGGCCATCCAACCCGTCCCCCCAGACCAGCTCTGATTAGGGTTTTACTCCAGGTTCTTTCTGGTGCCAAAAAAGACGGGGGACCTGAGACCAATTCTAGACCTCTCCCTCTTGAACCTGTCAGTAACCAAGGAGAAATTCCGAATGGTCACTCTTCAATCCATTCTCCCCCTGTTGCGGGAAAACGACTGGATGTGCTCAATAGACCTCAAGGATGCGTACTACCACATCTTAATGGACAGACGATCCAGGGGGTTTCTCCGCTTCCGGCAGGGAGCCAGCCACTTTCAGTTCAGGGTCCTTCCCTTTGGCCTCACCACAGCCCCCAGGGTGTTCACCAAAGTTTTAGCAGTGATAGCGGCCCACCTGAGACTTCAGGGAATGAAGGTCTTCCCGTACCTGGACGACTGACTCCTGACCGCCCCAACAAGGCATCTACTCTGCTCAGCCAGAGATTTCTTTCTTCGCCTAGCCCCCCAGTTAGGCATCACGATCAATATGGACAAATCCTCCCTTGCTCCGACACAAGTGATAGACTTCATAGGGGCCAGGTTAGATACGAGAAGTCTACGAGCCTACCTCACTTCGGAACGACTACAGAATCTCAGTTTACATGTGCGGGCCATCCTCCAATCAGAAGCTCCACCCGCGGAATTGGTCCTGAGGGTACTGGGCTCTATGGCAGCAGCAATTACGCTCCTTCCGTGTGCTCGCCTAAACATGAGGGTACCACATTGGACCCTTCAAGTACAATGGTCCTTCCAGCTTCTTCCTCTCAATTACCCTGTCTCCGTCAGCAAGGCTTGCAGGAGGGCCTTGTTATGGTGGCTTCATTCCTCAGACCTCCATACAGGTCGCCCCTTCTGCGCTCCACCTCCCCTCGTCATGGTGACCACGGACGCTTCTCGCCTCGGGTGTGGGGCGGGGGGGCATTGCTCAGCCAGAACAGTCCAAGGCACTTGGAACGACTCAGAGACCTCCCTGCATATCAGTGTTCTGGAGATGAGGGCAGTGCTGTTGGCGTTGCAAGCACTTCACAACCTTCTTCCCGTCGGAACTATTGTGATACAGACGGACAACATGTCAGTTGTCTGGTATATCAACAAACAGGGGGGAACCAGGTCTTATCCTCTCTGCCGAGAGGCCATGAGAGTGTGGGAATGGGCGATCTCCACCAACCGCTTTCTGATCGCAACGCACATTCCGGGACGGTCCAACATTCTGGTGGACAAACTCAGTCGCACTATTCTTTCCCCTTACGAGTGGTCTCTCAACTCCCGAGTAGCGAAGCGGATTTTTGCAAAATGGGGGCAACCCTGCTGCGATCTTTTTGCCTCTCCCTCAAATACGAAATGTGACAGCTTCTTTGCCCTGATTCCCCCACCAGGGGAAGCCCCGAGAGACGTTCTAGTGCATGCTTGGCTGCCCGGTCTACTTTATGCCTATCCTCCTCTACCCCTGATACTAAAGATGTTACAGAAAGCCTCTCGGTTGGGGAGCAAAATGATCCTCATTGCCCCATTCTGGCCTCGACAAACTTGGTTCCCTTACCTGTGGTCTCACTTGGTGAATCCTCCCTGGATTCTGGATCCCAGCCCGGATCTGATCTCCCACCCATCAGGCTTACCGACCCCGAATCTGGACAACCTGAAGCTGACAGCTTGGCTGCTTCAGTTCCACTCTTAATTGGGACTCCCGGTATCTCTTCACCAGTCAAAGCCATCTTGGTGGCAGCGCATAAACCTTCCACCAGGAAGATTTACCGCAGTAAATGGAGGCGCTTCTCCGTCTGGGCGGAACATCATAATTTGGACCCCTTCACTGCTCCACTAACGTCCGTTTTGGACTTCCTTACCAGGCTTTTTCAGCAAGGGGCTAGCTGTTCGACAGTCAAGGTACAATTGGCAGCCATCTCCCATTACCATGTAGGACACGAGACAGGTCCTTTGATGTCAGCTAAACTATGTAAAACCTTCCTCGAGGGTACTTTTCTGCTCAGGCCCCCTATCAAAGAAGCCATACCCCCTTGGGACCTATCGCTAGTTCTTCAGGCCTTGACTGCTTCTCCCGTTGAACCAGCTGCCTCGGCTGATCTTAAATACCTGTTTTGGAAAGCAGCATTCCTGGTAGCCATCACTTCTGCGAAAAGAGTTTCGGAACTTCAAGCTCTTTCCGTAAAACCCCCTTACTTGGTTTTTCATCAGGATAGAGTGTACCTCAGGACCAATCCATCCTTTCTACCTAAGGTGGCCTCAGAAACCAATATCAATCAGTCCATCAATCTTCCTGTTTTCTTCCCTAATTATCAAAATAAAGGAGAATACAAGCTGCATTCATTAGATGTGCACAGGCAGCTGCGTTTCTATATTCATAGGACTGCTGGTCACAGACAATCTGATCAGCTGTTCATTTCCTTTGCCAAATTCAACTTAGGTAAAGCCATTTCGAAGGTCACCTTATCACACTGGATTTCCCAATGTATCCTTCTAGCTTATGAGGCTTCTGGGAGGCCCGCACCTCAAAGGGTTCGTGCACATTCCACTTGCTCCATATCTACTTCTACTGCATTCAGATCTAGAGTCCCCTTGGATGATATTTGCTCAGCAGCCACTTGGGCCTCATCTCATACCTTTATTAACCACTACAAACTGGAAGTCACTTCCAGAGGGAGAGCATCCTTTGGCTCTGCAGTGCTCCAGAACATCCTTCCATGATGGCCGCCCAAGATTCAGGTAGCTGGGGACTCTGTCCCACAGGTTGCTGACAAATGAAGTCCCTACTCCAGATTAAGAAGTTATGTACTCACCATAACGTTCCATCTGAGTAGGTGGCTTCATTTGACTGCAACCACCCCCCCCCTCCTTCCCCCTGGCCTTCAGAAGAGTTAGATGGTGGTATTATTCCTGCCTTTCCTGTTGGGATACCTTTTCAGGTGTATAGGAGGGCAAACTTGATCTGAGGTCAATTGAGGTTGTCAGGGAATTATGGGTGAGGGGAGGAGCTAGGAGCTCGGATCCATAGCTGTATAAATAGTTGCCGGCTCGGATCCAATATCGGATCCAAGACCCACAGGTTGCAGACAAATGAAGCCACCTACTCAGATGGAACATTATGGTGAGTACATAACTTCTTATTTGTGTATAAATGTAAATAGAAATGTAACTATTTTGTGCTTAATAGGAACTTAGTATAATGCAATGTAAACAAATGGAACTTTTCTCCCCAGGCCTCCACTGAAAATGGGTATTACCCAGTTGGACTTTCCCGGTAAACAAAGACAAATAAATTGGGAAATGTGGTTTGGTTTCAGAATAATTTCCCTTCCATTACTTGCTAAATTTTTTAAAACTAATTTGAAACCTTATAAACATGTCATTAAACCACCCCTGGTAGGCAGTAGTCACAAGTTTATCATGCTTTATTTGGTAGTAAACCTAATCAAAGATTCTCATTTTGGCATTGCTTTAAATCAGAAAGTGGACAGGACTGAAGCTTACCCCCAAAGGCTTGCTTGAAATTGTCTTGAAATTTAAACAAGGGCTTTGTTTGGAAAAAATGTGTAAATATTAATGTCAGATGCTGAGAAGTAAAATTAGTATATTAGAAATAACAGCAATTAATTTAAAAAAATCACAAAGTTGTCGCTGTTTAATTTAAAAAAGTAGAAAGATTTATATATTTGAATTTGTGTACTGGAATAGAGCAGTGATCCAGTGACGGATGGTAACTTTTAAGGGGTGTGTAGTTAGTAACTGAATGGGTGGGGTTGTATTATAGCAAGTCAATGACCATTT
Source organism: Protopterus annectens (assembly GCF_019279795.1). Lineage (NCBI taxonomy): Eukaryota > Metazoa > Chordata > Ceratodontiformes > Protopteridae > Protopterus > Protopterus annectens. Next base: position 615,490,010 of record NC_056747.1, read on the forward strand.
ACCTATGACCAAGCAATAACTGTGTTCAGTCACTTTCTTCCACGTACTTGCATCAGTACCCCCTCATTGTAGACACTTTATTGACTGTATACACCTCAGATCGCTGACTGCAATTAAAAGTCAGCCTTAGATGAAATAGAGCCCTAGACAAAGGACTCCATGACCCCCCCCGTTGCACATTGGTTTCCTCTTGCATCCCCTGTGCACCATCCACATTTGTTCTCCATCATGGCTCCATACCATTTAGATTCCTTCTTTTTTTTTTTCACACTTTGCCTTATTGTTTAGCTTTTTCCTCTATCCTTGTAGAGGAAGTAATTGAATTAGGCTAGTGGTCTGGGTGAAGTCATGTGGTTCTAGATGCCAAGATGCATTTTAGAGCTTTTTCCAACCTTTTGATACAGTGAAGGACTGAGCAAAATCATACGCAAGGAAAGAAATTCAATTTTTTTCTTTTATTTCAAGGAGGAAATAAGCTGTCCCCAAAGCTTAGTGTTCAAAGCTGACAAAAACTAGTAGTTTCCAATAAACTGGGAAGACAAGTGTGTGTGAGGTTATATAAATCGTACCTAGGAAAAGTGCATGCCCCCCCCCCCCACACACACACACGCACAAATACCTTACTTTTGTGAGTCCTCTGGTGTTAGATTGGAATGAAAGGACAAGTGGCTGCAGGCATATATTTCAAGTTGTTGCTGTCATAAAAGACAGCCATCTTCTGTACACCCCTCCAGTCTTAAACTGGAATGAAAGTGAAAGATCAAATGATTACAGTAGTATATTTCAACTTGTCAGACATACATACAGCATACCTACAAAAGATAGCTAGTTGTAAACATGTTTGATGCTTGATTGTGAGGAAAGTGAAAAAGTAATGACCACAATAATGGATTACAGTGTATTGCTCCTAGACAGTACAGTGCCCCTAAACAAGCTATAGTGACCTACTGTTCACACCTCTCATGTTTTATGATTATATATATATTTTTATTGCAATTGAATTTTATTTAACAAACAATTACCATATTACAAATAGTGCAGTTCTCATACATGGTGAGTGAATCAATACTCTAGTAAATGCAGCATATTTACAAAAGGTTGTAAATAATATGTACTTAAAGACTGTAGATTCCCAAAGTTTACAGTCATATTCTTTGCTTGGTCAACCTTTACCATTCATCTTCATTACAAGACTTCTAATACTGAAATGTTTGTAGTTCTCTGGTTAAAGAAAGAGCTGATATGTAATCAAAGTTTTCTTAACCATTCTCCTTTACCCTTAAAGATTGATATAGTACTACCCTTTTGTCTTCCTACCACCCATCCTTTTGTGTCAGTTGTTCAACTCTTGTTCGTTATCTAGTTCCATAGTGTCCATTTGTTTTTGCACAGTCTATTTGGCTTTGCAGTTCCATAGTTTAATTTCATGTGTTTAATTCAGTTTATGATGTCAGTACTTGAGCTGTGATATGTTACTTTTTCTATCCCTGATGATCACTTTCTTTGATATCAGTAAGACTAGGGATACCAGTGCTTTAATATGTTTTAAAATTCCTTTGAACACCAGCTTAAGTTGCTGTTTACTGTCCAGAATTTTCCCTATTAGGTATTACATACAAGTCTAATATAATTTGAGTTAGCTTTGGACAATATCAAGAAATGTGCTCCCAGTCTCCTGTTTGATTAAGGGTACATCTCCAATGGGTCTACTCCATAACATCGACTTACCACATTGTCAAAACCCAGTTCTTCGAGACCACAATGATAGAACTTTTATACATCGAAAACTAACTCCGGGAAAAGAACCACTTGGCCACCATGGTGAACTTTGCCATTTCCCCACTGTAGTGCAATCTCAGAGTTAGTATATTTAGTTGGGGGATGTTACTTGCTGCATTTTTTTTGTCCTGCTGGCCATGTGGTTCAGTTCCCGGGGTTAGGCTTTGCAGTTCCGGGTGTTCGATATTTTACAGTTTTTGATGATGTGGTCTCGATGAACTGGGTTTCGACAATATTGTAAGTCAATGTTTTGAAGAAGACCCCTCCAACACATTATGTTTGTTTATACAAACACTTTATGTAATCTCTTAAGGATATGACAATATTTGTGCAAATATTTCTATTCTGATATCCAGAATTTCTTGGATTTGGTTACATTTTTGGCACTAGGCCTATTTCTTGCCTCTCCTCATCTGAAAACTGTCATTCCAGTTTTCCTTCCCATACCTACTTCCAGTTCGAGTTTTGCTATTATCTCTTTCTTGCTTCCTTTTCTGTAATCTGCTTATCAACATTTTGTTGCAGCCTTTCCTGTTCTTGCGTCAGTCAGCAACCTGACCTTCTCTGATCTAGCTATTCCATTTTTGTGTTGCATTTACACATTGTTGACACCAGTGCAGTGTAAGCCATGTATTCATTTTCTCTAAAAAAAAGATCTGCTAAGCTAAGGTCCATCCTAATATCTCCTCTCCCTGTTTCATTTGTTCTCAGCTTACTGGACCTTTTCTCCTTTTGGGATAATTTGTCAGGGAGGGATTTATTTTAGTATCTTTTAGTGCCATCCCTGTATGAAGTAATTCCATCTTCCACTTTTTGAGCCTTTCAGGCCCTAAAGTTCTTTGTGTTACTTTACAAATATGTTTTAGAGCCATCTCCCCCTCCAACATCTTCTGGATATTGAGACCATGTATTTAATTTTCCTCCTTCCAGACCTTTTCTCCTTTGTGAAAGGGTCACTTGCTTCCAGCCCAAACTGTGTTTCTCATTCTGCATTAAATATATCAGATCGGATGTTGTCAATTTTCATTCTATTCTCAGCTGATGGGTTCGGATCTGATCCTTGGATCTGACTCTGTTGTTGCTAAAGCTCATGACAACCAAAAAACTCTAGAGCTTCTCCCTTACCCATAGTGCACCAACCCTAAGTTCCTTCAGATTTCGCTTGCTGCTTTTTGCAAAAGACGTGGTTGACAATAGCTCTTGACCGTTTTTCAGATGTGTTATAATTAATCTTTAAATCTTGATATTTTCTAATTTGCCTTAAATTCTATAAAGTTTCCATCCCTTACCATATCTGAAACTATCATACAGCTTGTACGTCTTTAAAATACTATTGTTGGTATTTCCCTGTCCTCTACTGAACTATCGCACAGTACGTACTTCTTAAAATACTATTGTTAGTATTTCCTTTCTATACTTACTGTAGCCCTTTATTACCATTGTCGGTAGTTTTTTCTTTCTTATTCCTTTCTGTTCTGATTAAAAAAAAGTCTGTGCTTACTTAAATTTGCCTTTTTATAATTTTTAGTTATGGTGGAAAAAGGCCTTGCTGGACTTAAAAAACGTGTTGTGTGGGCACAGACTTCCAATATCTGATCCCTACACTGTGTGTGTTTACTGTCTGGGGCTATTACATCTTCAAGATGATTGTTCCCTATGCCATGGGTTCAACCCCAGGGTGCTTGCAGAAAGAAAGAATAAGCTTGTTTTGAAAGGCTTACATCTGCTTAGGAGAGGCTATATCTGGAGATCAATCTTCCAAAAGTAAACAATCGAAGACTTCATCTCTGAAACCATCTACATCATCCACCCTGGTTTCCGAGACATCCAGGAAAAGAACTAAGGTGGATCTGACCTCACAATCGGATCCGAAAAAGAAAAGAATTGATGGACCGACAAAAAGGTATCAAATCCGACTACCTACAGCCCTACCACCTCAAGTCTTATTTGTCTACCCAGGGCAAGATACTTACTATTTGTGGATCAGTTGCCCTCAAGGGTGCCCTCACCTTTTTTGAAGCATCACCAGCCAAGGTCCCCTCTATTGTTTCTACTTGTTCATCCAGAAGTTTGATGGAGGAAGATGTGGAAAGAGTGGAGCGGAAGATCATCTCGGTGCAGAGTCAGATGGATGTCTTATCGGCTCCTACCCCTTCGTGTCAGGAGGTCCGTTCTTCGACCACACCCCACTACAAGTTCCTCCTCTTGATTCCTTCATCTGTTAGAGTCCCTGGAGTCAAGCCTTCTGCATCTGTCTGGAATGGATCTGAAGATAACAATATCTTTGGATCTGAAGCTTACTCTGAATGCTCTGGTTCAGTTGAATCTGGAGGGCTCTCAAAGCTGAAGCTTCCCTGTCGGATATGAGGTGTTGAAGTCGACTCTGAAGTTGCCAGAGCCGCCTCTCCACCTTGGAGCTTCAGCACTGGATAGCTTGGCTCTGACTTCAACCTCAGGGGGATTGCTTTCGGGCTGGGGGAGGACAGCGGTCCAAAAGGATATCTTTTTGGAGCCAAAGTCTTCTCTTTCTCTGGAGTGGTCTCCCCTCGAGACTGTGAAGAGGGTTTTTCCTGACCTGGCAGAACAGATGGATGTAACCCCCTCAGATTTTGAGCCTTCTACCTTGATGTCTTCACACTCTGAGCCTCATTACTTTTAACCATGGGGACTGTCAATCAGAGACCCCCAAGCTTCCCAGCAAGGTATTTCAGTTTCTCCCGATACCTCCTCTGAGCATCCCACTGAGGAGATCACTAGGAAGGAGAAGTGTAAGATGAAGCACTTGGACTCCCCAGAGGAGTCGGTCACAGAAGATACGGACTTTGATGAAGATGAAGGGTTCCCATGATCACCTGCTGAAGATGTCTCATTTGGAGACATCCTTGCGATCCTAAAGCAGAAAGGTGGTTGGACTCCCAGCAACCCCTCATCTGAGGAGTTGATATTCTTGGAGGCTTTTGATACTGGCCTGTCTGCCTCCTGGGTTACTTTGTCCACTGATGAGCTTATTGAGTTGGTCTCTCGGCAGGTGTGGAAGGAACCTGACGCAGTTGAACCCATTCCCAGAAGACCAGACAAGATTATGGCATCACTTTCAGGGAAAGAGTTTAGGGCTAAAGGGGGTGCTCGTTGATGCCATGGTCATGGCAGCAGCCACCAAAAAAGAACTTGCCGAAGAAAGCTCCACTGTTCATTCCCCTAACAGAAAGTCTAAGGCAATGGGCAGGTTAAGGAAGGATGTCTACGCATCAGCAAACTTTGCCTTATGGTCGCTGAATTATTTCGCACACTTTACTAGGTTGCAGAGGGATTTCACCAAGGAGCTGAAATACCCTCTCAGGATCCGTGTCTGCAGAGGTCCAATCATCTGTGACTTCTCAGATGGCTACTCTGCAGTTTATTTCAAATTCGTCCATGAGGCAGATTTTGAACATAACTGAAAGTATCTCAAGGGCAGCGGGTTCAGGCATTTCCATCAGGAGACATGCCTGGATGCGCTTATGTGATTTTTGTGGAGCCCTTCAAGTCTTCATTCGTCAATGCTCCTTTTGATGGCATGTCTTTGTTTGGCCCCAAAATGAAGGACACATTATCAAGGTTTGAGAAGGATGGAAAGACCATATTTGCCATAGGTGTACATTTTTCGACTCCTCAGAGATATTTTTCTAGGAATCAACAAGGTGTCTTAAAGATGTGTTATAAGAAATTTCAGGGTCCTTACCAGGACACACATGGAGAAACTTCCCCTCAGGGCAGAGGGGGAACTCAATGGTCAACATCGCCCCCACAGCAGAGGTGGCCTGCAAAACCAGGGGTCCAGAGATTCTTTCTTTGACAGACCTTACTAGCGCTTCTGAAAGGAGGCCTGGTTGTCCACCTCTGGAGGCAATCGGGGGTCGTTTATCCCTGCACCAGAGAGCTTGGCTAGACATAAAAGATTCTTGGGTGAAGAGTATTATTTCCAGAGATTATATGATACCCTTTTCCCTTCCACCTGCGATCTCAAGGAAAATCCCTGTCCAGTCAGAGGGAAGAAGCAGCATTTCAAATACAAAGGCTGCTAGAAAAAAAGAGTCATCCAAGAGATCCCGCCAGTCCAGATAGAATCCAGAACTTACTCAAGATTCTCTTTAGAGCCAAAGAAAACATGGGACTGGAGACCAGTTTTGGATCTCAGCAACTTGAAAAAGTCAGTTTGACACACTAAGTTTAGGATGATCATGGTTCAGTCCATTCTCCCTTTTCTGGGCATGGATGACTGTATGTGCTGGTTAGACCTTCAGGATGCGTACTATCACATAAAGATAAACAAATGATACAGAAAGTACTTATACTTTTTGCTGGGACCAAGTCATTACACATTCAGAGTTCTGCCCTTTGGTCTCACTACCACCCTCAGAGTGTTCACCAAATGTTCAGCAGTAGTAGCAGCTCACTTGAGACTGCAAGGATTCCAGGTATTTCCATATCTAGATGGATGGCTCATTACCACCTTGACCAGGCATCAGTTAGTAAGGGCAAGAGTTCAGTTTCTCCAGATGTGTCCTAATCTGAGGCTAACTATAAACTACGACAAGTTTCAAATGAAATCAATTCAGAATTTGGAATTCATAGGAGCAATGTTCAACACAAACTCAATGATAGCTTCACTGCCTCTCTCAAGGGTTCAAACTATAAGATCACAGGTCAGAATAATAATCTGCAGTACCAAGATTTTAGCCCGCTTTTTCCTTCAAGCTCTAGGATCAGTGTCAGTGGTAATAACACTAGTACCTTTAGCCAGATTTTACATGAGAATTCTACAGTAGGGGAGGGGTCTATATTACAAAATCGAATGTTGAAAAGAACGAATGCTCTTACATCCACCCCTAATAACCAAAACCACAGAATGTCGAACGTCTGGAACAGCAATTGTTTTCCCAGGGAAAAAAAATCGCTGGGCCATTGCCGGGACTTGGCCATTTCCTCCACTGTGGTGGGATCTCAGAGTTGGTTTTTAAATGGGGGGGGGTTATTTTGTCTGTGGATCTCTTTTTTTTTGGAACAACGATTGTTTTCCCTGGGAAAAAAATCACTGTTCCAGTCATTAGGAGTCGATGTAAGAGTGTTTGCTCTTTTCAACATTCAACTTCGTAATATAGACCCCTACAGTGGATGCTAGCAACACAATGATTGATAATTTACCAACCCATATCAACTCTGATACGAATCACTGAGATATGCAAGAGAGATCTTAGATGGTGGATTCAGTCAGGTCAGGTTCTACAATCCCGTCCGTTCATTTCCCCTCAGCCCAGGGCCATAGTGACCACTGACACTTCCCAATTTGGGTAAGGCAGTGATGGCGAACCTTTTGGGCTCATCGTGTCAACAATTCGGAAAATGCCTAACTTGACTCTGCTGTTGTGCCCCCCCCCCCCAAACAAACAAATAAATAAATACATACATTCATAAAGCAGTATAGCTGTGAATACACCAGGGATAAATCTTAACAGAATCAGGGATAAATCTAGAAATAAGAGACATGGACAGTTTTAAACTACTAGTATTATTAATCTGAGTCACTGACAGAAAAAAGGAATGTGAATTAATATACATTTTCTGAAGTAAAATAAGTCTATAAATCTAATTATTGTCTTTATTAAGTTCAAAAGTCACCAGTTTTAGGAGGGATTAAGAGGGACAGTTGAAAGGAATGTAAAACAGCACACACTTAGAAATGCAGACTACTTACCGTTGCAGAAGTGTAACTACGAAGAGAAAACAATGTTAGTACTGGCCATTTGCAGACTGTATTGAGACAGTATACCGAAAGAGTCTGAGGTTAATAACTTACTTACCTCTGCAACAGTGTTGTTGAACTGGTTCCTGGCACAAAATAATTCAGTGCACTTTATATGAGCAGTGAATGCAAAAGCAGTTTCTTTGGTAACTCAGGTGTTGGTGAATGCTGGTGTGTCATCCAAAACGTCGTGGCGTGTCACTTTAGACTTAAGTGTCATAGGTTTGCCATCACTGGGGTAGGGGATGGGTATTTTCTGGGAAAAACAGTCCAAGGCACTTAGTCCCATGAATAGGCCAACTTGCATATCAATGTCCTGGAGATTAGAGCAGTGCTTTTAGTGTTGCAGGCCCTTCAAGATGCTCTCCCTTTGGGGATGATTGCAGTTCAAATGGGCAGTATGTCAGTAGTTTGGTACATCAACAAACAAGGAAGGACCAGATCTTAACCCTTGTGTTGAGAAGCGCTCAGAGTGTAACAGTGAGCGATCTCATCCAACCGCTTTCTCATAGTAACACACACATTCCTGGGAAGTCCAGTGTGATATCAGACAAGTTGAGCAGGGCATTCTTAGTAGTCTCTCAACAAGAACATGGCAAAAATTATTTTTGGTGATGGGCCTTGCTGGAATCCTTTTGCTTCTCCATAAACAACAAATGCAACAGCTACTTTGCCCTAATCCCCACACAGGGTGAAGCAGTGAGGGGTGCTCTACTTTACGACTGGTCTACTTTATGCCTATCCACCAATCCCATTAATTCCGAAATGCCTACAGAAAGCTGCCATGTTGAAGAGCAAAATCATCCTCATTGCACCTTACTGGCCTGGACAGGTTTGGTTCCTCTTTCTTTGGACTCACTTATTTCATCAGCCTTGGATTTTGGATCCGACTCTAGGTCCCCTGTCCACCCGACAGGCATAATCAGTCTAGCCGTATCAAACCTCAGGCTGACGGCTTGGCTTCTCCAGTTCCATCAGTAGCCAGACAACCAATGTTCTCTTCCCCTGTCCGACATATACTTTTATCTTCCTATAAACCTTCAACACGTAAACTGTTCCAGTAAATGGAAAGGATTGTGTACTGGACACATCAAAATCAGGCTGAACCTTTTTCAGCTCTGATACATAACATCCTTGAGTTTTTTGCCGTACTTTCTAAACAAGGAGCTAGTTCTTCAACCGTTGAAGTTCAGTTAGCAGCTATATCAAACATTCACAGTGGATTTGAGGGTTCCTCAGTAGTCTCTCTTAAATTGTGCAGAGCTTTCATGCAAGGCACTCTACTTTTGAGACCTCTGTTTAAGGACCCTACTCCCCCATGGGACCTCAATCTGGTACTGCAGGCACTTATACATCCCCCCTTTGAACCAGCAGCTAAATGTGACCTTAAATATCTTTCTTGGAAAACACTTTTTCTAGTAGCCATTACGTCTGCTAGACGAATTTTAGAAATTCAAGCATTGCCTTCAAAACCTCCATACTTGATTTTTCACAAGGATAGAGTTACATTACAAACTAATGCATCCTTTCTTCCTAAGGGGGTGTCAGAGTCCAATATGAATCAGTTTGTTAATTTGCCAGTATTCTTCCCCAAACTTGCTAACAAAAGGCGAATACATGTTATATTCATTAGATGTTCACAGACAATTACATTTTTACTTGCATAGGACAAAAGACATAAGGAAAACATATCAGTTGTTTGTTTCCTTTGCAGACTTAAAATTGGGGAAACCAGTTGCCAGAGTAACTTTAGCCAGATGGCTAAATGATTGTATCTCATTTATTTATAAAAAAAAGTAGGTATTACCTTACCACAACTGGTACAAGGTCACGCAACTAGATCCATGGCAAAATCGTCACTTTTCCTATCCAGAACGTCCACGCACGACATACGGGATACCTTTGTTCCTCATTATAAATTGGATCTGGCCTCCAGAGATAGAGCATTATTTGGTTAAACTGTGCTCAGGAATATCCTTCCTTAGAGTCCACCTGAGATTTTAGGTAGCTGGGGACTCTGTCCCATCAGATAAGGATAGAATGAAAATTGACAACATTAAATAAAGTAGTTATGTACTTACCGTAATGTTCCATCTGTGTTGTCCATTTTCATTCTTCTTCAGCTTCATGATCACCATCCCCCATCCTTTCTATTTACAAACTTCTAGAAGAGTGAGTTTTTTAAGGGACATCACTGTCCTTTATATTGAGTTCCTGATATAGTCGTTTTCTGTATTGAGTGCATGCAGTTTTACACCTCCTTTATCTTTGCATAAGAAATATTTCCTTTCTTGTTAAAATCAGCAAAGAAGATCTGAGGGAACTTAGTGGTGATGCATTATAGGTAAGGGAGAAGCTCGAGAGTTTTTTGGTTGCCACAAGCTTTAGAAACGGCCGAGTCAACCCATCAGTTGAGAAAGAATGAAAATGGACAACACAGATGAAACGTTATGGTAAGAACATAACTTCTTTTTTTAGCTGTGTAGCTTTAAAATCTCCTCACAAAGATTCCACTGCAAGACCCTCCTAATTTACTGGACAATCATTTTGCCGTAGCTAACCTTTGTTTTTGCTATGATTACAAATGCATTTTTTTGTTTCGTTTCCTAGAATGCGTTGGAAAGCTTCTACTTTGTATAGCTGGGCCAGTTCTCCATTAACTGTCTTTGTAACAGCAAACAATTGTATTCCTTGCATTTTATTGCCCAAGTCATTTGAGTGTATCTTCCAAATATTTATTACTTTCAAAACCTTTCTCTTTTATTTCCTCCCATGTTTCTTTTGGAGCTTCTTCACTCTTTTTAGGTAACCAAACACCTAAACACTTCAGTCAAACGTGTCCCTACAAATATGTGTATTGTTGGATCCTGTTCAAAGAAAGGACATGATTTATTGGGATTGCCTTAGTTGTATTCTCATTAATCTTTTTTTTTAACTAAAACTGTTTTAGTAATAACCACTTAACAACTGTACACCATTAACATACACTTCTCATATATGAGACACAACAAAAGAATAAACAGATCCCCCCCCATTGCCAGATGAATATGTTTTCCATGAGGTTTATATGGTGAAGTAGTCTGAAATTGTTACATGCATCATTTCACTCTCCCTAGTGCCATCCTAATGGTAGGCGATGTATTAAATTTCTTCTACATATTTCTCTATTCCAGTACCTTAAATTTACTAAGTAATTGTCTCTGTGTGCCATTTATTTTGAAATTCAGCTTTGCTCATTTCATATATAGACATAAATCTTAACTAAGTACATTAGTTTCAGTCTCGTGCTTACATTATATTTAAAAAAAGGGACCTCCTGCGCGGGTGCAATTGCACGGCTCAAAGACAAAAATCAAGAAAAAAGAAATTGAGCCAGCAAACTGTAGTCTGAAACAAATTTTATTAAAACAACAAAAAGACAGACAGACCGGTTTCGGCTGGCATTAAAAAGCACAGCCTTCCTCAGTGCAAATTCAATCCTCCAAATGTTGTCATTTAAATATGCTTACAAAGCAGTTGATTGGTTAAGCCTAGAATTGTTCATTAAGACCTGGTGGGAATAAGCCACCTAATTTCACAATCTCTTTGGAATTTAAAAGAGAGTGCCAACCTGTTTTGTTGTGTTTATTACCTCTTACGATGTCAATTACCATAAAAGAAAATTTTGCGGTTTGGTGTATTAAATGATGTTTGTATAAGGCATTATGGACCTTATGATTTTTAATATTGCTAATGTGTTCGGAGATCCTAAGTCTCATCCACCATGAATATTAGAACCAAAAAAATAATATCCATGTGATAAACCTACACCCCTAGTCCAATATTAAGAAATGGACTAATGGTAATTTTTGTTATATCTTAATAGTAACAAATGGGGTCTTCATTTTACAGTACATTATGATATTAATACCATTAATGCCATGAACTTTGGTGTTCTTCAAAAATAATCTAGTTCCGTAAGAGTTACTTTCCTTTCTTTAACTTCACTTAGTAGAGTTAACAAGTTTGCAGTAAACTTATTAAGACTCAGACAGTTGCAGAAGATATGTCTTCAGTCTCCTAAATCTTCTCCTTCTCATTGCCAACACATAATCTGCATCATAGGGAACATTTTTCTTAATACTCTGCGGGGTTTAAAAATATTTATGTGACCATTTTCAGGCAAAATTTCCTTTTCTTACTTGCCTTTCCACGTCATCTGTGCAGTAGGGAACATTTTTCTTATCCTCTGTAGGGTATAAACATATTTACGTAAGCATTTCCAGGCAAATACGAAGAATCCCCTTGACTTAATTGCCTTTCCAGTGGTCACACAAACATGTTCCCGTAATTCCTCATCTACTGGGGTGTTTAAAGTTTCTGGCCAGTCAGTCTTAATATCACCCCTCTCTTTCCTTGCTGTAGTATTTTGTAAGTGTGGGATATTGAATTATTTCTTTGCTTGGGGGGGGGGCTCTCTAAGATCTTTTAGCCACCTTATCAGAATTGACCATTCTTGCTCTGACATCTGATAATGCACTTTTCGACTAACTTCCCTTGCTAGACCTTTAAACTGTAAGCAAACACTGTTTGACAGTCATATTTTCTCCTAACCTCCTCCCACTTTAACATTCCTCCTTCCTTAAAAGCTGTTTCCAGTACCTACGTTTAGTTTTTTTTCTGACAGCATTGTCATGCTGTTGTCCCTGCTTGTTTGCCCCTTACAGTCAAACCTATCAGGAGAATATCATATTTCCAGTTTCTCACATCTGCTTTCATAAACATTGGTTCATGGACTTACTGACAGAATACAATATAGGCTATCCTATTTTATTTTTCTCTCTCCTCCCAAAAACCTTAAGCAGATTCTTATTTTGCATGCCCAGATATCTCTTCCACAGGATTTCTTTCCATTTGGGAGCAAATTCCTTGCCTTGACTTTGGCATAAGCCTTGACTTTGGCATAACATGTAAGCTGCATCGTTCATATATGTTGTTGTATGTCTGGTGCACCTAGACCCCCCCTTTTTTGGGGGTAGCGTCACATTTTTCTAGTTAACCCTTGCTTTCCCCACGACTAAATAGAGTCCAGTTTGTCACTCTGTGTATTATCCGCTTGCCCAGTGGGATCCAAAAGGCTTGTTTTAAATACAGCTTATGTTGAAGCCAGTGCAGCATCTGTATTCTCTGGTATAGATCTAATCCTAACATCTTCCATTTCTAAAGGTTCACTATAAGATCTCTTCTTGGAGCTTTCTTAGATCGCCTTTATTCTAAACCCAAGATACTTTATTTCTTTGTCTGTCTAAATCTTTGGAACTCCTCCCTTATATCTTGATGGTCATCTTTTGATCACTGCTGCAATAGCCTAAGCTATGGGGTTATTAGAATGTGACAGCTGCCCAACTGCCAAAGTTTAAATGCACTTTCCACAAACTCAGATCATTGAAAGCTCAAGCAAGGCAAGGAGAAAATCAACGGTGTGGGCACCAAGCCCTTCTGAGCTTTCCTGCGCCAAAGAGAGCTTCTCTTGCAGACCTTTGAGGATCTGTGGTCAACTAGTTTTTGTCCATTGCTGGGCAGAGAAGCTCTCTTCAGGAAACAAACCTTTCACATTTATTTTTATGACTAAAACAGTACTCCCTTTGTTTTTTGATAGATTTTAATGTTTTTGAGACTGTCAAGTGACATTTTTGTCAGTTGAAGAAGTGTGATTAATCTGATGTTGTCCACTTCATTCCATTAATCTGTAGGAATACGGTTCTGAGGCTCAGAAACAACTGGCTGCCTTCTTCCAGCTTGAGACTCCTTACTTGAGCTCCTCCTCCCTATCCATAATGCCCTGCTCCCCCACAGTACCTCACATCTCATTTGCCGCGCTTCAAGTTTGCATCAAGTTCCTTGCTCTTGAGCTTCTCTATGTGATTCGTACATTTTTTGCTGGTTGCTTCTTTCCCTTCCTGCTGCCGTTCTATCTAATTTAGCTTTTGCATTTCAACCTGTCAGGTCTTTTTTTCTTACAAAAAAAAAAAAAAAAAAAAGGTTCTCTCCATTCTCTGTGCCTCCTCCTTTCTCTCTCTTTATGGTTGATCCAAAGCCTCTAGGTTTTAAAAAGTGCACTTCCGGTGGGCGGAAGATTCCTCTATCCGATGCCCTTGGAGAGTGCGTGTACTGTTTGGGGCCTCAGCATTTGGATGCCCCTTGTGATATTTGTAGGACTTTTCATCCTCAGGCTTTGGCAGATAGGAGGAGCAAACTGATTTTAAAAGGGTTTTTTCCTCCTTCTGCCACCTCAAGGATGCCTTCTACATCAGGGGCTCAACCCCCTCCTAAAAAGTCCAAGGAGTCACGGGAGTCCAGGAGACCTTCGTCCGCACGATCTTCCTTCAGACTGCCTAGGAAAAAGGCAAAGTCTTCGGAGAAGACTTGCTCAGCTCTGAGTTCAGTGGCCACTGTCTCTCCTGTGCCCCGAACATCCTCTTTTGCTACGGGGCCAAATGGTGCTCCCTCGGCATCGGCTCCTACAGTTTTGGCACCGGGGTCAGCTATGCTCACTTACATGTAAGGAGGTCTCTGCCACGTTCCCCGTGGAGCCTCCAGACCCCCTTCCACTACTTCTTCTGGGTCTTCCCAAAGTCTGACCTCCAAGGATGTCAGTAAACTCATGAGGCAATTTCTCGAGACACAGATCCAGATGGGACTTGTGTCCATTCCGTCCTTCCATCCACATTTGGATCCGTGAGGATTTCCCCATTCCAAACGATAGCTCCTTCTCCGATTTGAAACCTGGTTTTGAAGTTTTTGGTTCTGTTGGATCCCGGTGCTGAGGTTTCAGAGCTGATTGAGATATCCTCTTTGCTTTTGACTTTCTCCCCTACCTGCTGAGCTCCTGCATCTTCGCTCCTGAGTGTGTCTCAGAGCCGTAGGATTGAGATCTCTTCTGGAAGGTTGACCTTGACTCTGAAGCTTTCGGAGCCGTCTCTTCCCTTCACTGCCTCAGCCTTCAGCAGCTCGTGCTCTGGTGGTCTCGATCGTGGTGGGACAGCTCCAGATGTTTCAGAGCCCTTCCACGCTCGAGGTTCTGGAGCGGGTCCTCTCCATTCCTAGGAGATCCTTGGTAGTTATCTGTATGGAACATCTCCCTCCTCATACTGGACCTGTGCCTGAGACCTCTGAGCTGCCATGTGGACAGCCGGTCTTAGACCCTTCCCTCAGTGGTTCCCCCAGGCTTCTTCCAGCACCTCCCCGGAGTTCTATCTCAAGGAGGTTTCTTGGAAGAGATCATGTAAAAGAGGCATGTAGATTCCCCTATGGAATTTCTCACTACGGATATTGATTTCGAGGGAGATGAAGAGTCTCCCAAATCATCACCGGATGAGGTCTCCTTTGGAGACATCCTTGAAATCCTTCGCCAAAGGGTGGTTGGTCTTCCCAACACCCTTTCTCAGAGAAATTGGTACTATGGGAGGCTTTCAGGTCCAGCCCATCTACTACCTGGGTGTCCCCCCCATCCAGCTAGTGTCATTGAGGGCTTGGAAGGAGATGGATACAATGAAACCAATCTCCGAATGCCCTGACAAGATTTTGAGTGCCCTGTTGCTAAATCTTTCTGGACCAGAGGAATCCCTGTAGATGCCATGGTTGTGATGGCAGCCACCAAAAAGGAGCTGGCTCAGGAAAGCTCCTCTGTCCATCCCCCCGAATAGAGAATCCCAGGCGTTGGACAGATTTGGCAAAATAGTCTACGCCTCATCTACCTTTGAACTATTTGTCACATTTTACCCAGCTGCAAAGAACTTAGTCAAGGAACTTTCTAGCTCGGTCCCAGGGTCCATGCCTGCTGAGGAACATGAGTTCTTTTCCTCCAGGCTGGTCACCCTACACTCCTTAGCCAATGCATCCATGAGGATTATCTCTCACACTGCAGAGGGTACCGCAAGGGCAGACGGTTTCGGCATTGCCATATGGCACCATGCCTGGATGAGGCTGTGTGATTTTGTGGAGCCTTTCAAACACTCCTTTATTAATGCCCCCTTTGATGACTCCACCTTGTTTTTGCCCATGGTACGTGACACTGTATCCCAGAATGAGAAAGACGGTAAGACCCTGTCTGCAGTTGGAATCCGTTTTTCTACTCTACAACTGACCTTCTCCAGGAACCAGCGTGGAAGTAAGAAGATGTGGTTTTGGAAGTTGCAGTGTCCTTTCCAGGACACTCAAGGAGTCTTTTCCCTCCGAGGTAGAGGGGGATATGGTCAGAATGTGAGAAGCCACCTATGTGGCCAAGATGGTCCAGAAAATCAGGGGTCACAGGAATCCATGCAGGATGAGCCTTTCCAGCAATCCTGAACTGTTGCCTGACTGCTGTCCTCTGGAAGCAGTAGGGGGACCTTTCTCCTTGCATCCAGAAGCTTGGGAGGCCATCACAAAT
This sequence comes from Protopterus annectens, assembly GCF_019279795.1. Taxonomy (NCBI): domain Eukaryota; kingdom Metazoa; phylum Chordata; order Ceratodontiformes; family Protopteridae; genus Protopterus; species Protopterus annectens. Next base: position 615,505,981 of record NC_056747.1, read on the forward strand.
AACAAATGGATGCTAAGGACTGTATTCAGAAGATACTTTATTCCCTTTCCCGAAACTCCCAAAACAAAAACTTTGCCTCTTTGATATTCCACCAAGTCAGAGGGAGGATGTGGCCTAGGAAATAAGAAAGTTACTGCAAAAAAGAGTCATCCAAGAGGCCCCCCTGAGCAGGCTGGATCGGGCGTTTACTCCAGATTCTTTTTAGTACAAAAGAAAACAGGGGACTTGCGACCTATCCTGGATCTGACCTTTCTGAACAAGTTGGTAAAACACACAAAGTTCAGAATGGTCATGATTCAGTCCATCTTACCTGTCCTAAAGATGGACGATTGGATGTGCTTTGTAGACCTCAAGGATGTGTACTACCATAATAAAATGAACAGGTGCTCCAGGTGTTTTCTGAGTTTCAGGCTGGGAGCCAGTCACTACCAGTTCAGGGTGCTTTCATTTGGTCTCACCACAGCCCCCAGGGTGTTCATCAAATGTCTAGCACTAGTTACAGCTCATCTCCAACTGCAAGGTTATCAGATATTTCCATATGTGGACGAATGGCTCCTGACCACTCCAACAATGCATCTACTTCTTCAGGCCAGGGATTATTTTTTCAAGTTGGTCCCAACTCTGGGGATAATTGTCAACATACAGAAGTCACTGTTGAATCAGGTACATGCCATAGATTTCATAGGGGCCGGCCTAGACACAAGGACGTCCTGTGCTTATATCACGATGGACAGGGTAACAAATTTGAAATTTCACGTCAGCTAGATTTTGACCGTGCCAAACCCTTGGGCTCTCTAGTTTTCAGGCCGTTAAGCTCCATGACGGCAACCATAATCCTCCTACCCATGGAAAGTTTTTGCATGCTGATATTATAATGGACCTTAGCGGTACAGTGGTCACTTCTCAGGAATAGTTTGAATCTTCTCATCAGTCTGTCTTGTGTGTGCAAGGAGTCTCTACTTTGATGGCTTCACTCCACAGAAGTTACTCAGGATGCCTATTCGTTCTTCCTTTCCCAAATGCCACATTGACCATGGACGCGTCCCAGTTTGGGTGGGTGGGGGGCATTGTCTGGGCCTGACATTCCAAGCACATGGATGCCCCAGGAGACCAAATTGCATATCAGTGTACTTGAGATGAGAGCAGTTCTTCTGACGTTGCAAGAATTAGACAACTTTCTACCTCAGGGAACTATTACAATCCAAATGGACAATATGTCGGTGGTCTGGTACATCAACAAACAGGGAGGGACCAGGTCTTACTCCCTTTGTTGAGAAACAATGAGAAAGTGGCAGTGGGCCATTTCTACCAGCCACTTTCTGGTAGCAACGCACATTCCAGGGGTGTCCAACATTTTAGCCGACAAACACAGCTGAGTGTTACTGATGCCTCACAAGTGATCCCTGAATCAGTCAATGGCAGACATGATCTTCCAGAAATGGGCTCATCCTTGTTGCGATCGTTTTGCCTCCCCTTCAGCAACAAATACAGCAGGTATTTTGCCTTGATCTCGTCCCGTCAAAGCCCCAGGGCCAGTGGCAAATACGGCCCAAACCGCAGAATCCTTTACAAACGCATTCTATGGATACCTACAGGAATGCATGGATCGTGCTATCCCAAATAAAACCAAGACACACTCCTCCAAAGGCAGGAAACCTGTCTGGTGGACCCCAGCCATAAATAAGCTGTACAACAGAAGGAAGAAACTACTACATGATAGAGCAAAATCCCTGAAAGGGAAGGCAACTCTGATCAGTACTAGCAAGAAACTACGATCCCTCATAAAATCATTTAAGGCTAGCTTTGAAAGAAAAATTGCACAAGACACTAAAGATAATCACAAGGCTTTCTTTAGTTATGTCAGAAACCTGGGTGGAAACTCCCAGATATGCTCTGAGTCAGTGCAGAATGACAAAAAATACACTGAACCCACAGACATTGCCAACATCCTGGCAGACAGGTTCAGTGCAAACTCCCCCCCCCCAAATGAGCAAATGACTATCCCAACAGAGTGTAGCCTCCCTGACATCACAGATGCACAGTTGAGAGCTGCCCTCTCCAAAGCAAAAAACACAGCATCAATGGGACCGAACGGTGTCCCGGGCTGCGTTTTACATGAACTCCAAGAAGAACTGAACCCTCACTTAAAATCACTGTTCAGTCTCAGCCTTACAACAGGATATGTACCCAAAGAATGGTGTACAGCAACAGTGGTCCCACTCCATAAATTTGGTACCACAACGGACCCCAGAAACTATCGCCCTATAAGCCTAACTAGCCTGGCCTGCAAAGCTATGGAGCGTATCATCATGGAACTCATAAACAAAGACATTGGGAACCTCCAAACACTGGATCCTACCCAATTCGGCTTTGTTAAGGGCAGATCTTGCCTCTTGAACCTGGTCAGTTTCTTTGAAACAGTCACCAAGGCCATAGACGAAGGGAAGGTAGTCCACACAGCCTACCTTGACCTTGCAAAAGCCTTTGACACAATACCCCACTCGGGCATCATAAATAAGCTCACCAGCTTAAATATCAACCCCTATGTCACAACATGGGTTGTAAACTGGCTTAGGGATAGAACCCACATGGTCAGAATTGCAGGTGTTATGTCAGACTCTAGACCAGTTACAAGTGGCGTCCCACAAGGCTCAGTCCTGGGACCTCTCTTGTTCAATATATATTTCTCTGAGGTACAGGCTAACACAGGAGGACTATGGCTGACAAAGTTTGCAGATGACTGCAAACTGGGGGCCATAATCGACTCGCCGGCTGACACAAGCATCCTCCAAAAAGGTCTCACAGAGACGGATAACTGGTGCCAGAGCCATGGCCTAAAGCTAAATGCCAAAAAGTGCATAGTCATCCCCTTTGGGAAAAACAAAGTGCCCACAGATTACCACATAGGTGGTAATCCATTAAGTACGGAAGAAGTAATTAGGGATTTGGGGACCCAAGTAGATTGCAACCTCTCCTTTGACAATCACATTGCCAAAGTGGTTAGAAAGACATTTTATATAGCCCACCTTATCACAAAGGGGTTCACATCTAGATCAAGAGAGGTCATTGTGCCCCTCTACTCATCACTCATCAGGCCCATAATTGAATACAATGCCCCATTTGGGATGTACCTTACCAGACACCTGCTACAACTAGAAAGACCCCAAAAGTACCTCACCAAGAGGATCAAGGGACTCAAACAGATGCCCTACGCAGTTAGGCTAAAGAAACTCCAGCTCTACTCAGTTGCTTACTGCCTACTCAGAGGCGATCTGTGCCTGACGTATAAAGCCATGTCCAACCCAGAATTAATGGACATGCTCCACCTCAAGAAATCCAAATCCATCAGAACTACACGCTCCAGTGACTTAAACCTCAGCACAGAAATAAATAGAACATGCTGGAGAGACAGATTCATATCCCAGAGGCTCCCCTCACTCTGGAACAAAATCCCAATCCATGTCAGACAGAGCCCCTCAATGACCCTCTTCAAGAAGAATCTTGACGTTTGGATGGGAGATCGTAAATTTACCCCTGGGATCTCTTCTGTGTCACTGCTAGACAGAGGCACGGTAAACTAACCTTAAATGGGCTATCTTCTGTGACCTACTGTACAGAGGCACAGTCAACTAATCTAAGAAGGGTGGCGAAAGCCAAACACACTCTGGCTAGGCTTGTAAATGCCCTAGGGCAGATAGCCTAGTATCAACCTATGAACCTATCTCTCCTCAGGGACAGTCCCCCAGGGATGCTCTTGTCCATGCTTAGCCCTCCGGTGTGCTGTTTGCTTCTCCTCCTCTTCCATTGATCCCCAAGTTCCTTCAGAAAGCTCTCAGGTTGCGAAGTGAAGTAATCCTCATTTCCCCTTTTTGGCCTAGACAAACCTGGTTCACCTTTCTTTGGTCTCACCTGGTTTGCCCCCTGATGACATAAGATCTGAGTCCAGATATGCTCACTCATCCAATGGGACATCCACATCCAGACATTCAAGGCCTGAAATTAACCACATTGTTTCTCCACTTCCAATGATGGCTAGATCTCCCAGGCTGTGTTCCCCCATTTGAGAAATATTGAATCTGATGTTGTTAATCTTCCTTCCATTCATCACTGATGGGTTCTGATGTTCATCGTGTTTCACTGTTGCAGTCATGACTGTAGGGTTCTCCCCTGCCGGCAGGCAGTCCTCGGTTGGCCAGAATCCCAAAGTCTGGGTCCGCCGTCAGCTGCTCAGCCATGCTCCCTGACGTCAGAGCGCCAGGAGTACAAAGCTGGCATGTTCTCCAGTCTTTCTTGCCGTGCGGTGATAGCAGTTCGCAAGTGCCGGTCGGCTGACTCCTGACAATTTTTTATTACGTACTTCAGTCCGAAGACTTTCTTCTCCTACTCAAAGCTAAGTACCCGTTGAAACTTTTTCTTGCTCCAGTCCGATGTCAGAAAAAGTTAATAATTGTATTTCATGTGGGAAGCAAATACCTCATAAGGATTTTCATTCTTACTGTATTCCTTGCTTAAGCCCTGACCACAACGTAGCTAGTTGTCAGTTTTGTGCTAGATTTAATCAACGTACGATTAAACGAAGGTACGATTTTGCATTTCATTACTTCGGTAGGCGTTTTAATTACAAAATGTCGTCGGACACGCTTCCGACTACCGGAGTTCACAAACAACGCAAGGATAAAGACAGGCCTCCGAGGTCCAAAACAGACAATGTTGTACAAGCAGAGCCAGCTTCAGGTTCGGCCGTCGTCAGTGAGGCGCTTTTGCAGCCCCTGTCGTCGGCCATTTCGGAACCGATGGCCGAAACAGACTCCCACGAGGAGCGAACTAGGCCTTTGAATATTTCAGTTGCAGGACCTTCGGACAATGCTCCTTCGGATGGGTCCGGAGCCGCTGTGCAGGTACCGGCTTCCGAGGGGGTTTTCAGGCCTACACAGTTTCTGATAAAGGCAAAGCCAAAGACAAAGGCAAAGACTCCTTCCAGATCAAAGACTACAGCCCAGGCCTCTTCTGATCCGGGACCCAAGTCTCAGAAACAGTTACTTAAGATGGCGGAGGACTTACTTACTATGATTAGGAGTTCACATCCCCCTCCAGATAAAAGGCCAAGGCAGGAATTGTATTATGACTCCTCTGATCAGGCTTCTGTTTCTTCAGTTTCTTCTTCTGACCAGGATTATTCTTTCCCTCCTTATGAGGATTCTGATGCTGAGGAATCCATTCCTTCAGCTTCTCCCCCTGAGGATTTTTCATTAGGGGAAACTTTACATGAAATGAGGGAACATTTTCACTGGGAAGGACAGGAGTACTCGGAATCTAAGAAAAGACTTGGGGATTTTCTTCTTCTTCCCCAACATAGACCCCTGGCAATCTCTCCTATTTTGGATATTGTGAATGATGCCTTTTCTGAGGCTAACTTAACTCCCGACTCTTTTCCTCCAGCTCCTGTTAAGCCAGACAGATATTATAGGGTTCCTGATTCCCACCAGTTTTTATACAAGAATCCTACTGCTGATCCTGTAACCATTTCTCAGGGCCCTAAGGGTGTTAAGGCCGCTTCTTCTAAAAACCCCATTCCCACTGAGAAGGATTCCAGATCTTTAGAAAGATGGGGCAAAAAAGTGTACACTTCTGCAACTTTATCTATTAGGGCTTTAAACTGTCAATTTCATATGCTGAAATACCAGCAATTTCTTCTGTCTGTTTTGAAACAAAAGCTAACTTCCATTTCCGCTTGTGCAGATAATAAGGAATTACATGATTTAATGCATGCCACTGAACAAGTAGGGAAGCATGGTTTACACTGTCGTTTTGATGCCTTGGAGGCTTCTTGTAGGGCTACTGCCTCAGGCACAGTCATTAGAAGGCATGCTTGGTTAAAGGAACAAAACTTGCCAGATCAAGTAAAAGCTAAGTTATTGGATGCTCCTGTTCAGCATAATGTTTTGTTTGGATCTAAGGCTGAAGAGGTGATAAAGAAGATGGAGGACAAGGCAAAATCCATGCAAACAGTTAAGGATTTCTTACAAGTACAGCCCCCCAGATTTAGTAGGAATTGGCCTACTAAAAATTGGTCCTTTCCCAATTCAGACAGGCCTCAGAGGGGTAGATACAGACGCTCCCGAGGAAGGCCCCAAACGCAAACCTCTTACAGACCAAGACAGTGGACTGCTTCCACCCCTAGGGGTGGAGAGGACAGATCTCAAGCTCATAGAAAACAGGCTCAATGACTCCCTCTGCTGGGCTGCAGGAACTTCTTGCCTGGAAGCCCCTCTCGGAGGAAAACTCTCTCTTTTTCACCTAAATTGGACTCATATAACCCAAGACAAGTGGGTTCTGGATGTGGTTTCAGGAGGTTACAAATTCCATTTTCATACCCTACCAAGACCAAGCGGATGGCCGGATCTACCAAAACATCAATGGTTAGAGGCCTTAAACCAGGTGGAAGCCCTCTTGGCTATGAACGCCATAGAACTGGTTCCACTTTCATTAATGGGACAAGGTTTTTACTCAAGGCTCTTTCTAGTCCCCAGAAAGCAAAATTCATGGAGACCCATCCTGGATCTGTCAGACTTGAACACTTTTCTCGAGATACCAAAATTCAAGATGCTTACTCTACAGCAGTTACTTCCAGTGCTGAGCAAAAATGCATGGATGGTAACTTTGGATTTAAAGGAGGCTTATTTACACATTCCCATCAGGCAGGAGTGCAGAAAATACCTCAGGTTCAAGGCCTGATCGAGGCACTATCAATTTTCTGCGCTGCCCTTTGGATTGTCTACTGCGCCCAGGGTCTTCACCAAATGCCTGGCTCCAGTAGTAGCTTATTGCAGACTCAAGGGAATTCAAATTTACCCTTATTTGGATGACTGTCTTATTCAAGCAGACAGCAAGGATGTCTTACTCCAGCATCTAGAATTTCTTCAGAATCTTCTCAAGTTCCTGGGATTCACTTTGAACATAGAAAAGTCAAATTTGACACCCTCACAACAGATAACTTTTCTGGGTGCTCTTCTAAACACAACAACCCAGATGCCCAGATGGCATTTCTGACATCCGAAAAACAATTACAGCTGGCTTCAACTTTCAAAACCTTGGCGTCATTAACTCCGCTATCTGCAAGGAAATTCCTGCAGACTTTGGGTTACATGGCCTCCTGCATCCTTCTCATACCATATGCAAGACTACATATGAGGAAAATACAGTGGTACCTCAAAAGTGTATGGTCTCAGCATTGCCACAGTTTAGACACACAGATCACCATCCTGCCTTGCCTTCAAAAGGAATTCCTTTGGTGGTCCAAGGCATGTATTCAAAACAAAGGGAAAGCCTTCAGTCTGCCTCCAGCCAGCCAGATACTAACCACGGACGCCTCAGATTACGCATGGGGAGCTCATTTGCAGGGCAAATGTCTGCAGGGTCTTTGGACAAAGGATCAGAAGCACCTGCATATCAATTTAAAGGAAATGGTAGCCGTTCAGAACGCTCTATTGGCCTTCAGGAATCTTCTACAACCAGGACAACTACTGATACGGACAGACAACACCACAGTTATGTGGTACATAAACAAGCAAGGGGGATCACATTCCTACCCCCTTTGCAGACTAGCCATGAATCTATGGAACACAGCTCTAGCTTGCAAAGTGGACCTTCAAGCTCAGTTTCTACCAGGGAAACAAAACATCCTGGCAGACAGTCTGAGCAGGAACCTGTCAGACCCACACGAATGGATGCTGGACACCGAAATATTCAAGATGATTACAGCAGTCTGGAGATGCCCTCACATAGACCTTTTTGCATCCCACCTCAATCATCAACTACAGATTTTTTGCACAAGGACATTCCACGAACTAGCTTGGAAAGTGGATGCACTATCATTCAGTTGGAGAAACCTCTCGGGGTATGCCTTCCCGCCTCTACCTCTTCTTCCACGGGTGTTATTAAAGATCAAACAGGACAAGATGATAATTTTACTGGCCCCAAATTGGCCTCGACAGTTTTGGTACCCAACACTGAAAAACCTTTCTCTGGAGCCCCCTTGGGTTTTACCTCAGACTCCGAACCTTCTGTCCCAACACCAGGGTCAGGTTCTGCACTCCCATGTCAAAACTCTCAGCCTGGCTAATCCAGGGTCTATGATTCATTCTCTCCTACCCAAGCAGGTTATGGATGTCATTTTAGAAGCCAGATGTCCTAGCACTAGAATATCTTATGCAGGAAAATGGAAAAGATTTTGCACCTGGATGCAGGCTCAGGATTCGGATCCTCTTATTCCTAATAGTCCTCTGATTTTACTTTACCTGACAGACCTATTACATAAGGGTCTCTCCTTTTCTTCCATAAAGATACATGCCTCTGCTATCTCTGCTCATTATAATACAGACCCTCCAATCTTTTCCCACCAGCTCATGAGACAGTTTCTCAGAGGAGCTAAGAATTTAAGGCCCCCTAGATCTCCACCCATTCCTGCCTGGTATCTCAACTATGTTTTGGAAAAACTCACCTTACCTCCTTTTGAGCCTGCTGCCACATCTGACATCAAGTTTTTATATTGGAAGACAGCCATCCTGTTAGCTCTGACCTCTGCCAGGAGAGTTTCAGAGTTGCAAGCTCTCATGGCTGTGGAACCTTATATTATTTTTCACCAAGACAGGGTGTCTTTAAGGACTAATCCTACTTTCATGCCTAAGGTGGTTTCCAAAGTGGCTTTAAATCAAACTATTCACCTGCCAACTTTTTTCCCCAATCCTCAAAATAAGGGGGAAAGGATCTTGCATTCCTTGGATGTACACAGACAACTACGTTTTTACCTGGACAGAACCAAGGACATCAGGAAATCAGAGCAATTGTTTGTTTCTTATGCTTCAAGTTCCCAAGGTAAAGCCATTTCAAAACAGACCATTTCTAAATGGATTGCTAATGGAATCAGATTTTGTTATTCACACCATGGAAAGCAAATCCCAGGGAGTATAAGGACTCACTCTACCAGAGCTGCTGCCACTTCAGCTGCCTTCCTCAGGGGAGTTCCTACCAAAGACATTTTGGAAGCTGCAATTTGGAGTTCAGTGCATACTTTTTCTAAGCACTACAATCTACCTCACTACTCTAAGTCTAGGGCAGGCTTTGCTTCTGCAGTCTTGCAGGGCCTTTTAGCCGCCCCCTCTACTTTATGACCACCTCCCTTTTATTCTGCTTTGGGATTCAACCCTACAGTCATGACTGCAACAGTGAAACACGATGAACATAGTACAGTTGTGTACACTTACCATAAATGTAGATGTTTGAGTGTCTTCACTGTTGCAGTCTGGGTTACCCTCCCTCCTGTCCCCTCTTATTTTTTCTTTTGTGTGGTTCCCTTCTTCACCCTTCTTCTGAGGTGTATTTGCAAAGGGTATGGAATTTTACTCATTTTGGAACACCTGACATCTGAGGCAAGAAAAACTGGAGAACATGGCGTCAGCTGCCAGCTTTGTACTCCTGGCGCTCTGACGTCAGGGAGCATGGCTGAGCAGCCGACGCCGGACCCAGACTTTGGGATTCTGGCCGACCGAGGACTGCCTGCCGGCAGGGGAGAACCCTACAGTCATGACTGCAACAGTGAAGACACTCGAACATCTACATTTATGGTAAGTGTACACAACTGTACTTTCTGAGCCCTCGGAACCGAGTCAGCCTTTTTACCAAGCTAGCGCCAGCCAAAAGGCTCTCGAGCTAAGTCTCTATCCAGAACGCTCTTCTCCCTGTTACCTCAGATCTCGGTTGCCGCTTAGCCGTAAAGCTGCGTTTCAGCCGAGCTTTCAGCTAAGTGGAACTTTTTTGATATTAGTGTGAAAATTTTTTTGGATATTTTCATATTTTATTAAGCGATTAATATTGCCAGTGTCTTTTCTTCTGTCTAACCTGGTTTTTCCTCTCTACCCGTTGTTACTGTTGGTAAACTTTCAAGTACCATTGTTGGTACAGCCTTTCCTCCCTTACCCTTGTGGTATTTCTTCAATACCATAGTTGGTATTGTCTCTCCTGTTTAACCTATTAGCTTTGACTTTTATTCCGGTGTTTCCCTTCTTTTCTCTACATGCCAGTGTATTGTTATATTTGTGACTTGTTTGAACGGAGTTGACTTTATTCTAGTTGGATTATTCAGTTGGCCTGTGGTGTCTTTTCTATCAAGATGTTGGAAAAGAAGGGTACTTTAGGTTTTAAGCACTGTACTTCATGTAAGGGCAAGTTACCCAATAGTGATTCTCATGATGACTGTGTATACTCTTTGGGAGTGTCCCACCTTTTGGTTCAGCCTCCGTGTGACATTTGTCAGAGTTTCAGTCAATGCACTCTTAATGAGCACAAAAAAAATAAACTCATTCTGAAAGGGTTACTCGAGTCTCCCTTCTCAGAGGCCATTTCTGCAGTGGAGGTCTCAACCCCTCCTTCTAAGAACAAAAAGAGACCCACTCTGTTCCTTCTTCACCATCGGGTGATCAGAGCAAGCCTGGGAAATCAAAGGTCCCAAAGTTATGTTGGAGCATAAATCTGCCTCTTTGGCTCCGTCTTCATCGGCTCCGACCATCTCGAACCTGTTGATCCCGGCACCTGTTTCGGCATCGGTTCTGCCTCCGGCACAGATCACAGTCCTTACTATGCCTATTTCGACTTCGGCACCTGTGGCCACTTCGGCTCAGGGTACACCTTCGACTACTCCATTAACTTCCATTTTGGAACCTACCGTTTCGGCTCCGAGTGCCACTTTGGCACCGAGCATTGTACTGACCTCACTGGATTTGACTCCTTTACTTCTGGTCTCAAAACTAGAGACTTCGGTGCCAGCAGACCTTGCACCGTGGACCTGATACTCCCCTTGCATAGATCCATTTCTGGGTCAAGCGTATAGCCCCTTCATCGAACATTTTGACTCCCCATTCGGAGTATCTACTAGATCCACCAGGAGCCTGTCGGAACACGACATGGTGCGTCTTGTAGGCCAGCTGTTGTTAGCCAGGGGGATTCCCTCACTTTTTAAGACCCATCCACCTGCAGGACTTGGGTTGTCTTATCCACATACTCCACCTTACATTCCTCCTTTGACCATCTTGGTTCTGAAGCCTTCTGCTCCGACATCCTTCTTGGAACCCATCACCTCGACGCCTATGGTGCATCTCACTCCAGCTCAGAGTTTGTCCCTTTGGTCATCGGTTCCCACTGAACTGGTCCTTCCTGAATCTGGGGATTGGGGGACAGGCATGTCGGCCTGGGATACGGAGCTGCCTCTCTCCTCGGTTCCATCCTCGGTGCTGATAGCCTCGTCCGCGCCGATCCTGCTTGAGGCTCCATCCATGGGGGTGGGTTCGTCGGAGTGAGGTGTGACTCCAGTCCTGAGGTTGTCCTTCTCGGTTCCAGACATCCATCCCTATTTGGGCGGGCCTGCCTTCCACGCGATGGAGAGGGCTCTTGCTTCTGGCAGCACTCCTTCGATATTGGAACCCCAGTTTTCACCCCCCTGAGTTACAGCTGTCACAGATACCCCCCCAGGACACCGGGCAGAGAAGCCGCAGGACACCTCTGTTCAGGGTACCTGCTCTTCTGAGTCCTCTTCAGAGACCCCCACTGAGGAGCCCCCTCGAAAGAAGACATGCAAGAGGAAGCACATGGACTTGCCCGAGGAGTCCTTAATGAAGACACGGATTACGATGATAGTGAAGGGTCCCCACGGTCACCTCCTGATGATGTCTCCTTCTAAGACATCCTGAAAAGATTAAAGTAGAGAGGTGACTGGATGCCCTCCAACCCTTCGTCTGAGGAGTCTGTGTTCCTGCAGGCTTTTCACGCCTGGCCTTCTACCTCTTGGGTGACCCCACCGACCGATGAGCTCGTCCAGCTCATCGTGCAGCATGCTTGGAAGAACCCTGATTCCATTGAGGCGATCCCTCAGAGACCAGACAGAATTCTTTCCCCTCCCGAGGAGAACCCGCATTGGTCCAAAGGGTTACCAGTTGATGCTATGGTGGTGGTGGTGGCGGCCACAAAAAAGGACTTGGCTGAGGAAAGTCCTGCTGTCCACCCGCCCCAACAGGGAGTCCCAGGCAGTGGACAGACTTCGGAAGCGTGTTTTGGCATCAGGGACCTTTGCTATACGGTCCCTGAATTATTTGGCACATTTTACGAGGCTCCAAAGGGATTTGATCTCCAATCTCTCTGGGATGCTCACAGGACAGTAGTCTGACGAGGTCAGGGACAAAGTGGCTTCACTGCTCGCAACCCTGGAATCAATATCCAACTCGTCCATGAGGTTGCTGTCACACACGACCGAAGGGGAGGCTAGAGCAGTAGGTTTGGGCATTGCTATGAGGCGTCATGCCTGGATGCACATTTGTGACCTTGCAGATCTCTTCAAGTCTTCCTTTCTGAATGCTCCTATCTAAGCGTCGTCCCTTTTTGGCTCCAAAGTGAAGGACACGGTAGCCAGGTGCGAGCAAGATGGAAAGACTCCATCTGTCGTAGGCCTACGGTTTTCCATCCCTCAATGTACCTTCTCCAGGAATCATAGGAGTGGAAAGACGTGGCATAAAAAATCTCAGGGTCCTTTCCATGCCACACGTGGTGAAGATACCCCCAGAGGCAGAGGGGGTAACAATTGCGGAAGACACCCTTATAGAGGCAGAGGGGGGGTCCTCTTAACCAAGGCTCCAGGGACTCTTTCTCTGGACAGACTTATCAGCGCTCTTGAGGAGCAGCCCGATTGCTTACCTGTGGAAGCAGTCGGGGGTCGTTTCTTTTTGCACCAAGCTGCCTGGCTATCTATCACCACCGATGGTTGGGCACAGAGCATTATCACTAGAGGTTACACCATTCCCTTTTCTTGTCAGCCAAATTTTCCAAGAAAACTTCTCGACGTTCCGCCCAGTCAAAGGGAAGAAGCAGCTTCAGAGATTATAAAGTTGTCTCAAAAAGGAGTCATCCAACCAGTCCCACCAGACCAGAGTGGATCCGGATTTTACTCGAGATTCTTTTTGGTGCCAAAATGGACAGGGGACTAGAGACCCATTTTTGATCTCAGCAGCTTAAAGAAGTCTGTCATCCAAACCAAATTCCAGATGGTCACGGTTCAATCCATTCTTCCCTTTTTAAGAGAAGGCGATTGGATGTGCTCTATAGATCTCCAGGATGCGTATTACCACATTAAGATGGACAAACGCTCTAGGAGTCTGCTTCACTTCCAGCTAGGAGCCAGTCATTATCAATTCTGTGCCTACCACTGGTTAGCATTGTACTGCCTATTTAACGCTAGAGGAGTGGTTTCCAGCTCTGAAATTGTAATTTTATTAGCCTTTTGGGCTGATTTCTATCCCTTTCAACATTCTGGCTTAAAAACGCGTGTGTTCGCACATTTTACACATTGTGCAGCACTGCGAGGCTACAGTGAAACTATTCCAGGTGCCAGAAAGTCTACTCTTCAAATTTTCCCTTAATACTAGCTGGTTTCTCAGTAGTAGCACTAAATTCTGAACCCCTGTGACTAGCACTTGCTCTAGAACCTGCTGGAAAGCACTAGGAAGCCTGAAACAGATACAACCGCTCAGCTCTCCTTGTCAATAAGGAGAAATTAATCATAGGCACTAAACAGCCTATAATTGCAAAGTACCTTGCAAAGGTAACGGAAAACAGCTCTTAAACTTTACAAAAAAGCACCTAAACAGGCATGTCCAAGGGTCAGCTTTCGGTGATTTCTCCTGTCCACCTGGTGAATCTGGGCATACTGGGGCAATGCAGCAACTGCCTCATGTACACAGACAATCCTCTCCTCCTACCACCCAACACTACAACCTGCGAGAGATGCACTTACATAGCCAAACTGGAAGCAAAGCTCTCTCCGGCCAAGATTGTGCTAGACAGTCAAGAGGAGAAGGTTAACATCTGCATCACACCTCAAGCAACCCATAGCCCTTCAAAACCCGCACCATCAACTCCCACACATAGCAACACTAAACCCACATATGCAGAGGCCCTTAACATTAACCTGCCCAAGCAACAAGTACCTCCGAAGCCGAAACGCAAAGAAACACCAGTCACAACCAAAGTGACACATAGCTCACAACACTAGTGTGCCACCCAACAACAGCCCCTAAGGCAAGACAATGTACCCAACACTTTAGTCATAGGTGAATCTATAGTCAGGCACACTGATATCCCACTTACCAGACTGCACAAGGAGAAAATTACAGTCAGCTGCCTGTCAGGTGCCAGGATCCGCCACATAACGCATGCACTCAAGTCACTCCACAACAAGGACAAATACGACTCTGTCATTGTCCATGCTGAAGTGAATGACTTGAGACGTACCTCCCTGGACTACATGAAAAGAGACATGGAAGAACTCTTGGATCATGTGACCCAGGCAGGTATGACCCTAGCCCTGAGTAGCATCCTGCCTTCGCCCAGAATGATACCACAGTATAAGGACAAAATGATTGACTTCAACAGTTGGCTAAGCTTCTGGTGTCATTCAAAGGGGATCCAGTATTTGTCTGCCTGGGAAGACATGATCGACAAACCACGATGCTTTGCCAGAGATGGTCTGCACCTGTCACCACTGGGATTCAGGTTACTGGCTAAAGCTCTTGCCACACCTATAGTGCCTTTTTTAGGCAGGGTTCAAAGGATAAAACCACCACCGTAACAGATAGAGGCAGGCAAAATCTGAAGGTAATGGTACTCAATGCTAGAAGTCTAAACCTCAAAATGCACTCTCTCGAGGCACTCCTAAAAATGGAGAACATCGATATCTGTGCAGTAACTGAGACCTGGTTCAAGGGTCCAGAGAGCACCCCTGCAATACCAGGCTACAATTCTTACCACACGTTTCGGCCACAAAACCAGGACCGAAACACTAAAGGTGGAGGAGTGTCCATATTCACCAAGGATATTCACACCTCCAGACTAGTTGCCCAACACAGTGCATCTGAAATTCTCCAGGTGCAACTAACACTAGGTAAGACTGCAATCCAGATTGTAGCTTGCTACAGATCCCCAACCATGCCCCAAGATTCTCACTACACCTTTCTAAACATACTGGAAAATATTAAGATACAACCAAACACCCTAATACTGGGTGATTTCAACTACCCTGCCATTAATTGGGTAAACTACTCAGGTACCAACTCCTTTTCCCAACGGTTCTTGGAATTCATAAATTCCAACGCCCTGGATCAACTAATCCATTGTCCCACCAGGGGCTCCAATATCCTAGACCTGGTCATTACCAACATGGGAGATAGATGCTCCACACCAGTGTCACCCCCTCATTGGTCAGGTCTGACCATAAGCAAATCACCCTTGACATCCACATCCCACCCCCACCCCCCAGTAAGGAAACCTCCTTAAAAAACTTCTCCAAAGTCAACTTCAAGCTACTGAAGTCTGAAGTGACAAACTTCACAACACCCATGCAGACGGGATCTGGAAGTTTGACTGTGGAATCCTACACTAAGGCACTGTACGAGCACATCCACTCGTGCATGAATCGTGCTATCCCATATAGAACCAAGATTGTCTTCTCCAAAAAAAAGGAAGCCAATCTGGTGGTCCCCTGCTATAAACAAACTATACAACAGAAGGAAGAAACTGTTGCAAAAAAGAGGAAAATCCCAGGATGCAAAAAAACTCCCTCACCAGCCTCAGTAAGAAGCTGAGATCCCTCATAAAATCTTCAAAAGCTAGTTGCGAAAATAAAATTGCCAAAGATTCCAAAGACAACCACAAGGCATTCTATAGTTATGTCAAGAATCTAAATGGCAATGCTCAGATCTGCTCTGAGTTACAACAGAATGGCATTAAATATACTGATCCCAAGGATATTGCCAGTATCCTGGCAGATCGAACTTCACCCCCCTCTCACCCCCTAAAGGGCCCATCTCAATACCAAAAGATTGCCAAATTCCGATAATCACATCCACACAGGTAGAAACCGCACTCTCCAAAGCTAAGAATACAGCATCCATGGGACCAGATGACATCCCAGACTGTGTACTACATGAACTACAAAATGAACTGGCACCTCACCTAAGTGTCATGTTTAATCATAGCCTCACCTCAGGCTTCGTGCCTACTGAGTGGCGCACAGCTACAGTTATCCCGCTCCACAAGGGAGGATCCACCTTGGATCTCGGGAACTGCCGTCCCATCAGTCTGACAAGCCTGATTTGCAAGGGCATGGAACATATTATCATGGAACTTATAAACAAAGACATTGGCAACCTTCAAACACTGGACCCCACCCAGTTTGGGTTTGTGAAGGGCCGATCTTGTCTCCTGAATCTGATTGACTTCTTCAAATCAGTCTCCAGAGCTGTGGACGAGGGTAAGGTAGTCCACACAGCCTATCTGGACCTCGCCAAGGCCTTTGACACCTTCCCCCACTCTGGAATCATAGATAAACTTACTAAGCTGGGCATAAATCCCTACGTCACTCGATGGGTTGCTAACTGGCTTACTGACAGAACCCAGACTGTAAAAGTAGCCGACTCCAAATCCAGCTCCAGACAAGTGACAAGTGGAGTACCTTATGGTTCAGTCCTGGGACCACTCTTGTTTGGCATCTACTTCTCTGAAGTACAGGCCAACACTAAGGGACTCTGGCTAACAAAGTTTGCAGATGGCTGCAAACTGGGAGCCATTATTGAATCCCCAAATTATGTAGATATTCTACAAAAGGGCCTTACAGAAACAGATGCCTGGTGCCAGAGCCATGGGCTCAAGCTTAATGCCAAGAAATGTGAAGTTATCCCCTTTGGAAAAAAAACATGTACCCATGAATTACCACATAGGTGGCAGGACACTAAACATTGAAAGTGTGATGAGAGACTTAGGGACACAGGTGGACAGTGGTCTCACTTTCGATAACCACATTCCCACAACAGTCAGGAAATCCTTCTATGTGGCACACCTCATTACTAAGGGCTTTTCATCCAGAAAAAAGGAGGTCATTGTCCCACTGTACTCATCCCTCATTAGACCCATTATAGAATATAATGCCCTGCTTGGTGTGTACCTCACAAGACATCTGCAACAGCTGGAAAGGCCAAAGAAATACCTCACTAAAAGAATCACAGGCCTAAAGCAGATGCCATATACTGACCGTCTAAAAAAACTCCAGCTATACTCTGTGGCATATCGTCTACTCAGAGGTGATCTGTGCTTAACATACAAGGCCATGTCAAACCCTGAGCTGTTGGACATGCTCCACTTAAAGAAATCCCAATCCCTCAGAGCCACATGCTCCAGGGATCTAAACCTTGTCATCACAATGAACAAAACATGCTGGAGGGATAGGTTCCTGACCCAGAGACTCCCCATACTCTGGAATAGACTGCCGATACAGATCAAGCAGAGTGCCTCATTGGCCCTCTTCAAAATGAACCTTGATGATTGGATGGGTGATAGGAAATTCACCCCGGGGATCATGTCAGTCGCCCTGCTAGACAGGGGCCCGGAGAAGTAAATATTGTGGGAAGAAATATCCAGGGAATTGTTATGGCTAGGCTTGCATAGGCCCTAGGGCCAATAGCCTAGTACCAGCCTATGAACCCTGCCATTCTTTCTCTCTACAGCCCCCTGAGTGTTCACGAAATGCATGGCAGTGGTAACAGGTCACTTGAGACTAAAAGGATTCTAGGTGTTTCCATATCTGGACGACTGAGTCCTTACCACCACCCACCCCGAGCATCTTCTTGTAACAGCACTCCATTATACTCTCTCTCTGGCAAAATTGTTGGGAATAACGATGCACTGGGAGAAATTTAACCTTACCCCTACACATCAAATAGAGTTCATTGGAGTAGTGTTGGATACTCAGTCCTGTCTGGTATCAGTCTCAATTCACAGACTCCATCAATTGAGGCTTCAACTCTGGGTGATACTCTCTCAAACAACAGTCTCTGCAAGGGAAGTTCTTCAGGCCGTAGATTCTATGGCAGCGTCAATCCCAATAGTGCCTCTAACAAAGCTACATATGCGGATCCTGCAATAGCTCTTTTGTGTCAATGCTTCCCAAACTATCACCCCCTTGGTTACCAGATTTGAATAACCAACTCCTGCAAACAGGACCTACTTTGGTGGATGAGGCCTGGCGTAGAACTTTGGAGTCATCCATTTCAATCTCCTTAGCCCACAGCCATTGTGACCACGGATGCTTCCCTGATCGGGGGGGGGGGGTGGTATTTCCAGGGAAAGACTGTCCAAGGCACATGGTCCACGTCTGAGGCCCTCGTGCATATCAGTGTTCTGGCTGTGCTGTTAGCATTGCAGGCCTTCCATTCGGCTCTCCCTTCCAGGACAATTGCAATTCAGACAATATGTCAGTGGTCTGGTATATCAACAAGCAAGGAGGAACCAAGTCCTACTACGTATGTCGAGAAGCCATGAGAATTTAGCAGTGGGCGATAGTGTCCAACCGCTTTCTGATAGCAACGCATATCCCGGGGATCTCCAACGTCATTGCTGACAAACTGAGCAGATGCATCCTCAGGCCTCACGAGTGGTCCCTCAACCAACCCTGAGGTGGCGTCAGTAATCTTCCGCCACTGGGGCCAGCCTTGCTGCGATCTTTACGTCTTCCCATCAAACAACAAGTGCAGCAGCTATTTCACCCTACTTCCCCCGGAGGGAGAGTCACCGAGGGATGCTCTGATCCACGATTGACCCACGGGACTTCTTTACGCTTATCATCCAATCCCTCTGATCCCACAATTTCTAAAGAAAGCTCTTCAGTTGAGATGCAAGGTGATCCTCATAGCCCCATTCTGGCCACGACAAGTTTGGTTCCCCTTCCTTCAGCCTCACCTAGTATGCCTGCCGTGGATTCTGGACCCTCTACCAGATCTGATTATTCACCCCCAAGGGTTGAGTCACCCAAATCTGTCCAGTCTCAAGCTGACAGCATGGTTTCCCACCTTCCACTAGTAGCCAGGCAAGCTAATCTCTCCTTGCCTGTTCGAGACATCATTTTGGCCTCTCACAGACCATCCACCAGAAGACTATATCAGGATAAACTGAAAACTTTCTCCATCTGGTCCAAGGATAACTTGCTAGACCCATATTTGACTCCAGTTACTGCAATGCTTCAATACTTGGCTAAGTTTGTTGATAATGGAGCCTCTGCCTCTACTGTACAAGTACATCTAGTGGCAATTTCCAATTTCCACAATGGTGTTGATGGCACCCCTCTTATTTCTTTATGCCTTTACAAGCCTTTCCTCAAGGGGACCTCTCATATCAGGCCTCCTGTTAGACAGCTCGTGGAACCATGGAACCTCACTCTAGTCCTTCAGTCTTTGACTCAAACACCTTTTGAACCTGCTGCAAAGTGTGACCTAAAGTTTTTGTCTTGGAAATCCTTGTTCTTGGAAGCCATTACCTCTGCCAGAAGAGTCTCGGAACTGCAGGCATTGTGTATCAAGAGGCCCTATCTGGTCTTTCATAAAGACAGAGTATCACTTCGGACGAATCCATCCTTTCTTCCCAAAGTTGTTTTCGAATTTTCCATTAACCAGACCATTGATCTACTAGTGTTTTTTCCAATTTTTTGCCAATAGAGGAGAGTATTCCCTTCACTCCTTAGACATACATAGACAATTGAGATTTCACCTAGACAGGACCAAACCTATCAGTAAATCTGAACAGCTTTTCATCTCCCTTTCTGGGCCCAAAATGAGAGAGGCTGTTTCCAAGGTTACATTATTAAGATGGCTAAGGGACTGCATACATTTCATCTGTTCCCTCAATACTGAACCTATGGCAAAAGTTAAAGCTCCCTCCAATAGATCTATGGCAACATCTATAGCATTCCATTCCAGTGCTTCCATGGATGACATCTGCACAGCAGCTACTTGGGCTAAGCCTCATACCTTTATCAGTCATTACAAATTGGACTTGGTCTCCAGAGGGAGAGCTGCCTTTGGCTCAGTGGTACTCAGGAATGTTCTTCCATAAGGGCTACCCATGGACCTTAAGGTAGCTTGGGATTTTGTCCCATTAGTGATGAATGGAAAGAAGATTAACAACATCAGATAAAGAAGTTATGTCTTACTATAATGTTCCATCTGTGTTGTTCATCTTCTTTCATTCATCATTTCCCACCCTCCATCCCCCTCCAAAGGTTCCTGGGGGATGCTTTTGGTCTAAGTGGTGCCCTAGGGTTTTTGCGTAGAAGTGGCCTTGGCTTTACTTCTTTTTCTCTAGCACACTCGATCTGAGGTAACAGGGAGAAGGGCATTATGGGTAGAAACTTAGCTCGAGAGTGTTTTGGCTGGCGCAAGCTTGGTAAAAAGACCGACTTGGATCCAAGGGCTCTGAACCGAACTCATCAGTGATGAATGAAAGAAGATGAACAACACAGATGGAACATTATGGTAAGCTATAACTTCTTATCTGAAGTAGGAACTTCATTTGTCAGCAACCTTTGGGATACGGATCCGATCTCGGATCCGAGCCGGCAACTTCTACCACATCATAGATCCGAGCTCCTAGCTCCTCCCTTTACCCATAATCCCCTGCCAACCCTGACTGACCTCAGATCTAGTTTGCCGCGCTTCAAGCTACAAGCTGGATTTCGAACTCCTGATAGTTGGATAACTTTTGTGAGGAAAAACTTTGCATTTTTTCTTCCCTTTTGTTGTGTGAGTGTGTACGAGTGTTTAGGTATCCTATATTTGTCTTTTTTTGTGTTTATTTTTCCTCGCTGGTTCGTAGTGTGTGTTTGTGGTGTGTGTAGGGGCCTAGTGAGTGTGTTTTCTGTATACTATGTCGGAGGCCCCTAAAGCCATCTTTTCAAAATGCACCGAGTGTGGCCATAAGCTTTCACCGGCGGATGGCCACACCCGGTGCATTAGGTGCCTTGGGGTTGAACACCTCTCTGGCTCCTACACAGGTAATAGATTTCATAGGGGCGAGATTGGATTCCAGACTAATGCTTGCCTTCCTGACTCCCGATCGGCTTCAGAACATGAGGTTGCATGCTCAGGCCATTCTCCAACTTCCTGCTCCACCGGCGGAATTGATCCTGAGGGCTCTAGGGTCCATGGCGGCAGCAATTCCTCTGCTGCCCCTAGCCCGTCTAAATACGAGTGTCCTGCAGTGGACCCTCCAGGTCCAATGGTCCCTCTCTCGCAACCCCCTGTCCCATCCTATTCCCCTAAGCAAGGCTTGCAGAGGGTCGCTCATGTGGTGGCTCCAGTCCCCGAGTCTCCACACGGGACGACCATTCTCGATGCCTTCCCCCGTCGCCACAGTGACCACGGACGCCCCTCGCCTGGGGTGGGGGTGGGGGGCACTATTCAGGCAGAACGGTCCAAGGCACATGGAACGACACAGAGACCTCCTTGCATATCAGTGTCCTAGAGATGAGGGCGGTGCTTTTGACGTTGCAGGCACTTCACAGTCTTCTTCCGATTGGGACGATTGCAGTACAAACGTACATCAGCAAACAGGGGGGAACCAGGTCTTATCCTCTTTGTCGCGAGGCCATGAGAGTGTGGGAATGGGCGATATCCACCAACCGCTTTCTCATTGCAATGCACATTCCGGGACGGTCCAACATCCTAGCAGACAGGCTCAGTCGTTCGATTCTGACCCCGTACGAATGGTCTCTCAATCCTCTAGTAGCGAAACAAATATTTGCCCAATGGGAGCAACCCTGTTGCGATCTTTTTGCCTCTCCTTTAAATACCAAATGCAACAGTTACTTCGCTCTAATCCCCCCTCAGGGGGAGTCCCTGAGAGACTCTCTAGTACATGCTTGGCCTCCCAGTCTCCTTTACGCTTACCCTCCATTGCCCATGATGCTAAAACTCTTACAGAAAGCCAGTCGGCTGGGGAGCAAAATGATCCTCATTGCCCCATTCTGGCCTCGTCAAATGTGGTTCCCGTACCTGTGGTCTCATCTGATTCATCCACCCTGGATTCTGGATCCCTTTCCGGATCTCATTACTCACCCTCTGGGTCTTCCGACCCCCAACCTGGTGAACCTCAAGCTGACTGCTTGGTTGCTCCAGTTCCACTCCTGATAAGGACTCCCGGAATCTCCTCACCAGTGAAAGCCATCCTAGTAGCAGCACATAAACCTTCCACCAGAAGGGTCTATCGAAGTAAGTGGAAACGTTTCCCCATTTGGGCAGAGCATCATCACTTACATCCTTTCATGGCGTCTCTTACGTCGGTTTTGGATTTTCTAACTACCCTTTTTCATCAAGGGGCTAGCTGCTCTACAGTCAAGGTACAACTAGCAGCGATTTCGCATTATCATGTAGGGCATGAATCGGGCCCTCTAATTACTTCCAAGCTTTGTAAAGCTTTCCTCAAGAGTACCTTCCTCCTCAGACCCCCGGTCAGAGAGGTAGTACCCCCATGGGATTTATCTTTGGTTCTTCAGGCCTTGACAAGCCCCCCTTTCGAGCCGGCGGCTACGGTTGATCTTAAATACCTCTCTTGGAAGACGGCCTTCTTGGTGGCCATTACTTCAGCTAAAAGGGTCTCTGAGCTTCAGGCTCTATGTGTTAAACCGCTGTACTTAGCCTTCCATCAGGATAGAGTTTACCTCAGGATCAATCTGTCCTTTCTGCCTAAGGTATCTTCGGAAGCTAATATTAATCAATCTATTAATCTTCCAGTGTTCTTTCCCAATTACCAGAACAAAGGAGAGTACAAACTGCATTCCTTGGATGTGCACAGACGATTATGCTTTTATATTCATCGAACTGCTGGTCTTAGGCAATCTGACCAGTTGTTTGTCTCCTTTGCCAAAACAAGTTTAGGCAAGTCAATTTCTAAAGTTACACTGTCACGGTGGATAGCTAGTTGTATCCTCTTGGCGTATCAGAGTTCAGGAAGGCCTGCACCCCAGGGAGTCCAAGCTCATTCTACTAGGGCCGTCGCTACTTCGGCGGCTTTTAAATCTAGGGTTCCCTTAGATGATATTTGTTCCGCAGCCACTTGGGCCTCATCTCATACCATTATCAGCCATTACAAACTGGATGTTGTCTCCAGAGGTAGGGCGTCCTTTGGCTCTGCAGTGCTCCGGAATATTCTTCCATAAAGGCCACCCAGGATTCAGGTAGCTGGGGACTCTGTCCCAAAGGTTGCTGACAAATGAAGCTCCTACTTCAGATTAAGAAGTTATGTACTCACCATAACGTTCCATCTGAGTAGGTATCTTCATTTGTCTGCAACCATCCCCCCCTCCTTCCCCCTGACCTATAGGATCTGTCTTAGATAAGCCCCTTCTGGGGCACAGTAACAATGGTTATATCGGGCAAACTTGATCTGAGGTCAGTCAGGGTTGGCAGGGGATTATGGGTAAAGGGAGGAGCTAGGAGCTCGGATCTATGCTGTGGTAGAAGTTGCTGGCTCGGATCCGAGATCGGAACCGTATCCCAAAGGTTGCAGACAAATGAAGATACCTACTCAGATGGAACGTTATGGTGAGTACATAACTTCTTATTTTCATATCATAGCTCTTCCACATGGAAAATTTACAAGAGGAATTGGAAGAGATTTTCCTTTTGGGCTGAACAAAAACAGATGGATGTTATGTAGTCCTATCTCGCCTACATTCTTACCCGTGGGTTCAGAGCCGAATATCGGCTCCGACTCTGCCGACTTTTCTAGCTCGAAGTCTTTCATTGGCTGTGCTAAGCAGGTATCCCATGGTGCACCTCTCCATATCCCCAGATCTCGTTTGCCGCTCGTGTAGCTCAGACGTGGTCTCGGTTGGCTGTGGCTAAGTACCTTTTTTTCTTGTCTTAAAGAAAAGTTTTGGTTCATAAACAAAAGCTATTTTTATAGCTATTGTCTAGTGTTGTTTGAGGTTGTGATTGTGTGCTTGTTTGTGTGGTATCCCGCTGATTGTTCCCTCGGGCTAGGCCCGTTTCAGTTAGAGGACCTAGTCCTTCTCCTGTTGCTTTTCTGTGTGTGTACGGTCTAAACCGTTTAAGTTAGAGGTTTGGGCTACTCCCTTTCCTTGTGGTCATCAACCGTTTTTGGTTAGAGGTTTTGACTTGCTTCTCTAGTGTGTGTGTTTGGTCACTGTTTTGTTTTGTTCCCGCGTTTTGTGGTGTGAGTGCCTGTGAGTTCTTCTCAGACTTGTTTTTGCGTTTTTTGGCGTAGTAGTGAAGATGTCCAAAGATTCCAAGGAGCACAAACCTTTGGGTTTCAAAAAGTGCTCTAAATGTGGGTACAAAATGTCCATCACTGATGGGCATTCCATTTGTGTCTATTGCCTGGGAGCTATTCACCTGCAGGAGTCCTGCAGTTTTTGTCATGCGTTCAGTCCTAGAGTTCTCCAAGAGAGAAAGAATAAGCTGATTTTAAAGGGACTCTTGAAACCCTCTTTTGAAGAGGCTATGGATTTGTCTCCCAGCGGTAAGTCAAAATCTGGCAAGTCTAAAATGAGATCTCCGGCTCCGTCAGCTTCATCGGAGCCTCCGGAGAAGGTCTAAAAAATTGCATCGACCTCCTCGGCTCCACTGTCCTCAGGGCCGCAGGAAGTGTCGGCGTTGACGGAATCGGCATCGGCTCCAATTTTATTGGAACCTCTTAGTAGCTGATCACCCAGTCTCAGACCAGTTTCTCCTGAGAGGAGATCTCGATCTCCCTCCCTGTCTTCCAAATCCTCCAGGACCCTTTTGGATGTAGATGTTGATAGGGTGGTCCAGAGGCTCCTCCAGTCACTGGTTTTGGCAAAATTATTTTCGGCTCCGGCCCAGTCGGCTCCGGAGCCCGCCCCAACCCTGTCTTCGATCATTCCTCCTCTGAGCACATCTTTGTCTTCGGAGCCGGAGTGTTCCGCGCCGTGTGATGTTCCTAGGCCGGTTCCGATGGCCCCTTTGGCTCCATCGGTACTGGCATCGGCTCCGACCCCGTCAGCTCCGTCCTCGGGACTCGGGATTCTTCAGTCGGGCCCGAGGGGGACATCTCAGGGCTTATTTCGGTTCCAAGTCTCCCTCTCGGTGCCTCGGCTTGGGGAACTCCGACCCCTGTCATGGCCTCGGAGCCTGGTCGCTCCTCGGACTCGGGGGGGGGGGGGGCTGCCTTCGAGGCTTTGCAGACTGCGCTGGCCAGATTGTCAGCTACATCAGGCGGTTCGGTCACTCTGTCCCCCACCACTCTGGTGAGAGCCTCTGACGACCACCTATCCATGGGCAGCAGAGCACCACGGCCTAGGGATACACCCACGAGTGGTCCCCAAATTTCTGAGGGCCCCTCAGAGTTCGTGCCTGAGGAGCCCCCTAGAAAGAAAACGTGCAAGAGGAAGCACATAGACTCCCAGGATGAGTCCCTCACATCTGATACTGACCTCGAAGAATCGGAGGGGTCCCCCAAGTCATCCTCTGATGATGTTTCCTTCTCCGACATCCTGGAGATACTGAAACAAAGAGGTGACTGGCCATCCAAAGCCCCTTCTGAGGAGGAGTCAGTATTCCTTAAGGCTTTTGGTGCTCAGCCCTCCGCCTCCTGGGAGTCTCCACCCTTCGACGAGCTCCTTGATCTGATATGTCGAAGAGTGTGGGAAAACTCTGATTCTGTGGAGCCCGTGCCCAGGCGTCCCAAAAAGTTTCTTTCCACCCCCCAGGGCAAGGAGTTTCTGTCTAAAGGAGTCCCTGTAGATGCCATTGTGGTGGCTGCAGCCACTCAGAAGGAAGTAGCAGAGTCTTCTTCATCCGTCCATCCTCCTAACAAGGAGTCTAGGACCATAGACCGGTACGGGAAGCGTACCCTGTCGTCAGCAACCTTTAGTTTACGGTCGCTGAATTACCTGTCTCACTTCACTCGGCTCCAGAGAGATCTCCGCAAGGAGTTAGGAGATACTCTTGCAGGTAACGTTCCTGAGGCGGTGGCCCAGACAGTTAACGCCCTGGTCTCTACCCTCAATTCCATTGTCAACTCATCGATGCGGCTCATTTCATATGCAACCGAGGGAGTGAGTAGGGCAGCAAGCTCAGGGGTCGCCCTTAGATGGCAAGCCTAGCTGCGTCTGTGTCACTTTGCAGAGGCCTTCAAGTCTTCCTTCACTGATGCCCCCTTTGATGGTTCTTCTTTGTTCGGGACCAAAGTGAAAGTCACCCTCATCAGGTGCGAGCAAGAGGGAAAGACCATGTCTGCCGTAGGGGTCCGTTTTTCCCTTCCTTCTAGGCCTTATCCCAAGGCCCAGCGGGGGTGGGGGGGGTTTGGTTCAAGAAATCAGAGGTTTTTTTGCTGCCGCACAAGGTGAGCCCCCCTCCAGAGGCAGAGGAGGGGGAGGTTATTCAGGGAGATGCTGCCCCAGAGGCAGAGGGGGCCCACGCAATTCGGGAGACCACGATTCCTTTCGTGGCTCTCCCTACTCTCATTCCTGAGGGAGTGCCCGGCTGTGCTTACCCAGAGCCAGTCGGGGGTCGAATTTCATTATATCTGGAAGCCTGGGAAAGCATCACCCAGGATCGATGGGTATTACGGATAATTTCCGGAGGTTATCTCATTCCGTTTACATCAGACCCCCCTTCAATCAGAAAAATCCCAGACATTCAACCCAGTCAAAGGGATCAAGCAGCCTCAGAGGTTTCAAAGCTCCTAGGAAAAGGAGCCATCCAGCGTGTCCCCTCAGACCAAATTGGATTAGGGACTTACTCAAGATTCTTTTTGGTGCCAAAAAGAACAGGGGACCTGAGACCCATATTAGATCTCAGCCAACTGAACAACTATGTAAAGAAGTCCAAGTTCAGTATGGTCACGCTACAATCGATCCTCCCATTGTTGGGAGAAGAGGTATGGATGTGCTCCATCGACTCCAAGGATGCTTACTACCATGTGAAAATGGACAGGGCATCCAGGAGTCACCTACGCTTCCGGCTGGGAGCCAGTCATTTCCAGTTTCGAGCCCTGCCCTTTGGTCTCACCACAGCCCTCAGGGTGTTCACCAAGTGTATGGCGGTGGTGACGGCTCACTTGAGACGTCAGGGATTCCAAGTGTTTCCATATCTGGACGACTGGCTCCTTACCGCCCCCACCAGGCATCAACTAGTTCAAACCAGGGACGCTACCTTCACTCTATGTCACCAGTTGGGTATAACAATAAATTGGGAAAAATCTGCTTTATTGCCCTCGCAGCATGTCAACTTTATAGGAGCAGAATTAGACACCGTTCAAATGCGAGCATTTTTACCGCAGGAGAGGATCAGAGTCTTACAACAACAGATACACATGCTGATGCCCCTGAGGAAAGCGAAGGCAAGATGGGTTCTCCAACTCCTAGGGACCATGGCAGCAACAATCATGTTGGTCCCTCTAGCGAGATTGCACATGAGAATTCTCCAATGGCTCCTCTTTGTTTAGTGGTCTCCAAAGATTTCCACTTTCTCACCCCATTTTGCTCACAGACAGGTGCATGCAGGACCTCGGTTGGTGGCTTTGCACCAACAATTTGGACGGGGGAAGGCCCTTTGTTCCACCCATCCCGGTTGCCACGGTGACCACGGACGCCTCCCAGATGGGGTGGGGGGGCATTATCTTGGCAGAACAGTCCAAGGCACGTGGCAAGAGCACGAAATACATCTGCATATAAACTTCTTAGAGATGAGAGCAGTGCTACTTGCGTTGCAGGCACTTCAGAGTGTTCTACCTCTAGGGACGATTGCAATACACTCGGACAACATGTCAGTATTGTGGTATCTAAACAAACAAGGGGGAACCAGGTCTTACCCTCTGTGCAGAGAGGCCATGCGAGTGTGGCAATGGGCAGTAACTTCCCAACGGTTTCTGGTGGCAATGCACACTGCGGGGAAGTCCAACGTGATTGCAGACAGGCTAAGCAGAGCTATTCTGATGCCTTACGAGTGGTCCGTGAATCGCCTGGTTGCAGAGCGAATCTTCAACAGATGGGGTCAGCCTTGCTGCGACCTTTTTGCCAGCCCCCTCAATGCAAAATGCAGCAGCTACTTCACACTGATCCCCCCCCCCCAAAGGGGGAGTCACCCAGGGACGCTCTGGTTCACGATTGGTCCTCTGGTCTGCTTTATGCTTTCCCTCCGTTTCCTTTGCTGTCAA
The DNA here is from genome assembly GCF_019279795.1 of Protopterus annectens. Taxonomy (NCBI): domain Eukaryota; kingdom Metazoa; phylum Chordata; order Ceratodontiformes; family Protopteridae; genus Protopterus; species Protopterus annectens. The sequence continues at coordinate 615,534,043 of NC_056747.1, forward strand.
AGGTGATTCAGAAAGCGCAATCCTTGGGAAGCAGAATGATTCTGATTGCTCCACACTGGCCTCGCCATGTCTGGTTCCTCTTTCTTCAGCAATACATTGTGGACACTCCTTGGATTCTGGACCCTCAACCAGACTTACTGACACACATGTTGGGACAGTTCCACCCCTCCCTGATGACCCTCCGGTTGACAGCCTGGCTACTCCACTTCCATCGTTAGTTAGACTTCATAAATTCTCACCAGAAGTAGTTCATATATTATCATCCTCTCATAAGCCATCTACTAGAAAGATTTATTCTAGTAAATGGAAGAGGTTTTCTATCTGGGCGCATACCCGAGGCATTGATCCTTACACAGCTCCAATCGCTTCAGTCTTGGAGTTTTTGTCTATGCTTTTCCATCAGGGTTCCGCATCAGCTACCATCAAAGTTCATTTGGCAGCGATCTCTAATTTTCATGTCGCTAATGAGCCTAGTCTCATGGCTCATAGACTATTCAAGGCTTTCCTGAAGGGTACTCAGTTGCTCCGTCCCCCGGTTTCTGAACCAGTCATGCCCTGGGATCTCAATTTTGTTCTACAAGCCCTTACTTTACCACCTTTCGAGCCCGCAGCTACCTGTGAATTGAAATTCTTGACCTGGAAAACAGCCTTCTTAACAGAAATCACTTCAGCAAGGCGAGTTTCAGAAATTCAAGCCCTCTCAATCAAACCTCCTTACTTAATCTTCCATAAGGGTAGGGTCTCTCTTAGACCAAACCCTTTGTTCCTTCCTAAAGTGGCTTCCGTGTCTAATCTTAATTAATCCATTCAGTTGCCTGTGTTCTTTCCTCACTTTTCGAGCAAGGCAGAATTTATATTTCATCAGTTGGATGTACACAGACAATTACGTGTCTGTCTGCACCGAACAAAAGATATCCGGAAGTCTGATCAACTTTTTGTTTCCTTTTCGGAAAACAGAATGGGGTCCCCGGTCTCCAAGGTCACCCTATCCAGATGGATATCTAGTTGTATCTCTTTTGTCTACCACGCAAGAGGAAAGGATCTGCCATTTCCGGTCAAGGCTCGCTCTACTCGGGCTGTTTCTACATCTACAGCCTATCAGGCCAGATTGTCAATGGATGGTATATGTGCTGCAGCTACTTGGGCTTCTTCTCACACATTTGTTTCTCATTACAAATTGGACGTGGTTTCTAGGGGCAGGTCGTCCTTTGGCTCCACAGTTCTCAGGAGTATTTTCCTATGAGCCACCCAGGATGTAGGTACTAGGGATGCTGTCCCACGGGTAAGAATGTAGGCGAGATAGGACTACATAACATCAAGAAGTTATGTACTCACCATAACGTTCTATGTATGTAGTCCATCTCCCCTCACATTCTTACTTACCCTCCCACCTTCCCCCTTCCTGGAGGATTTGGAGGCTGGGTTGTTCATCTGCAGAGTTCCCTTACTTGGCTTATTCTTTTACCTGGATGTGGTGTATTCATGGGGTACAAATGAGTTTTCGCAGCAGTTTCCAGTTTTCACAATGGGTTTGCTTCCTTATCTCTTGCTTCTTCAAAACTGTGTAAAGCCTTTCTCAGGGACACCTTTCTGCTCTGACCTCCAGTGAAAGATGTTACTCCTTCATGGGATTTAACTATGAGTCTGTAAGCTTTAGTCCATCCCCTTTCGAACCCTCAGCTATAGTGGATTAGAAATTTCTTTCCTGGAAGACTGGGTTTTTAGTAGCTATTTCTTCGGCCAGGAGAGTATCTGAACTCCAAGCCCTTTCTGCAAAATTTCCATATTTGATTTTCCACAAAGACAGAGTGACCCTGCTTACTAATCCTGCCTTTTTACCCAAGGTGGATAATGAGAGTAACATTAATCAGGCTCTCACTATTCTAGTTTTTTCCCCCTGATTATCAAAATAAGGGGAGTACACTTTGCATTTGCTTGATGTACAAAGACAGCTTTGTTTTTATATTCATAGAACCAAGCCCTTCAGGAAGTCTGATCAGTTGTTTGTCTCCTTTTGGAATGCAAAGAAAGGTAGAGCGGTTACCAAAGTTACTGTAGCGAGATGGTTAAAAGACTGTGTTACCTCTATTTACTCTTTCAAATGTATTTCTTTACCAGGTCCAGTAAGGGCTCACTGTACAAAGTCCATGGCCATGTCTTAGACTTTTTGGTCGAGAATTTCTATTGAGGACATTTGTGCTGCTGCTACTTGGTCAACCCCCCCATACTTTCATTGTGCATTACTAATTGGACATCATATCCAGGAGAAGAAGTGCCTTTGGTTCTGCTGTACTCCAGAATATCCTTCCTTGATGGCCACCTTGGATTATAGTCACTGGGGACTCTGTCCCACACATTAATGGAATGAAGTGGATAGCATTAGGTAAAGAAGTTATATTCTTACCATAACGTTCCATCTGTATTGTCCAGCTTCATTTCATTAACCTTCATTCATTGTTGAGAAAAGTGACTTGTTCCGATCCTTGGAACTGGCTCGGCTGTTATACAGCTCGCTCCAGCCAAAAACTCTCAAGCTAGACTCTACCCATAATGCCCCTCTCTCCATTACCTCAGATCTCATTTGCTGCACTGTCAGCAAGATGTGTCAGCCGTTGCTCTCAGCTAAGTCTTTAAAATTTTCTATAATTAAGCTAATTCCTTGTTTTTTTGTTCACTATCTAATTACCTATATATATATATATATATATATATATATATATATATATTTCTATCCTTGGTATGTGTGTTTAGCACTTGCTATCCTTTAAATACTAAATCTGAAGTAGTTAACTTCATTTGATCAGCAACCTGTGGGTATTGGATCCGACCTGGATCTGAGCCGGCAGCTTTCCAAGCTAAAGATCCGAGCTCTCAGCTCCTCCCTCTTACCCATAATACCCTGCTACCTTCCTCCAGTCCTCAGATCTCGTTTGCAGCGGCTTCTTGAAGCATAAGGGACGAGCTCTTGGCATTTAGGTGAGAGTAATTTGGGAGATTTTGTGTAAAATTTGTAGCGGTTTTTGTGTGTGAGTGTGTGTTTCAGAGCCCTTAGTTAAGTTAAATCATTTTTGATTCTTTTTAGTTGTAATTTAGTGTTTTCCCCTTCCCCTTACTGTGTGTGTTAGGGTGTGTGCGTGAGTGTCATGGCCGAGGGCCCTAAGGCCATTTTTTCGAAATGCACTGAGTGTGGTCATAAGCTGTCCCCAGCGGATGGCCACACTCAGTGCGTTCTCTGCCTGGGGGTAGCCCATTTAACATCGGGCTGCCAAATTTGCGCGGCCTTTAACCCCCGGGCTCTGAGGGACAGGAAGAACAAGTTAATCTTGGCGGGAGTCTTGCCCCCAGATTCTTCTTCCTCCTCTCCCTCAGTGGCGCCAGTCGTGGCTGCGACTGTCCAGTCTTCAGCTCCCCTTCCCTGGCTGGGACTAAACCTCCCACTGTTTCCCAGGGAGAGGGGGACTCTTCTAAGAAAGAGAAGAGGCATAGAGAGAGGGAGAAAGAGAGAGATAGACACAAAAGTCACAAGTGGTGGGCCGAATCAGTCCCTTCGGCCCCGCCAGCTAAGCTGATCTGTTCCCCAGTGAGGGTTTCCAGGTCTTCCCCCTCTCGGCTCCGCTCCCCACGCTTCTCTCCAGAGCCAGAGGAGGAGTCCAGGTCACCTTCGAGGTCGTCTAGACGGCCTTCCCGGCCTGCATCCGCGACTTCTTCTAGGTCTACTAGGAGTCTTTCTGATGCGGATATGGACCGGATGATGCGTCGATTCCTGCAGGCCCAGATGCCAATGGGAGTGCTCCTGCCTCCCCCCCCCTCCGGGGGGGAGCTCGGCTCCTTTCTTTGCACCCATCGCTCCTTCTCCGATCCACTATCGGGTTTTGGAGCCGTCGGATCCGAGTTGTCTCGGAGCAGGGGTGTCGGCGCCGATAGTAGTTGCTACTTCGACGCCGGCCTTACCCCTGAGTTTATCGGGTCATCTTTCGGACCCGAGCTCCGGATCCGCAGGGGTGAGTGTGCCTTCGCCTCTGTTGCGGTCGGAGCACACTTCCCTTTCAGGAACGATCGCGTTGGCTCCGGCGCCAGTCCTCACGTCGGAGCCGAGGGGACTGCTCTCTGAGCCCGGGGATAGTGGTTCAGCTTCGGCCTTCGACATGGTGGAGAGGGTGCTGTCGAGGAGTTCGAAGTCCCCGGTTTGTGCTACGGATCCACCCTTCATTCCCTCGCATATGGGCCTGTCTTCCGTCGTCCGGCCCCAGGGACAGCCTGCGTCTGCACCCCAGTTAGTTCCTGTAGAGGAACATGACCCCATTGGTGAGCCCTCCTTGGACAGTCCCGCCGAGGAGATCCCTCACAAATGAAAGTGTAAGAGGAGGCACTTGGACTCCATGAGTCCCTCACGGAGGACACGGAATTAGAGGAAGGGGAAGGTTCCCCAGGTCACCCCCCCGAGAACGTCTCCTTTGGAGAAATTATGGAGATGCTGCGCATTAGAGGGGGGTGGTCAGACCAGAAACCTTCCGCGGATGAGTCTGTGTTTCTGGAGGCGTTTGATGCAGGCCCATCTTCCTCTTGGGTGTCCCCCCCCGGCCGACCCCCTGGTAGACCTGATTACTACCAGGGCTTGGAAGGAGCCGGACACTGTGGAGCCAATCCCTAGGAGACTGGATAAAATCCTTCGTCCCCCCCGCAGACAAGCCAGCATGGAATAAAGGTTCCCCGGTAGATGCCGTGGTGGTGGCGGCTGCCACCAAGAAGGAACTAGCACAAGAAAGTTCCTCGGTCCATCCTCACGATAAGGAGTCTCGGACGATGGACCGCATTGGAAAGTGGATGTTTGCTTCAGCCACCTTTTCCATAAGGGCGCTGAATTACCTGGCACACGTCATTAGGCTTCAGCGAGATCTGATAAAAGAGTACGCTGGGTCTCCCCTGGAGTCCATGGCGGCCGAGGACAAACGAACCTTCCCGGCTCGCATGGCCACTCTAAAGTCGATATCTAACACTTCTATGCGGCTTCTCTCCCATGCCACGGAGGGAGCGGCTAGTGCCAGCGGAGCAGGGGTCGCCTTGCGATGCCACGCCTGGCTCCGTCTTTGCAGAACCCTTCAAGGCGTCCTTCGCGAACGCTCCCTTTGACAGTTCTACGCTGTTCGGCAAAACCATCCGCGATACGCTACTCCAGAGTGAAAAAGACGGGAAGACGCTGTCTGCCGTCGGAATCTGCTTCTCGGCTCCTCAGTCCTGTCCCGCTCTGGACCCTTCGTCCTTCAGAAGCAGGGGAGGACAAGGTGGATACCAGCTCAGAGGCAGAGGGGGGCCGAAGAATTTCGGGTCGAGAGAACCCTTCTCCGACCGACCCGCGCAACAACCCTGAAGGGTTGCCCAACTGTCCCTCTCTGGAGGCAGTCGGGGGGTGTTTTTCGGAGCATCTAGCAAGTTGGGAGTCCATTACTACAGATCGCTGGGTGCTCCGAATAATATCCAGAGGTTACTCTATCCTCTTCATGAATCTTTCCCCTCTAGGGAAGCGCCTCCCCGATGTCCCACCCAATCAGAGGGAGGCTGCGGCTTCAGAAATAAAGAAATTGCTAGACAAAAAGGCCATCCAGCACGTTATCCCAGAGCAGTCCGGGTCGGGCAATTACTCCAGGTTCTTTTTGGTGCGGAAAAAGACGGGGGACTTAAGGCCAATTCTCGACCTGTCAACTTTGAACCTGTTCATTGCCAAAGAGAAATTCTGGATGGTCACTCTACAATCTATTCTCCCCCTTCTGCAGGAGAACGACTGGATGTGCTCCATAGACATCAAGGATGCGTACTACCACATTCTCATGGACAGGCGATCCAGGAGGTTTCTCCGCTTTCGGCTGGGGTCCAGTCATTATCAGTTCAGGGTCCTCCCATTCGGCCTCACCACACCCCCCAGGGTGTTCGCCAAGGTCATGGCAGTTGTGCCGGCCCACCTGAGACTTCAGGGAATTCAGGTCTTTCCGTACTTGGAAGACTGGCTCCTCACCGCCCTCACCAGGCATCTACTGTGTTCTTCCAAAAACACACTTTGAACGCCAAAAACAAATTTAATAAGTAAAGCTTTCGGGCTCACCACCCTTCATCAGTACATAAAATCAGTGAGACTCATCAAGACATTAAATAGGGATACTAATAAAATCACATGATTCAGCCAGCCTGACATCTTTAACTAACAATTAATTATTTTTAACTCTTGTAGTTTAAAGCAATATTAAGATATGTTTAAGAAACCATTAAAAACATATACATTTTTACATTTGTATATATATATATATATATATATATATATATATATAAGTAAAGTACAAACATAAAAATTCTCATAAATGCATATTATATATAACAAGAATTCTACATTTATATAAATATCAACTTAAAGGGCTAAAATATAAAATTCATTCTTAAACATTTTCTCTCTGCTTTTTAACTAATACAGGTTTTATACTAACAGTATTATTTAAACCTGGTACAGCATCCGCTTGTAGCCTAATGATCCATTCATATTCTTTTAACTCTAAAGCATTATTCATGTCTCCTCCTCTAATACCTATATTTTTTACACCTATACCCCTAAACTTAAAAGTATGTGTATTGTTGTCCATAATATGCTTACTCAGTGCATTTGTCACCACTTTCCTTTTAATCTCAGACTTGTGTTCTATAATGCGTTCCCTTAACTTCCTAATCGTCTTACCAACATAGATTTGAGGCAGCTTTACTCAAAAAGAAATAAGAGGAAATTCTATAATTTGTCCTATATGGAATATAGAGCGCTTAAACAACTTGGAAGAAAATAATGATTTAGTTATTAAGCAAGCAGATAAAGGAGGTGCAGTTGTAATAATGAACAGAAATAGTTATATGGAGATATTTAGGAGCATTCTATCAGATTCTTTAACTTTTAAAGAAATAACTTTTAATGATGTTAAGAAATGTATTGTAGATGTGAATATGGCAATTTACGAATTACAGCTTAGTCAAGATATAACTATTGATCTTTTCAATTATTTTTCTGTGCCCTGTCAAAGAACACCACAGATCTATGGAATTCCCAAAATACATACATGTCTGGAAGACCCGCCACTTAGACCCATCAGGTAATGGATGGGTAACAGAACCTATATCAAAATATCTGCAATTACAACTAGGCAAGTACCTGAGTAAATGTCCAAGTATATTAAAAGATACTTCCCGCTTTCTAACTGATTTATACAAGTGGTATGAAGAAAATATTGAGAAGACCTTTATGCTCGAGTTAAAAGAATATGAATGGATCATTAGGCTACAAGCGGATGCTGTACCAGGTTTAAATAACACTGTTAGTATAAAACCTGTATTACTTAAAAGGCAGAGAGAAAATGTTTAAGAATGAATTTTATATTTTAGCCCTTTAATTTGATATTTATATAAATGTAGGATTCTTGTTATATATAATATGCATTTATGAGAATTTTTATGTTTGTACTTTTGTATATATATATATATATATATATATATATGTATATATATATATATATATATATATATATATATATATATATATATTATATAAGTAATGTAAAAATGTATATGTTTTTAATGGTTTCTTAAACATATCTTAATATTGCTTTAAACTACAAGAGTTCAAATAATTAATTGTTAGTTAAAGATGTTAGGCTGGCTGAATCATGTGATTTTATTAGTATCCCTATTTAATGTCTTGATGAGTCTCATTGATTTTATGTACTGATGAAGGGTGGTGAGCCCGAAAGCTTTACTTATTAAATTTGTTTTTGGCGTTCAAAGTGTGTTTTTGGAAGTATTCTGCGCAGTTTCACTAAGTTTTAACTATTGGTATTGCGTATACTGGTGGTTACTGTGAGCATCTGGAATAAGGGGAGATTCGGCCAGCATTTATTTAACTAAACGTTTGTTTCGTGGTGAAGGAAATGAATCCTTCTGTTAAAAGACTGCTTCATAAATCCAATAATCCATTACTGCAATCAGCACCTACTACATCTCAAATGGTAATCGCTGACCAGACTATGGGAGATTTTAACAAGCTGTTGAATGTACTGGAGAAGAAGGTCCAGATGTACAAACAACTCCAATGGCAGCGATTAAGCTTTCAAGCTTATTTGGAGTTGGGTGTGATACCACGAGGGCTACGAATACTAAAGATGCCCTCATATGATAATACTTATACAGACTTACTTGTGCAATGGCAACAGCTTAATTTAGAATTAAGTGCGAATTAAATGAAGTTAATGAACAATTTTTTTGAATCTGTGGAAAAGAATTTGGTGGAGGAGATTGACAAGCTTGAAAATGACATTTTAAATATGCCAATGTTTGAGAACTGTAATGCGCAATATCAGGCTTTTCTAGATCGTATACACTCTTTAGATGCCAGACTGGAGATGAAGAAAAAAAGTAAGATACAACGTGATTTGGCTGATTTTAAAAATGGCCATATCTTTTCCTGGCCGAGGACTGAAAACCAACGATGGCATGTAAAAAATAAAAATAACATAATTAATGAAGAACAAGGGACAGTTTCTAGCACTTTAGATCAGCTGGATAATTTTGAATTGTCGCAAACGCCTGCGGAGCTGACGTCCAATCAGAAAGGACTTATGCAAAACCTTGTGAACGCTACGTCCAGTCAACAGGAGGCTGCATCTTCAAAAGGAGCAGTGGAGTTTAGCGAAATCCCTGTACAAGATGTAGGAAACATTTCCGCTAATAAAGTTTGTAATTTAAAATCGAGTGAACAATCATCCTTGCGACCTCCAGCCGACATGAAGGACAAAAATAAACAAACAGAAATTTAATCTTTTTTACCCTTTTAGCTAAAACAACCCGAAAAGGTTGTTGTGCAGCAACAATCATTGCAAAGGGGTCGTTCACAGCAAAGACAAGTACAGCAAGCAACGCCGGGCACCAAGAGGAAGAACAACAGTCCCATAACGTACAACAAGGTGTTTCGCCGATGACTGGAGCGATAAAAATATTAAAAGGTACTGTTAATCTCGCAATACTACAGTTGAGTGAAGATCAGCTAGAATTATTAAGTAAGGGCATGAAGTTCATACCCTATGCACAAGACAATATAGTACAAGCAATTACAGATATAAACATGTTTGTAAGGAATTTAACACTAAAGTTGATTTTTAAGCAAACAACAGTTAATGCATCTGTCTGTAAAAAAATAAGTACATTTGTACCACAGCTATGTCCTGTTGTAACTGCTTTTATGAATGTTGTTGAAAAAGATTTGAGGCAGTTTTACTCAAAAAGAAATGAGGAAATTCTATAATTTGTCCTATATGGAATATAGAGTGCTTAAACAACTTGAAGAAAATAATGATTTAGTTATTAAGCAAGCAGATAAAGGAGGTGCAGTTGTAATAATGAACAGAAATAGTTACATGGAGAAATTTAGGAGCATTCTATCAGATTCTTTAACTTTTAAGGAAATAACTTTTAATGATGTTAAGAAATGTATTGTAGATGTGAATATGGCAATTTACGAATTACAGCTTAGTCAAGATATAACTATTGATCTTTTCAATTATTTTTCTGTGCCCTGCCCAAGAACACCACAGATCTGTGGAATTCCCAAAATACATAAATGTCTGGAAGACCCACCACTTAGACCCATAATCTCAGGTAATGGATGGGTAACAGAACCTATATCAAAATATCTGCAATTACAACTAGGCAAGTACCTGAGTAAATGTCCAAGTATATTAAAAGATACTTCCCGCTTTCTAACTGATTTATACAAGTGGTATGAAGAAAATATTGGGAAGACCTTTATGTTCGTGACATTGGATATTACATCACTATTCACAGTGATCCCAAATGAGTATGGGCTGGAATGCCATAAGAAGTTTCCTTAATAGTGAAACTGATATGCAAGCACGGGAAATAGAAAATATTTGTGTGCTTTTGGATGTAGTACTGACAAAAAAATTTCTTTATTTTTGATAGAAAAACATTCTTACAGCTAACTGGGGTAGCAGTGGGTACCCCAGTAGCAAATACCTATGCGAACTTAGTGCTATATCAATAGGAAAAGCAATTCTTATTAAATAATTGTAGCAGCCTAAATACTAAAGTTAAATTCTACAGAAGATTTGTAGATGATTGCTTTTTGATTTGGAATGGTAATAATGAGGAATTGGAGAATTATATTGTGTATCTAAATGCCACAACAGATTTTTTAAAGTTCAAAATGTCTGCCTCAGCAGATAGTATAGTGTTCATGGACATTCAGCTTTATAAGAAAATGAATAGGATAGAGTCCATGATATATAAGAAAGAGGTAAATGCGAATAGATAATGTCAGAAGAAATAGTATGCATGCACCACATACTTTTAAGGGTATTTTGAAAGCACAGTTAATAAGGGCTAGTAAGCTCAACACAGAGGATGATAGTTGTATACTTCAAGCAAATGAAATGAGACAAGAGTTTATAAGAAATGGTTACTCCCTTCAATACATAGATGCTATATATGAAGAAGTAAAAGTAGGGAGAAAATATAAATATAAACCTATTTTTAGTAAAGACACGGTACAATCAGAACAAGTTTCAAATGAAAATGATAAAATAATTAGATATATAACTACATATAATGCAAACACTAGAGATGTGTGCAATATTATAGAAAGGAATTGGCTTATACTGTTGGCTATGCCAGAGATCAAAGAGTTAATAGGTCCGAAACCTAAATTTTCATTTAGAAATCTGGAAACATTAAAGCAGAAATTATGCTATAAGGACTTTAAAGATGAGAAAGTTGTACACCAACAAAAAAATGTTACACTGAAATGGTATAATTGTAGTTGCTGTGTAGATATTTATGATTCAATAAATGAGTTTGAGCACCCCATTACTAAGGAGAAATATGAATTTAAATGTTCAGCTAACTGTAACACATCACAAATAGTATATTTAGCAACATGCACACTTTGCACAGCATTCTATGTTGGTAAGACAATTAGGAAGTTAAGGCAACGCATTATAGAACACAAGACTGAGATTAAAAGGAATGTGGTGACAAATGCACTGAGTAAGCATATTATGGACAACAATACACATACTTTTAAGTTTAGGGGTATAGGTGTAATAAATATAGGTATTAGAGGAGGAGACATGAATAATGCTTTAGAGTTAAAAGAATATGAATGGATCATTGGGCTACAAGCGGATGCTGTACCAGGTTTAAATAACACTGTTAGTATAAAACGTGTATTAGTTAAAAGGCAGAGAGAAAATGTTTAAGAATTAATTTTATATTTTAGCCCTTTAAGTTGATATTTATATAAATGTAAGATTCTTGTTATATATAATATGCATTTATGAGAATTTTTATGTTTGTACTTTTGCATATATATATATATATATATATATATATATATATATATATATATAAGTAATGTAAAAATGTATATGTTTTTAATGGTTTCTTAAACATATCTTAATATTGCTTTAAACTACAAGAGTTCAAATAATTAATTGTTAAAGATGTTAGGCTGATTGAATCATGTGATTTTATTAGTATCCCTATTTGATGTCTTGATGAGTCTCATTGATTTTATGTACTGATGAAGGGTGGTGAGCCCGAAAGCTTTACTTATTAAATTTGTTTTTGGCGTTCGAAGTGTGTTTTTGGAAGTATTCTGCGTAGTTTCACAAAGTTTTAACTATCTACTGTGTTCTGCCAGGGATTATTATTTACTCTTGGCCCATCACCTAGGCATTACCATAAATTTCAGGAAGTCGTCTCTTCATCCTGTTCGGGTTCTGGATTTCATAGGGGCTAGGATAGACACACTTCAGTTCAAGGCCTTTCAGACAGCGGACAGGCTACGCACCTTGTCACTTCATGTAATAGCGCTTCTACAGTTCCCAGCCCCACCCGCAGAATTAGTCCTGAGAGCCCTAAGATCCATGGCGGCAGCCATCAGCCTTTCACCTCTTGCCCGTCTGCACATGAGAGTCCTTCAGTGGACCTTTCAGGTCCAATGGTCCCTCCTCCTACATCCATTGGATTCACCGATTCCCCTAAGTAGGGTTTGCAGGGACTCCCTTCTTTGGTGAATTCATTCCCGAGAGTTTCGGGAAGGGAGACCGTTCGTGATGCCTCAACCCCAAGCCACGGTGACCATGGACGCTACTCGCCTCGGGTGGAGGCGGGCATTGCATGGGCAGAACCGTCCAAGGCATGTGGACCCCTATAGAGACCGTTCTGTTTATCAATGTTCTGGAGATGAGGGCGGTGCTTTTAGCATTGCAAGCCCTTCAGGACCTTCTTCCTTCGGGGACTATTGCAGTTCAGACAGACAACATGGCGGTGGTCTGGTACATCAACAAACAGGGAGGAACCAGGTCTTACCCTCTTTGTCGAGAGGCCATGAGAGTTTGGGAATGGGCGATTTCCACCAACCGTTTTCTGATAGCAACACACATTCCGGGTTGATCCAACATTCTAGCGGACAAGTTGAGTCGGTCTATCCTCACACCTTACGAGTGGTCTCTGAACCCCTTAGTAGCGAAACAGATCTTCCTCAGATGGGATCAGCCTTGTTGCGATCTCTTTGCGTCTCCTTCAAACGCAAAGTGCAGCAAATTTTTCACTCTAATTCCCTCACCGGGGGAGAGCCCCAGAGACGCTCTAGTTCATGCTTGGCCACCCGGTCTTCTTTATGCTTATCCTCCTCTCCCGCTAATGACGAAATTTCTACAGAAAGCTCGTCGGTTGGGGAGCAAAATAATCCTCATAGCCCCATTCTGGCCTCGTCAGATCTGGTTCCCGTATCTACGGTCTCACATCATAGCTCCTCCTTGGTTCTTAGATCCCATTCCGGATCTGATTTCTCATCCTTCGGGATTGCAAACCTCGAATCTGGATGACCTCAAGCTTACGGCTTGGTTGATCCAGTTCCATTAGTGGCTAGGACTCCCGGTATCTCGTCTCCCGTAAAATCTATCCTGGTGGCGGCACGTAAGCCCTCTACCAGGAAGATCTACAAGAGTAAATGGAAGCGTTTTTCCATCTGGGCCAGACATAGGGATTTGGACCCTTTTACGGCTCCCATTCCAGCAGTTCTTGAATTTCTGTCCCACATTTTTCATTAAGGGGCCAGTTCTTCTGCTGTATAGGTTCAGATGGCGGCCATTTCTCATTTCCACATCGGGGACAACCTTGGACCCTTGGCTTCCTCTAAGATATGCAAGACCTTCTTGAAGGGCACCTTTCTTTTAAGACCTCCTGTCAAGAATGCGGTTCCTCCATGGGACTTAACATTAGTTCTTCAGGCTCTAACTGGCCCACCTTTTGAACCGGCAGCTTCTGTTGACTTAAAATTCTTATCTTGGAAAACTGCCTTCTTGATTGCAATTACTTCAGTTAGAAGGGTATCTGAACTTCAAGCCCTTTGTACAAAATCTCCGTATCTAGTCTTCCATAAGGACAGAGTATCTGTCAGGACAAATCCTTCATTGTTACCTAAAGTGGCCTCCGAGGCCAATATCAATCAAGCCATCGATTTGCCTGTTTTCTTCCCCAACTTTCAAAACAAAGGCGAATACAGACTGCACTTGTTAGATGTGCATAGACAATTGCTATTTTATTTGCACAGGACAGCTGCTTCTCGCAAATCGGAGCAACTTTTTGTTTCCTTCGCTAAGCCGTCCTTAGGCAAGCCAGTTACGAAAGTTACTTTAGCTAGATGGATATCCCACTGCATCTTACACGCATATAAAACTTCTGGTCGGCCAGAACCCTTGGGGGTTCATACTCACTCTACCTGTTCTATGGCTACCTCTGCAGCATTTTGGTCAAGAGTTCCCTTAGATGACATCTGTTCAGCGGCTACTTGGGCTTCTTCTCATACGCTCATTTCACACTACAAGCTGGATCTGATATCCAGAGGGAGGGCAGCCTTTGGCTCCGCATTGCTCCGGAATATCCTTCCTTGAGGACCGCCCAGGTTTTTGTTAGCTGGGGACTCTGTCCCACAGGTTGCTGATCACATGAAGTTAACTACTTCAGATAAAGAAGTTATGTACTCACCATAACGTTCCATCTGAGTAGGTAACTTCATTTCTCAGCATCCAACCCCCCTCCTTCCCCCTAACCTGTTTCGTGGTCATAGTCATGACGGAATGTCTTCCTTCTGTTAGGCATCAGGTTAGCGTTTTCTTTTCGAGTATGGTTTGGCTGTTTGTTGCTTGATAAATTGGCAAACTCGATCTGAGGACTGGAGGGAGGTAGCAGGGTATTATGGTTAAGGGGGAGGAGCTGAGAGCTCGGATCTTTAGCTTGGAAAGCTGCCGGCTTGGATCCAGGTCGGATCCGATACCCACAGGTTGCTGACAAATGAAGTTACCTACTCAGATGGAATGTTATGGTGAGTACATAACTTCTTTTTCTTGAAATGGCAGAAAAACATAAAGGCACTTCTGGATTTAAACAGTGCCAGGACTGTGCAAGAAAAATGCCCAATTCTGATGGGCATCTTTCATGTGTTTATTGTCTAGGAGTTCCACATCTCAACCTAAATTGTGACATCTGCCAGGCCTTTAGTAACTGCGCCTTGATCAAGCATCATAATAAGCTTATTTTGAAGGGCTTGTTGAAAAACTACTTTTAGTGAAGCTTTGTCCAAGTCCAAGTCTTATTCCTTTCCAAAATCAGACCCTCCCAAAAAAGAAGAGGTACTCAGTACCTGCGTTCCCCATGGCACCGGTAGCCCAAAAATATAAGGCTGTGGTTTTGACATCTCCACAGGACCAAAACTACAAATTCAAGAATCCTCGGCACAGACTACTGCTACTACCGTGCCTTCGGCACCAACATTGGCACTGGCATCTTTGGTTTCCAGCTCGGTGCCAATTTCTCCTATTCTCCCTCAGCAGCCTCTATCCATCTCCTTGGTGCTGAAACCAGATCCAAATTTTCCTCCCATGATGAAGTATTCACCTTCCATAGACCCCTTTGTGGGTCAGCTACTCAGTCCCTTTCTGGAATGACCATAGTCTTCTTCAGGGTTATCCGTTCGATCCTCCAGGAGTCTTTCCAAGATTGACATCGTGAGATTGGTCGATCAGCTGTTGGTGGCCAGAGGTATTCCTGCTCCTTCTCAGGCCCCTCTCTGGAGTTGGGGTAGCTCCTCTAAGGACTTCTACACTATCTCCTCCTTTGACTTCCAGAAGAGCTTTGAAGCCCAGCACTTCGATTCCCCCGGTACCAGCTGTTTCGGTGCTGTTAGGCATCCCTACCTCAGCACCAGATGTTGCTCTGAGTTTTTCTGCTCCCTCCTCGGAACTGACAAATTCTCGGGGCTGAGACTCCACTGCTGGTTCAGAGGGTCTCGGATTGGCTTCCGTTGTTTATTCTGAGCCGACCTTGGCTCCGGGGCCTATTCCCTGGAGCCCAGACAAAATTCTGTCTCCGCTGGAGGAACACCAATATTGAGCCAAGGGTTTAGGAGTAGCTGCCATGGTGGTGGCGGCTGCCACCAAGAAGGAACTCGCTGATGAGAGTCCTACTGTACATCCCTCTAAATGGGTGTCTAGGAGGAAGGACAGATTTGGAAAGCAGGTCTACACTTTATTGACTGATTGAGTTCCACTCAGGTCCTTGAACTTTTTGGTGCATTTTACTAAACTCCAGGGAGATCTGATTAAGAATTTATTGGGTACTCTCACTGGAGCCGTGTCTAACAAGCTGCAGGATAAGGTCACCTCTGAGCTAGCCAACCTGGAGTCTATATTGAACTCATCCATGCAACTTATTGCACATGCAGCCGGAGGCACAACCAGAGCAGCAGATTCTGACGTTGCTATAAGGCGCTATGCCTGGATGCGCTTGTGTGAATTCGCAGAGCCCTTCAAGTCTTCTTCATCAATGCTCCTTTTGACAGATCATCTTTGTTTGGCGCCAAGGTGAAGGACACACTAGCAAGGTGTGAAAAAGATGGAAAGACCCTGTCTGCTGTGGGCATTCATTTTTCTGCTCCTCAGCGATCCTACTCCATGAATCAGAGGAGTGGAAAGATGTGGCTCAAAAAGTCCCAGGTCCCTTCCAGGACACACGTGGCGGCAGCTTCCCTCAGGGCAGAGGGAGCTCAGATGGAAGACACCGATCACAAGGCAGAGGTGACCCGCAAATCCAGGGTACCAGAGACTCCTTCTCTGGACAACCCTACCAGCACTCCTGAAAGGAGGCCCGATTGCATTGCTTTGGAAGCAGTTGGGAAGACTCTCACTGCACTCAACAGCCTGACGACAAATAACCCATGATACTTGGGTGCAGAGAATTATTACCAGAGGCTATCACATATCTTTCACCCTTTTTCCGAGATCACTGAGAAAAATTCCCGATGTTCCACCCAATCAAAAGAATCAAGCAGCCATAGCAGTTCAAAAGCTGCTAGAAAAAACAGTCTTCCAAGAAGTCCGATCATACCAGCTAGGATATGGATTTTACTCCAGGTTCTTTTTAGTGCCAAAGAAGAGGGGGGTGTGTTGGCCTATATTGGACCTCAGCCTTCTGAACAAGTTTGTTCAGCAGATAAAATTCTGTATGGTCACGGTTCAGTCTATTTTCCCCTTTCTTATGAAAAATGATTGGATGTGCTCTATAGACCTTCAAGACACGTATTACCACATAAAGATGGATAGATGTGTAAGAAGGTATCTCCGCTTTCAGCTAGGGACCAGTCATTATCAGTCCAAAGCGTTGCCTTTTGGCCTCGCCACAGCACCTGGTTATTTACCAAATGCATGGCAGCAGTCACGGCTCACGTGAGATTTTAAGGATTTTGGGTGTTTCCTTATCTATACGATTGGCTCCTCACTGCCCCTACCAGACTACTACTTTAAATCACAGACTTCATAATACATTTGTTCAGTGCCCTGAGCATAACAGTCAACAAAGAAAAGTCACAGCTATCTCCCACTCAGGACCTGGAATTCATAGAAGCCCACCTCAACACGGTTTCAGGTATAGCTTCTCTACCGTTTCACAGGCTCCAAAAGATAAGGTCTCAAGTACAACTCATTTTAGTAAAAGACAAAGTGCCTACTCTACTTGTGCTTCAAGCCCTAGGATCTATGACGGTGGCTTAGTTCTCTTGGCGAGATTTCACATGAAGATACTTTAATGGCTTCTGGCCTCCAAATGATCCATCCTCTCTCATCCGATCACTTACTCAAGCTTAGTAACAGGAAGTTGCAAAAAGGATCTTTCCTGGTGGATGCAGTCAGAAGAAATCCTAATGAGCTGTCCCTTTGTTCCCCCGCAACCCAAGGCCATACCGACCACGGACACTTCCCAGATGGGGTGGGGGGCATTATCTGGGAAGTGCAGTCGAAGGCACTTGGTCTTCACAAGAGGCCCACTTGCACATCAGTGTCCTGGAAATGAGAGCAGTGCTCCTAGCATTGCAAGCCTTTCTATCTGCTCTTCCTCTGGGAACAGTTGCAATCAAGTCAGACAAAATGTCAGTGGTATGGTACATCAAAAAACATGGTGGAATCAAATCCTACCCTCTTTGCTGGGAAGCTCTCAGAGTGTGGCAGTGGGTAACATCTTCCAATTGCTTTCTCATGGCAGCACATATCTTGGGGAGTTCCACCGTGATAGCAGACAAGTTGAGCAGACACATTCTACTGCCTCATTAGTAGTCTCTCAATCCCAAATTGACAGAGGAAATCTTTTGCCGATGGGTCCAGCCTTGCTCTGACCTCTTTGCCTCCCCAATGAACAACAAGTGCAGCAGCTACTAAGCCCTAATTCCTCCTCAGGTGGAATCCCCAAGAGATGCTGTCCTTTTCGATTGGCCCTTGGGTCTTGTTTATGCCTTTCTCCCCTTTCGCCTCATACCCCTCTTCCTAAGGAAAGCCCAAAGGTTGCAAACCAAAGTGATTCTCAGTGCTCCCGTCTAGCCCAGGCAGATTTGGTCCCTCTTTCTATGGCCTCACTTGATTCACTGTCCATGGATTCTGGACCCAGTTTCATACCTGCTGTCTCACCCAAAGGGATTGGTGCATCCCGATCTACGCACTCTCAAGCTCCCAGCTTGGTTCCTCCAATTCTGTTGATTGCCAGCAGAATAATATAACTTCTCCAGTACAAAAGATTTTTCTGGCTTCCAATAATCCTTCCACCAGGAGACTCTATTCCACTAAATGGAAGACATTTTCAATTTGGGCCTCTGAAAACAATTTAGATCCCTTTTCGGCACCTGCTGAAAAAGCTATGCAATTTTTAGCCACCCTTTTTGACCAAGGAGCCTCTGCCTCCACCATTAGAGACCAGTTAGCAGGCATTTCCAATTTTTACAATGGCTACAGCGACCATTCTTTAATTTCCCATCACCTGTGCAAGGTCTTTCTCAAAGGTGCCTTACGTCTAAAACCTCCTTTCAAAGATCCCTTAGCCCCGTGGGATCCAACCTTGGTTCTGCAGTCTTTAGTACTACCTCCCTTTGAACCTGCAGCTACTTGCCATCTTAAATTCCTTTCCTGGAAAACTCTTTTTCTAGTAGCCATCACTTCTGTTAGAAGAGTGTCTGAGACCCAGGCATTATGTGCAAAACCCTCGTATATAATTTTTCATAAAGACAAGGTGTCTCTGAGAACTTACCCTTCCTTTCTTCCTAAGGTAGTCTCTGAATCCAATATTAATCAAACTGTTGAGTTACCAGTATTCTTCCCCAACTTTTCCAACAAAGGTGAATATTGTTTACACTTACTAGACATACATAGGCAACTACATTTTTACCTTAACAGGACTAAAGAGTCCAGGAAGTCAGATCAATTGTTTATTTCTTATTCTGGGCCAGTGGTGGGAAAAGCTGCCTCTAAAGTGGCCTTATCTAAATGGCTGAGAGATTGTGTTACTTTCATTTATACACTTAACCACCAGAAGTTACCTGCGTCTGTTAAAGCGCATTCAACCAGATCAGTTGCCATATCAGCTGTTTTTCACTCAATAGCCTCTTTGGATGAAATATGTGCAGCTGCAACTTGGGCTACGCCTCATACCTTTATCACTAATGACAAATTGGATTTGGTCACCAGGGGAAGAGCATCCTTTGGCTCTATGGTTCTCAGGAATATCCTTCCATGAGGCCACCCAGGAATTAAAATAGCTGGGGACTCTGTCCCATTTGTTAAGAATGAATGAAGATTGACAATATCAGATAAAGAAGCTATGTACTCACTATAACATTCCATCTGTGTTGTCGATCTTCATTCATTCTTGACATCCCACCCACCTTCCCCCTCCTGTAGATTTCCTGAGGGATTGATCCTTAGTGTTTTTACCTTGGACATTGCTTCTGCTTACAATTTTTGTGTACACTCTTGCTATGGTCTGCAAACTCGATCTGAGGTAATGGAGAGAGAGGGGCATTATGATTAGAGTCTTAGCTCAAGAGTTTTTTGGCTGGCGTGAGCTGTATAACGGCCAAGCCGGTTTCGAGGATCAGAACCAAGTCCCTTTTGTTAAGAATAAACGAAGATCGACAACCCAGATGGAACATTATGGTGAGTACATAACTTTTTTCAAATGTTTAAGAAGAAATGGCAAAGGGGGGTTCCAAAAAGAACTCTGGAACATCCCAAAACCAAGGACAGTCCAGCAAGTCAAAATGACTATTTGGACCTTAACCCCCACACACACACACACACACACACACACACTTCAGAAGCGAACATCAATCAATCCATCAATCTTCCAGTGTTTTCCCCCAACTTTCATAACAAAGGAGAGTACAAGCTACATTCCTTAGACGTACACAGACAACTACGTTTTATATCCATAGAACTGCTGATCATAGGCAATCCGATCAGTTGTTTATCTCCTTTGCCAAAAGTAATTTCGGAAAGTCAGTTTCTAAAGTTTCTCTCTCTCAATGGATCTCGAGTTGTATTCTTTTAGCATATCAGAGCTCGGGAAGGCCTGCACTACAATGACTATTTGGACCTTAACCCCCCCACACACACACACACACACACACACACACACACACACACACACACACACACACACACACACACACACCCTGGCAGCCCCTTTTCCATTCCAGAAAGTCTGAATCTCCACTGAATTATTTAGAGCACATCAGAGGGACTTGATTAAAGAAATCTCCAAATCCATTTCTAGATCTGTATCTGCAGAGGACAAGAAAATCTTGGATTCTCAGTTAGCCACCCTGCAGTCCCTTTCTAATGTCTCAATGAATCTAATTTCTAACATAACTGAAGATGCTTTGAGAGCCACAAGTATTGTCATTACTCTAAGGAGACATGCTTAATTCACTTGTGTAACTTTGTGGAACACTTCAGGATGTTCTTTATTAATGCCCTGTTTGATGGTCAACACTCTTTGGGTCTAAAGTGAAAAAAAAAAAACAGTGACCAGAAGTGAACAAGATGAGAAGACTCTTTCTGCTATTGGAGTACAATTCATTACCTTCCAGAGGTCTTTTTCTAGGAAACAGAAAAGGGGTAAGAAACTATGGTTCTGGAAATCCCAAGGGTTCTCTGTTGACATTTCTAGAAATGGACCCCTCCCCCCACCACAAGGTAGAGGAGGGAGTTCTAATAACGGACATCATCCATGAGGCAAAGATGGGTGACAAAACCAAGGCTCCAGAGGTCCTTTCACAAAGAGGCCTTATTAGGGCTCCTGAAGGGTTTCTCAGCTGCCATTCTCAGGAGGGGTTGGGGGGGGGGGTTCCCTGCACCCAAAGCCTGGATGTCCATCATGAATGACAAATGAGTGCAGAGAATAGTAATCAGAAGCTAGTGTATTCCCTTTTTATTTCATCTTCGAAATTCAAAAAATTTACCAAATGTTCCACTCTCTGAAAAAACAGCATCACTGAGAGAAATATAAAAGCTGCTAAAGAAAGGAATCATCCAAGAAGTCCCACCATACCAGCTATGATCCAGAACTTACTCAAGATTTTGTTAGTGCCAAAAAACATGGGGATCTCAGGCCAATTTTAGACCTCAGTCAGCTCAAACAATATGTCATACAATCAGTGTTCTGGATTGTCATGGTCCAGTCCATTCTCCCACTACTGAGAGGCGCACAGTAATGCCCAAACTAACATAACCCCCCAAATAACCTCTGGAAACTTAATAACATACCCACTCCTAATAAATACCAATGAGACATAAGGCACAGTTGGGTTGGGTTGCATGTCTATACTTAAAAAGGCCCTTGTGGTGGATAGAATAGTAGTATCCCTATGAACTTATGAATGATTGGATGTACTCCATAGATCTATAGGATGTGTACTACCACATCAAGATGGACAGGCAATCCAGACGTTTTCTCTGCTTCTGAATGGGAGCCAGTCCCTTCCATTTCAGAGTCCTGCCCTTTAGACTCACCACAACCCTCCCTCTGGGTGTTCACAAAATGCATCGCAGTGATTGCAGCATACCTCAGACTGCAAGGGTTCCAGGTGTTCCCATATCTGGACGATTATCTCATCTCCACCCCCTACCAGGAATCTAATCATCCAAGCAAGAGACTCTTTGCTCCAACTTTGATAATTGTTGGGCATCACAGTGAACCTCGACAAGTACAAATTCCATCCTGTACAAGTGATATATGCAACTGCTGAGGTAGCGAAACATCCTCAAAACAAGTTATCCACTTTTCACAACCATGCTCAAGTCATTGTCTATTCCCAGAAATCAACATCAAGAATGGTTCTTCGTTTTCTGAGTTTGATGGCTGCATCCATCACTGTGATTCCTCTTGTGAGTCACCACATGAGAGTATTTCAGTGGATCCTAGCAGTGGAGTGTGGCCCATCAGTAGTCATACCAGTGTCTTTACAAGTTTGCAAAGCAAAAAATATATATGGTAGCGGGATAAAGGTTGGTAAGACAAAAATAAGAATAAAATAAATGAAAAATACCAAACCAACAGGCTAAAATCCAGGAACTTTAATAGATGTATCCAAAAGAGTGGTAAGCGTTTTCACGGTGACCACACCGCTTCATCAGATGACATTAACTAAGAAATACAAGTCTTTTATAAAGTGTGACCAATAAAAAGCCCCTTAATTATGATGTCATCAAAAAGTTACAAATTTTTTAAAAGAACACATACTGTAGAAAACACATTCATATATCATGAATAAAAAAGGGTGATGTGCAGAGCTGTAGTAACTACAGAGGGATTAAATTGATCAGTCACAGCATGAAGTTATGGGAAAGAGTAGTGGAAGCCAGGTTAAGAAGGGACGGGATGATTAGTGATCAGCAGTATGGTTTCATGCTGGGAAAGAGCACTACAGATACAATGTTTGCTCTGAGAGTGTTGATGGAGAAGTACAGAGAAGGTCAGAAGGATTTGCATTGTGTTTTTGTAGACTTAGAGAAAGCATATGATAGGGTGCCTAGAGAGGAGTTGTGGTATTGTATGAGGAAGTCGGGAGTGTCATAGAAGTATGTAAGAGTGGTACAGGATATGTACGAGGGTAGTGTGACAGCGGTGAGGTCTGTGGTGGGATTTATGGATGCGTTTAAGGTGGCGGTGGGATTACATCAAGGATCAGCTCTTTCTTATTTGCAATGGTGATGGACAGGTTGACAGATGTTTGCAGATGACATTGTGATCTGTAGTGAGAGTAGGGAACAGGTAGAGGAGACTCTGGAGAGATGGAGATATTCTGTAGAGAGAAGAGGAATGAAGGTCAGCAGGACTAAGACAGAATATATCTGTGTGAATGAAAGGGAGGATAGAGGAATGGTGAGGATGCAAGGAGTAGAGGTGGCAAAGGTGGATGAGTTTAAATACTGGGGATCAGTAGTTCAGAGTAATGGTGAGTGTGGAAGAGAGGTGAAGAAGAGAGTACAGGCAGGATGGAATGGGTGGAGAAGAGTGTCAGGAGTGATTTGTGACAGATGAGTTACCAGTAAGAGTGAAAGGAAAGGTCTACAAGAGGGTAGTGAGACCAGCTATGTTATATGGGTTGGAGACAGTGGCATTGACAAAAAGGCAGGAGTTAGAGCTGGATGTGGCAGAGTTAAAGATGTTAAGATTTGCACTGGGTGTGATGAGGGTGGACAGGATCAGGAATAAGTATATTAGAGGATCAGCCCGGGTTGGAAGGTTTGGTGACAAATCCAGAGAGGCAAGATTATGTTGGTTTGGACATGTGCTGAGGAGGGATGCTGAGTATATTGGGAAAAGGATGCTAAGGATGAAGCTGCCAGATAACAGGAAAAGAGGAAGGCCTAAGATAAGGTTTATGGATGTGAGAGAGGACATGCAGGTGGTTGGTGTGACAGAGCATGATGCAGAGGACAGGAAGAAATGGAAACGGATGATCCGCTGTGGCGACCCCTAACAGTAACAGCCAAAAGAAGATGATGATATCATGAATAAAAACAGCTATAAAATGTGTGCAAACATATTGCACTTATAAAAGTATATATGAAAATAATACATATTATTTATGTCTGTCTACGTCCTTTCAGGAAGGGTTTCAGTGAAAAAAACCCATTTAGACAAGGTGGTTTTTCTGCATTCAACAATAAAATCCACTTCTGTTCTATAGTTTCAGTGTGGTTTTTAAAACTAGTACAAGGAACCTAAATGAGTGTGTAGTACGATGGCTCATAATATGTGCTGCTAAGGCATTACTTTTTTATTCTTTATGTCTCTCTGATGTTCAAGGACCTTATCCTTAAAGGATCTATTTGTCTTGCCAACATAAAATGCATGACATAGTTGACAGAAAGAAAAATATACAAGGTTACACATTTTGCAGTCAGCATGAAAAAACAAAATTAATTGTGAATTTTAAAACTGTGTGTGTGTGTGTCTGTGTGTGTTTGTGTGTGTCTGTGTGTATGACAGACAGGTAAAAATAAATTTACAGGCTGAACAACTTCTGCAAGGAAATGTACCAATCCTGTTAGATAATGGGTTCTTTTTCTCTAGCATATTGGACTTAATAACAAAGATGGTTGAGGGATTTGTTGTTTCTGAAAGAAAAATATGGAGTACTTCCTATCTTGTCTTTTAACTCAGGTACACTGTTCAGTATCTTCCAGTTATTCTTTATAATGTCACAATATTGACTTGTATCACTAGAATATTGTAGAGGCACTCTAAAAATATTACTGATAGAGTCCTGTTGCCACTACTGCATGTGTGCTTGTAGTTGATTTATAATAAGGCCTGCATCTATCTAATCTCTGCTTCCAAGCTTCAGAGAGGCAGGTACCTATTTCTATTTCTCGATAGCCCCTTTCTAAAAAAATCATTTTTCAAAGATTCAAGAGCTTTGCGTGCAACTGTATCATCATTATGAAGCCTAATACCTGTCCTTTAAGCATATTTCTCATTATATGCCTTGCATGCATACTATTATTGTGTATGATTGCATTCCTGCATGTAGGTTTTTTATATAGGCGGGTATGGACAGAATCAAAGTCTGCTTTGTCTGTTTTGACATCTAGAAATTCTAAATGTTCAAAAGAGTGTACACATGTAAATTTCAGAAAGGAAGTGGTACTATGCATATACCTCATGAAATTGTTCAAATCATCAACTGTGCCACCCCATAACATACAAATATCATCAACAAAACGGACATACCAAAGAAGGTGCTCTGCAAATACATTACTGTTTGACAATAAATGATGTTGTTCCCATTGCACCAAAACTAGGTTAGCGTAGCTCTTGGCAGAGGCAGTGCGATGGCCATGCCAACCTTTTGCAGAAAAAATTCCTGTTCGAATAGAACAATATTATTTTCTAACACAATCTCTAATAGGGAACATATACGTTTTATGTTATCATCAGAAAAGCCTTCCTTACCATGTAAGAATTCCCTTACATTATTTATGCCCCAGTCATTGGGGATGACCATAAATAATGACTATATGTCAAGCGCAACAAACATATAGTTAGCATTGATGGTCGAAATTCTATTATACAATCTGTCAAGGAAAGTTTTTGTATCCTTCAGAAGACTGTCACACAGTTCTAATAGAGGATGTAATGTCTTCTCTATATAAATAAACAATGGATGTTATGTAGTCCTATCTCACCTACGTTCTTACCCATGGGTTTGGAGCCGAATATCGGCTCCGACTCGGCCTGTTTACTAGCTCAAAAGTCTCTGATTGGCTGGGCTAAGAGGGTATCCCATAGTACACTGCTTCGCATCCCCAGATCTCGTTTGCCGCTTGTAGAGCTCGGACGTGGTCTCGCTTGGCTGTGGCTAAGTACTCTTTTTTGATTTATTTCTCTTCAGAAATTGGTTGCTTCATACTTTAATAGCTATTCTTGCTGCGGTAGTTGTGTTTGTGTGTTTAGTAGTGTTTTTTGTGGTATCCCTAACAGTTCCCACGGGCTAGGCCCATTTTAGTTAGAGGACCTAGTCCTCCCTTAGTGAGTAGTTAGTCTTTTTGTTATTGTATTTTCCTTTTGAGAACCGTTTAAGTTAGAGGTTCTCTCTCTGTGTTCTCGTTGTTGTTGTTGGTTTAGAGCTTCGCTCTTCTCTGTGATACTGTCTAACTGGTGGGCTTCCCGCCTTTTTTGGTAATTGTTAACTGTGGTTTTGTTGTGTGTTTGCACCTGTTGGAAGTCATTAATTCTTTGAATATGTCTAAGGATCAGAAAGAACATAAGCCTTCTGGCTTTAAAAAGTGTTCAAAGTGTGGATATAAAATGTCCATCACGGATGGACACTCTGTCTGTGTTTACTGTCTTGGAGCCATCCATTTACAGGAGTCGTGTAGTTTTTGCCACGCCTTCAGTCCTAGGGTGCTCCAAGAGAGGAAAAACAAATTGATTTTAAAGGGACTGCTTAAACCATCTTTCGAGGAGGCTATAGATTCGGCTCCCAGCTCCCAGTCGAAATCTAAGTCCTCCAAGTCCAAGAAAAGGTCTCCGGCTCCATCAGCATCTTCGGAGCCTCCAGAGAAAATTACCATATTGGATACTGCTTCCTCGGCTCCACCGTCTTCGGGGCTGCAGGA
This sequence comes from Protopterus annectens, assembly GCF_019279795.1. NCBI lineage: Eukaryota > Metazoa > Chordata > Ceratodontiformes > Protopteridae > Protopterus > Protopterus annectens. The sequence continues at coordinate 615,560,088 of NC_056747.1, forward strand.
GGTTTCTGTATTGAGTGAATCAGCATCTGCTCTGATCATTCTCGAACCTATTTGGAGCCGGTCGCCGAGTGTCAGGCATGGTTCACCAGATAAAAGGTCTCAGTCTCCATCCATCTCATCCACATCCTCCAGGCTTTCCGATTTGGATGTGGAAAGGGTGGTGCAAAGGCTCCTGCAGTCGCCGGTGTTGGCTAAATTGTTTTCGGCTCCAACCCTGTCGGCTCCGGAGCCAATTCCTATGGTTGTTTCATCGATTCCTCCTCCGAGCACATCCTTGCTGTCGGAGCCGGTATGTTCCGCTCCGAGTGATGTTCCTGCGCCGGCTCTGATACCCCCCCTCCCCGGGTTTATCGGTGCCGACCTTGGCTCCGACCATGTTGGTTCCGTCCACAGGGTTTGAGACTCGGGTCTCCTCGGTCGGGCCCGAGGGGGATGCCTCGGGACATCTTTCGGTTCCGAGTCTTCCACTCGGTGCATCGGCTGTGGGGACCCCAGTCCCGGTCATGGCCTTGGAGGCCGGTCGGTCCTCAGACTCGGGGGGGGGGGCGCCTTCGAGGCCATGCGGAGCGCGCTGGCCAGGACATCAGCTACGTCACTCGGGTCGGTCATTCCATCCCCCACCACTCCGGCAAGAGCTTCTGACACCCACCTATCCTTGGACAGCAGAGCACCAGGCCCTAAGGATACCCCCACGAGCGGTCCCCCACTTTCTGAAGGTCTCTCAGAGCCTGTGCCTGAGGAACCTCTCAGAAAGAAATTGTGCAAGAGGAAGCACATAGACTCCCAGGACAAGTCTCTCACTTCCGATACTGACCTCGAGGAATCGGAAGGGTCCCCCAAGTCTTCCTCTGATGATGTTTCCTTCTCCGATATCCTGGAGATACTGAAACAAAGAGGAGACTGGCCTTCCAAGACCCCTTCCGAGGAGGAGTCTGTATTCCTTAAGGCTTTTGGCGCTCAACCTTTCGCCTCCTGGGTGTCTCCATCCTTCGATGAACTTCTTAACCTTATTTGTCAAAGGGTGTGGGAAATCTCGGATTCCGTGGAGCCAGTACCTCGGCGCCCCAACAAATTCCTCTCCACCCCCCACGGAAAAGAATTTCTGACAAAGGGAGTCCCGGTAGATGCCATGGTGGTGGCGGCAGCCACCCAGAAGGAAGTTGCAGAGTCTTCCTCTTCGGTCCATCCTCCTAACAAGGAGTCTAGGACTGTGGACCGGTACGGGAAGCGTGCCTTGTCTTCAGCCACCTTCACCTTAAGGTCGCTGAACTACTTATCTCATTTCACTCGGCTCCAGAAAGATCTCCTTAAGGAGTTAGGAGATACTCTTGCGGGTAACATACCTGAAGCGGTGGCTCAGACGGTCAACGCACAGGTTTCTACCCTCAACTCCATCGCGAACTCGTCCATGCGACTCATTTTGTATGTGGCCGAGGGAGCGAGTAGAGCAGCCAGCTCATGTGTAGCCCTTAGAAGGCAAGCCTGGCTGCGCCTGTGTCACTTTGCGGAGGCCTTCAAGTCTTCCTTCACTGATGCCCCTTTTGATGGTTCCTCCTTGTTTGGGACCAAAGTGAAAGACACCCTCACGAGGTGCGAGCAAGAGGGAAAGACCCTGTCTGCTGTAGGGGTCAGTTTTTCCCTCCCGTCTAGGCCTTACCCCAAGGCTCAGCGAGGGGGAAAGATGTGGTTCAAAAAATCACAGAGATTTTTTCCTGCTGCACAAGGTGAAACCCCCTCCCGAGGCAGGGGAGGGGGGAGTTATTCAGGTAGACGTTGCCCCAGAGGCAGAGGGGGCCCCTGCAATTCTGGGGACCGTGACTCCTTTCATGGCTCCCCATACTCTCACTCCTGAGGGTGTGCCTGACTGTGCTTATCCAGAGCCAGTCGGGGGTCGAATTTCCTTGTATCCGGAAGCCTGGGAAAACACCACCGAGGACCGATGGTTATTAAGGATAATTTCCGGAGGTTACACCATTCCATTCTGTTCAGTACCCCCTCCCATCAGAAGGATCCCAGACGTTCCACCCAGTCAAAGGGATCAAGTAGCCTCAGAGGTATCTCAGCTGCTAGAAAAAGGAGTCATCCAACCAGTCCCCTCAGACCAGATCGGATTAGGGACTTGCTCAAGATTCTTTTTGGTGCCGGAATGAACAGGGGACCTGAGACCCATACTAGATCTCAGTCTACTCAACCATTACATACACAAGTCCAAATTCCGTATGGTCACCCTACAATCTATTCTCCCATTGTTGGGAAAGGAAGTATGGATGTGCTCCATCGACCTGAAGGATGCTTACTACCATATCAAAATGAACAGGGCATCCAGGTGTCATCTACGCTTCCAGCTGGGAGCCAGACATTTCCAGTTTCGAGCCCTGCCCTTTGGTCTCACCACAGCCCCCAGGGTGTTCACCAAGGGTATGTCAGTGGTGACGGCTCACCTGAGACGTCAAGGATTCCAGGTGTTTCCGTACCTGGACGACTGGCTCCTCGCCGCCCCCACCAGGCATCTACTAATTCAGACCAGGGACGCTACTATCAGTCTGTGTCACCTATTAGGCATTACGATAAACTGGAAAAAATCTGCCTTGTTGCCCTTACAGCGTGTCACTTTTATAGGAGCAGAGCTGGACACCATTCAAATGCGAGTGTTCCTACCACAAGAAAGGATCACAGGGTTGCAACAACAAATTCTCACGCTGATGCCTCTGAGACATGCAAAGGCAAGACTGATCCTTCAGCTCCTAGGGACCATGGCAGCTACGATCATGTTGGTTCCATTAGCGAGATTACACATGAGAATTCTTCAATGTCTTCTCTTTGTCCAATGGTCTCTCCAAAAACTTCCGCTATCCCATCCAATCCTATTGACAGACAAATGCAAGCAGGACCTCCAATGGTGGCTGTGCACCAACAACTTGAACGTAGGAAAACCCTTTGTTCCACCCATCCCTGTGGCAGCAGTGACTACGGACGCCTCCCAGATAGGGTGGGGGGGGGGCATTATCTCAGCAGGATGGTCCAAGGCACGTGGCAGGAGCACGAGATACATTTGCACATAAACGTCCTAGAGATGAGAGCAGTGCTTCTTGCATTGCAGGCACTTCAAGAAGTCCTCCCTCTGGAGACTATTGCGATACACTCAGACAGCATGTCAGTAGTGTGGTGTCTCAACAAGCAAGGAGGAACCCGATCTTACCCACTATGCAGGGAGGCCATGCGCTTGTGGCATTGGGCAATAGCTTCCCAACGGTTTCTAGTGGCAACGCACATGCCGGGGAAGACCAATGTGATAGCAGACAAGTTAAGCAGGGCGATTCTTATGCCCTACGAGTGGTCCCTGAATCGCCTGGTGGAACAGCGAATCTTCAGCAGATGGGGTCAACCTTGCTGCGACCTTTTTGCCAGCCCCCTAAATGCGAAATGCAGCAACTTCTTCTCGCTGATCCCCCCACCGGGGGAATCACCCAGGGATGCTTTAGCTCACAATTGGCCCTCCGGGCTGCTTTATGCTTTCCCTCCGTTTCCCCTTCTCTCAAGGGTGATTCAGAAAGCGCAATCCTTGGGAAGCAGGATGATTCTGATTGACCCACACTAGCCTCTTCAAGTATGGTTCCCCTTCCTTCAACCCTACCTTGTGGATACTCCGTGGATTCTGGAACCCCTTCCAGACTTACTGACACACATGTCGGGACAGTTCCACCCCTCTCTGAGGACACTCCGGCTGACAGCCTGGCTACTCCACATCCATCCTTAGTCAGATGTCATAATTTTTCACCAGATGTAGTACATATTTTGTCGTCCTCTCATAAACCATCCACTAGAAAGATCTACTTTAGCAAATGGAAAAGATTCTCCATTTGGGCTCATTCCAGAGGCATCGATCCCTACACGGCTCTAATTGACTCTGTTTTGGAATTTTTGTCTATATTGTTCTATCAGGGGTCCGCTTCAGCCACCATCAAAGTTCAGCTGGCGGCTATATCTAACTTCCACTTGTCCAATGAACCTAGCCTGATGGCACACAGACTATGTAAGGCATTCCTTAAAGGTACCCTATTGCTTCATCCCCCAGTATCACAAACTGTTATGCCCTGGGACCTCAATTTTGTTCTTCAAGCCCTCACTCTTCCACCCTCCAAGCCTGCAGCTACCTGCGACTTAAAGTTTCTAACATGGAAAACAACCTTTTTAATAGCTATCACTTCAGCGAGGCGGGTCTCTGAAATCCAAGCCCTTTCCATCAAACCCCCATATTTGATCTTCCATAAAGATAGAGTCTTCCTTAGACCAAACCCGTCATTCCTTCCCAATGTGGCTTCTCTGTCTAATATAAATCAGTCTATTGAGCTGCCAGTTTTCTTCCCCAATTTTTCCAACAAGGCAGAATTCAGATTTCACCAACTAGATGTACATACAGTTACGCTTCTGTCTCCATCGGACAAAAGAGATTCGGAAATCTGACCAACTCTTTGTCTCCTTTTCTGAAAACCGGCTTGGTTCTCCGGTATCCAAGGTCACGCTCTCTAGATGGATAGCCAGCTGTATTTCCTTCATCTATCACACAGCAGGTAAAACTCTGCCCTTTCCACCTAAAGCCCACTCCACAAGAGCTGTTTCCACATCTACAGCCTATCAGGCTAGATTGTCAATGGATGATATATGTGCTGCGGCTCTTGGGCTTCTCCTCACACCTTTGTCTCTCATTACAAATTGGACGTGGTTTCTAGGGGCAGATCTTCATTTGGCTCCATGGTTCTCGGGAGTATTTTCCTATGAGCCACCCGGGTTGTAGGTGCTAGGGACGCTGTCCCATGGGTAAGAATGTAGGCGAGATAGGACTACATAACATCAAGAAGTTATGTACTCAACATAACGCTCGATGTATGTAGTCCATCTCGCCTCACATTCTTACTTACCCTCCCGCCTTCCCCCTACCTAGAGGATTTGGAGGCAATAATTTATCATGTAGAGTCCCTTTGATTAATTTGTTTGGATATTTAGTATGTATGGATGTGTGTTATGTATGCAATAACTGAGTTGTTTGCAGCAAACTAGATCTGGGGATGCAAAGCAGTGTACTATGGGATACCCTCTTAGCCCAGCCAATCAGAGACTTTTGAGCTAGTAAATAGGCCGAGTCGAACCCATGGGTAAGAATGTGAGGCGAGATGAACTACATACATCGAAGGTTATGGTGAGTACATAACTTCTTGTTCAGTACACCATCCAGCTCTTGATACTATTGGCCTCATAGGCGGAATAACACAATTTTTGTGAATTTTAGGGAGGCCTTAAGCTGTGGGGGTTAAAGGATGATCAGCATTCAAGAACTTAAAAAGGTCTTCGTTAATCAAACCAGTCATCAGTAAATCAAATATCATAAAACAAACCTTCTCAGTTATCCCATGTACTACATGCTTAGGAATACATTTATAAGTATTGGTATCATATAGAAGTACTTTCATTTGATTCAGGTTCATTTCTCTATCCAAAACCACAATGCCACCACCTTTGTTGGCTGGTCTAATTTCCAAGGCACGTGTGTTCTTAAATTCTTGTAAGGCTATATAGTCTTCTGAAGACATATTAAAAAAATTAGCCCTAGTGCCATGTTGAAACAAGTCCCTAAACTCAGTTTCACACATATCAATAAACGTTTGTATAGAAGAGTGAGGTAGAGGTATAAAAATGCTAGGTTTCTTAAAAGATTCAAAAATATTATTGTTACCACCAGAGTATAAAGTTTGTAAGTAATAGTGTTCAAATGGAAACACGCTGTTTTGTTCCACTGTATCAGGAAGAAGTGAATGGCACAAAACAGAAGATGGATTTTTTTAGGCAACAAAACGCCAACAGCTTTTTCTTTATCAAACCCTCTACCCATCAGGAACAGGTCGAGGAGTATGGGTCGGAAAGGGCAGTTACAGTGACAGCAGAGCATCAAAAGGACACAACAAGTAGTGAAGAAACAGAGATTTTAAATGCAGGTTTGGTGCATAACATTTCTTTATTAGAACTTAGACAAGCACAGGTTGAACTATTAAATAAGGGTCTCTCGTTTGTACCATCCAAACGTGCAGACCAAGCTGAACTGTTAAAAGTCTTAAGGTTATTAGGTAGGTCTTTAACTTTAAAAACTTTATACTATACAAACGTTTATTAATATGTGTGAAACTGAGTTTAGGGACTTGTTTCAACATGGCACTAGGGCTAATTTTTCTAATATGTCTTCAGAAGACTATATAGCCTTACAAGAACTTAAGAACACACGTGCCTTGGAAATTAGACCAGCCGACAAAGGTGGTGACATTGTGGTTTTAGATAGAAAAATGTGCCTGAATCAAATGAAAGTACTTCTATATGATACCAATACTTATAAATATATGCCTAAGCATGTAGTACATGGGATAACTGAGAAGGTTTACTTTATGATATTTGATTTACTGATGACTGGTTTGATTAACGAAGACCTTTTTAAGTTCTTGAATGTTGATCATCCTTTAACCCCCACAGTTTATGGCCTCCCTAAAATTCACAAAAATTGTGTTATTCTGCCTATGAGGCCAATAGTATTAGGAGCTGGATGGTGCACTGAACCACTGTCTATTTATATAGAGAAGACATTACATCCATTATTAGAATTGTGTGATAGTGTTTTGAAGGATACGAAAAGTTTCCATGAGAGGTTGTATGATAGAATTTCGACCATCAATGCTAACTATATGTTTTTTTGCGCTTGACATAGAGTCATTATTTATGGTCATCCCCAATTATTGGAGCATAAATAATGTAAGGGAATTCTTACATGGTAAGGAAGGCGTTTCTGATGATAACATAAAACTTAAATGTTCCCTATTAGAGATTGTGTTAGAAAATAATATTGTTCTATTCGAACAGGAATTTTTTCTGCAAAAGGTTGGCATGGCCATAGGCACTACCTGTGCCAATAGCTACGCTAACCTAGTTTTGGTGCAATAGGAACAACATAATTTATTGTCAAACAGTAATGTATTTGCAGAGCACCTTCTTTGGTATGTCCATTTTGTTGATAATATTTTTATGTTATGGGGTGGCACAGTTGATGATTTGAACAATTTCATGAGGTATATGCATAGTACCACTTCCTTTCTGAAATTTACATGTGTACACTCTTTTGAACATTTAGAATTTCTAGATGTCAAAATAGACAAAGCAGACTTTGAGTCTGTCCATACCAGCCTATATAGAAAACCTACAAGCAGGAATGCACTTTTACACAATAACAGTATGCATCCAAGGCATAGAATGAGAAATATGCTTTAAGGACAGATATATAGAATACTTAGGCTTCATAATGATGATACAGTTGCACGCAAAGTTCTTGAATCTTTGAAAAATGATTTTTTTTTTAGAAAGGGGCTATCGAGAAATAGAAATAGATACCTGTATCTCTGAAGCTTGGAAGCAGAGATTAGATAGATGCAGGCCTTATTATAAATCAACTACAAGCACACATGCAGTAGGACGGCAACAGGACTCTACCAGTGATATTTTAAGGGTGCCTCTACAATATTCTAGTGATATAAGTCAATATTGTGACATTATAAAGAATAACTGGAAGATACTGACCGGTGTACCTGAGTTAAAAGACACGATAGGAAGTACTCCACATTTTTCTTTCAGAAACAACAAATCCATCAAGCAACATCTTTGTTATAAGTCCAGTATGCTAGAGAAAGGGAACGCATTATCTGACAGGATTGGTATATTTTCTTGCAGAAGTTGTTCTGCATGTAAATTTATTTTTACCTGTTTGTCATGTACACACCCAGTTTTAAGATTCACAATTAATGTTGATTTTTATGCCGACTGCAAAACGTGTAACCTTGTATATTTTTCTTTCTGTCAGCTATGTCATGCATTTTATGTTAGCAAGACAAATAGACTCTTTAAGGATGGGGTCCTTGAACATCAGAGAGACATAAAGAATAAAAAAGATAGTAATGTCTTAGCAGCACATATTATGAGCCATGGTACTACACACTCATTTAGGTTCTTTGTATTGCAAGTTTTAGACAGTAATTTAAGAGGAGGTGATTTTAAAAACCATTCTGAAACTATAGAACAGAAGTGGATTTTATTGTTGAATGCAGAAAACCCATCTGGTCTAAATGGGTTTTTTTCACTGAAACCCTTCCTGAAAGGACGTAGACTTAGACATAAATAATATGTATTATTTTCATACATATTTTTATAAGTGCAATATGTTTGCACACATTTTATAGTTGTTTTTATTCATGATATATGAATGTGTTTTCTGCAGTATGTGTTCTTTTAAAAAATTTGTAACTTTTTGATGGCATCATAATTAAGGGCTTTTTATTGGTCACACTTTGTATAAAAGACTTGTATTTATTAGCTAATGTTGTCTGATGAAGTGGTGTGGTCACCATGAAAGCGCTTACCACTCTTTTGGATACATCTGTTAAAGTTCCTGGATTTCAGCCTGTTGGTTTGGTATTTTTTTCATTTATTTTAGTCTTTACAAGTTTGTCTGACAAGCATTTGCAGGACTTACCTTTGTTGGTGGCTTGAATCCCCTATGGTAATACAAATTTGCCTGTTTTTCCACCCACCCAAAACCACAGATGCTTCCCAGTTGGTGTTGGGGGTACTATGGGGGAAGACAGTCCAAGGGATGTGGTTCACTTCTGAAGCCAATCTCCATATTAACATTCTAGAGATGAGGGCAGTTTTCCTAGCATTGCAGGCCGCTTAGGACTCCCTCCCTTAAGGACTGATATCTGTCCAGACTGACAACATGACGGTAGTCTGGTACATCAAAAAACAGGGGGGAACCCTTTCTTACCCATTATGAGGAGAAACCATGTGGGTTTGGCAATGCATAGTATCTAGCAGTCGCTTTCTTTTAGCAACCCACATTCTGGGAAAATCCAGTGTTCTATTTGTTTGAGCAGATCTATCCTCCTGCCGCACGAGTGGTCTTTCAATCAAAAGGTGGCAGAGCAGATCTATTGCCACTAGAGCCAAACTTACTGCAATTTTTTTGCCTTTCCCCACAACACCAAGTACAACAGGTTCTTTGCCCTCATCCTCCCAGAGTGGGAGTCATAGATGGACACTCTGATCAGTGTTTGGCACTGCAGTTACCGTTATGCTTTTCATCTGACTCTTCTAATCCCAAACATTCCTCATAAACCATTAGAGAGGAAGGTAATGGTGATCCCCATTACCCCTTTTTGGCCTCGATAAGTATGTTCCTCCACCTGTGGCCTCAACTGAAACACCCTCCTTATTCCTGCTTGGTTTCTCTACTTCCAGTGATGGCTAGTCAATCCAGACTCTCCTTCCTAGTCTGCATTCTTACTTCATCTCAGTAACTTCTCCTTGGAAGATTTAAAAAAGGAAATGGAAAATTTTTTTTCTATTTGGGCTTCTCAAAGGAATGTTGACCCTTTTTGGCTCCCTTTCCTGCAGTCCTACATTTTCTAGTTTCTCTTTTTCTAAATGGTGCCAGCTACTCTACTGTCAGAGTCCATTTGGTTGCTATCTTAGGCTTTCATATTGGAGAGAATTAATCCCCATTTGCTTCTATCCGGTTATGTAAAGCATTTTTGAGGGATACTTTTCTTTTCAGACGACTTCTTAGAGATTCTACTCCTACATGGGACTTTAATATCTTACTTCAAACCCTGACTAGTCCTCTGTTCACACCTGCAGCAAAGTTGGATCTCCAGTTTTCAATGTGTAAAATGCTATTTTTGGTGGCAGTTACTTCTGCCAGAAGGATATCAGAACTTCAAGTACTTTCTTAATAAACCTCCGGACATTAGTTTTCATAAGGACAGTGTTTCCTTACGAACTAATCCTTCCTTCTTACAAAAGATAACTGAAACTTCTTTAAATCAGAATATCAGTTTTCTTCCTACATTTTTCCAATAAAGGAGAATACGTACTACATTTGGTGGATGTTCACAGACAACTGCCGTTTTACATCCACCGTATGAAAGCCTTCAGAAAATCTGAAGCACTTTTTGTGCCCTTCTCAGCAAATAAGATGGGTTACGGAGTTATCAAGATGTTTGTCTGCTTGTATTGCACATGTATATAAAGAAAAAGGTTTGGCCTTACCTAAACTTACCAAAACTCCCTCTACTAGATCTGTGGCAACATCAACTGCTTCCTTTTTCAGAGCATCATTCAATGACATTTGTGCAGCAGACACTTGGTCCAGTATGAATACCTTCGTGTCCATCCTTCCTTCCACAACCCCTTTCTTCATTTTTACACATACCTTTATATCCCATTATAAATTGGATTTGCTCTCTAGAGGCAGGGCACCCTTTGCTTCAACTGTCCTGTGGAATATCCTTTCATGAAACCACCCAAGGATTACATTAGCTGGGAACTCTGTCCCATCCATTGAGGAACAGACAGAAAAGACAATATCAGATATGAGCATTATGTACTTACCATAACAATAGCTCTTTGTTGTCTGCTTCCATCCTTCCTCATATCCCCTTCCACCTCTTCCCCTGCCTAATTATGAAATTAATTTTTCCTTTATCTTGGTGTGACCAGACTTACCTTTTCTAAAGGCCCTTCAAGTGCACCTTTTAGCTCTATATCAGCTTATGAGCTCTCCTGTTACCTTTGGGTTACCTTTTGCAGTATTATTATTATAGAGTTGTCTGTATTGTTTGGGCAAACTTGCGCTGAGGTAATATTGAGCCTTGCAGGGGGTTATTGGTAAGAGGCAAAGCCTGAGCTTGGGAGCCAAAGTCTTGAGTGGCTGAGTATGGATCCAAAGTTGGATCCAATCATCCATTGGGTAAGGACAATTGCAGACAACCAAGATCTATCATTATGTTAGGTATATAACTTTCATTTTTCCCTTTTTTTTGAATTGGACAAGGGCAATTACCACAAGCTTCCTCACAGACTAGATCTACTGTCACAAGATCAGGGTTGTTTGATTCACACCGAGTACAATCAGCTTCAATTAACTGTCTGGATAATAGGGTCTTAATTCCCTTTAGGCATCTGTTTACTGATGATGTGCAACAGGTACTAATGGAGACAAGAAAGCCTGCTGCTAGAAAAGCATGTATTAGCAAATTGAAAATGTTTTCTAGGTGGTGCCAACAAAATAACCAGCACCCATTCAGGGCTAGTTGTTCTCTGGTTTTACAATATTTGTAAGAGTTATTATTCTGTGGTCTTTCTTACTCTTCCATTAAGGTTAATTTATTGGCCATTTCAGCATGTCTGTTCATGGGTCCTCCTCTTTCAATGCATTCTTATGTCGAAATGTTTTTGAGAAGGGTTTTGCATTAGAGGCCTTCAAGAAAACATGTGGACCCTCTTTGGGATATTCATTTTGTGTTAGAGAAGCACTGTTAACATGGAAAACAGTTTTACTGATTGACCTGACTTCTGCAAGAAGGGTATCTGAGTTGCAAGCTGTTATGATGAGCAAACCAATACCCATTTGAAATGTTGGGACCCACTAGAGTAAATCCCAAAACACAGAGAGTAAATGGCCAAAAGAGCAGAATTACATATACTAAGTCTGATATAGTCATTTTCCGGAATTTTTTTTTTCTCTGTATGGGTATTTCAAAGTTAGTATATATAAGTTTGAGGGGAATGGGGGGGCTTGCCCCTGTATAACAGAGAAGTTTAAAGGAGAAGAACAATGTTTGAGATACGCTCTTTTTCTTTTTTCTTTTTTTTTTTGGCTTATCAGCACTCTGCATTTTGAGTACTCACTTTTCAGTAGAGAATTGTGTCAACTCTATCACATTTTCTACGGGAACAGGGTTTCTTTGAGAACTAATCTTTTGTTTATGCCTGAACTGGTATCCAAGTTTACTTTAAGACAAACTATCCATCTCCCCATTTTCCTTCCTGAACCTAAACATGAGTGAGAAAGGACACTCCATACCTTGGATGTTCACAGACAACTCATGTACTGTCTTGACGGAACTAAATCTTTCAGATCTTCAGCTAGTACAGTTGTGTAAGATCTTACCATAAAAGTACATGTTCTACTTCTCCTTTTTGGAGTATTCTTTATACTTGAGATATCGTGTTGAGGGCAGCTTAATGTTTAACCAGCATGCTAAAGCATTTCCGGTGTCGTATGTCGGACATACATCCTAAGCACAAGGTATATTGTACATATTGTGACATGGATGCTTAAGGGTTTAGATCAGATCATCGAAACGGCTCATTATCGAATGCCATAACGTCGAACTGCAAAACCCGAACTCTAACAATATCCAAACTTCAAAACAGCGAATTTCTTCCCAGGGAAAAAATTTGCTGTTCCGAGAAACACACACACACCATAAGCACACTAAAAAGCAGCAGTCCACACACATACATTTAAAAGTTGCATCTAACCCTACACTACACTGCACATACACTACTATATATCCACTTACCTTAACCCAAACCCTAACCCTAAGGTCCATCACTATCGCACACTCACCTCACCCGCGCCCTAACCCTAACTCAAAAAACATAGCCAAAACAAAAAAACCAAAACTCCAAACCCAAAACTAACTGTTGTAGGCAATGGGCAAGCCCTCCGTCCCAACCCCAAATTCTCACTATCGCACACTCACCTCACCCGCGCCCTAACCCTAACTCACTTAACCCGCCCCAACCCCAAATTCTGTCACAATTGCACACTTACCTGACCCGTGCCCTAACCCTAACTCACCCAACCCGCACCCTAACCCGAACGTCCGCACAATCACACACTTACCTTAACCCAACCCGTACTTTCCACCACATCGCTGAAAACAGCGAAGCCACAACAACGGCCAACCGAATTCTTTCCCTAGGAAAGAATTTGGTTTTGTGCAGCTTCGCTGTTTTCAGCGTTTGCGATATTGGGTTGGATATTAGATCATTCGAAGTTCTGCCGTTTCGATGATCTAATATAGACCCAATGCTTAATCCTGAGAACTGAAACGCCCCAGGAGAATCAGAGTAACCGTGGAGAAATAATAACATGCCCATCCAGGAAGGGAAATTGAAGGAGGTAAGGATGTAAGAGAACACATCAGCCAGAAGCAGAGCAGCATAAAAACAAAAGTGGGCAGGAGGGAGGACAAAATACTGCAGCAGTGAGAAATAGGACAACTACTGTTATGGTAAGATGTTACACAACTGTGTTATGTCTTTCCATATCACTATTGCAGCATTCTTTATTCGTTGAAGAGTACAAAAGCTGCTGCAAGTATGGGAGGAGAAAGGCAAAAGGTCTAGGTGAGTCCAGTTTCATGAGTTGTTATTACCTCTTTTGAACTCCTGAGACTTTGGAACTGTCCCACTTAGTGTCTCATACGGACCACATTATCCCTAAAGGATAATTCCTCAAAAGGAGAGTCAGGAGATAAAGAATCTTCTTCATCAGACCTCATAGCCAAAGGAGAGCAGATTTGTGAGGAATGTGCTAAGGATTCTTCACCAGAGTTCAACCCCTCCTCAGAAGAAGAATCAGAATCCTTAAGTCTGTTAGACGGGTGGATGACCAGGGGACAGCAGCATGGACAGACAATCCTTGTGGGGGAGTCAGAACCATGAGGTCTTGACATTCTTTGTGAGGATCATTAGCCACAGTAGCCATATGTTTGGTTTTCTGTTTCTTTTTTAAAAGAACATCTGCCTCGAGAAATCTAGGCGTGTCAGACCCCTGCCTGGATTAAATGAGGGTACCATGCACCTCTTTCCTAATTAAAATTTGGGAATTCCCCCTAGGCCCTTCAGATATAATCAGCCATGGTTTCCCTCTATATCTGTACAGAGATATGCAGAGCCTCAGTGGGCATGCAAGTGGGCAGCATCATGTTGGCCACTGAGTCGTGGCAGAGTAAGAGGGAACTGGTGTGAGCGGGTCTATATCATATGTTCGAAGTTTGAAAACTTTGAACATTAAATAATCAAATTTAAATGTTTGAAGTTTCAAACATTGAACATAAGTTGTTGTTCTTCTTTTGGCTTTTTCCAGTTAGGGGTTGCTACAGCGGAACTCCGGTCCACTAATGATTGGCAGTAGATTTTTACGGTGCCGAGGTGCCAGCTCGATGCCCAACCTTCAACGAAGGCATGCCTATTCTATGCTTGTCTTTCGAACGCCACTTGACCGTGGGGAGGACATGCAGACTCCACACAGAAAGCGCTCCAGCCGAGAATCGAACGGGAGAACCTCTTGCTGTGAGGCGACAACGCTACCGCTGCACCACCGCGGCTTAAAAAAAAAAAAGAAAGGGAACTTACCTGACTGTTGTAATTGGGGGGGGGGGCAAGCCCCCCTGCACCCCCCCTCACTCTTTAAATATACCAACTCCGAGACTGCACTATAATGCAGTAAAGGAAAGGTTTCCCTTACTGCACTGTAGTGCGGTCTCAGAGTTGGTATATTTAAATAGTGGGGGGTGCAGGGGGGCTTGCCTACTGCCTACAACAGTTAGTTTTGGGTTTGGAGTTTTTTTTTTTTTAATCATATGTTCAATGTTTTAAACTTCAAACATTTAAATTTGATTATTTAATGTTCGATGTTTTCAAACGTCGAACATATGATATAGACGCGTGTGAGCACTGGATGGTCCTTGGGCTCTTCTTCATGCCTGAGGGAGAAGTCCTGGGGAGGCTGGGCAGCAGCATATTCAGTACATGTTTTTTTAAACTTTTTTCTTAAGAGGCAAATGCAATTCGAGGTGGGTAGGTTCAGCCATGGTACGCTAGGTCAATAACTTAAGACATTTGGTTTTCCAGATAAATAAAAAGGGAAGACAAATGGCTGTGGACTATCTTAGGGACAAATGCCTGACAGATATCGCTTTGAGTATGGTTGAACATAGCACCTAAAGAAAAAAGGCACTTCTTGTATCTGTCTTTATGGGGTATCTGCTTCTCACACTTACATTTCCCCTTCCTGGATGACATGAAAACAAACTACAAGGAGGAAAAAGGAAATGAGGAAACCTCAAAGGGGCACTTATTTTTATGAGGCTTGGTAGATGAACCAGCTCAGTGAATGGCATACAGACCAAATTCTGAAGTAGCATTCAGACTGGCGGCAAAGTCGTTTTGTGGAATAGGTGTCCATATATCATGTAAGTACCTTATGCCTTGCATGTAGGACATGCATCTGATGTACGATGCTGGAAAGGTGCAAACACTTTGGTATGTTGGCTGGATGTTAAGCTATCCTCAACATGATATCCCAAGTATGAAGAATACTGCAACAGTGATAAGGAAGGACTTTAATTTTTTCTTCCTTGTGAAGGTAAGATAAAAGGACCAACAAGAACAAATTGTATCAAAGCAGACTATTTCCAAATGGCTGTTATACTTACCACAACAAAACTATTCCAGGCAGAGTGAAGTGGTCCTTGGCTTCATCTCTGTTTTTTGGGAGAGGGTTGTATTCTAGAAGCAGCAACTTGGTCCTCTGTATATATTTTTTGCAAAGCCTATAAGCTAAATTCTTTCTGTCAGTCTAGTTCAGGCTTTGCTAGGACCATTCTCTAGGGAGTGTTGGGCTCTTCTCCTTCCACCTCCCAAACGTAGTAAGCTAGGTTAATTTACCCATATAGCTAAGGCTACTGCAGCAGTGATCAGTATGATGAACATAGTATGCTAGTGTAAGTAAACTTACCATAACAGCTGATATTTGAATGATCATTGTTGCAGTAGTCGCTCTTTTCATCCATCCCCCTTGTTTCCTTGGTGTGTTGTTTATGCCAGGTAGTGAATACTTATTTTTTGCCATTCCTAGTATTGTCCTTTCAGAGCTCAGCCTTCATGTGTCTTTTGGCATGAAAGCTTTGAGGGGTTGATGCCCAAACTGACAGACAGTTTGGGTGTGTGGAAAGTACTCTGCCTTTTTGTAATCTCTTGATTGATGGTCAGCTAATGCCTTCCATTGCTGGATAGATAAATTCCCTTTGGAAAAAAAAAATAAAATAAAACTTCAACAATTTAGTTTTGTAACAGAAACTGGACTGTTGGTCTGTAAAATCATAGATTTTAAACTGAAAAAGGTGTTTTTATTGACTGTCGTATGCCTTTTTAGTTACTTAAACACGAGTATGACTCTTTACTTCTGTGGAAAAAAGTTGTTAAAACTAATAAAATTACTTTTTTGTAGTAAAAGTTGTGGTATTTTACTTTTGGGGACTGCAGTAAGCGTTTCACATGCTTTTTGCTGTGCTTTTTGTGGAAAAATGCTTTTTGTACTACTTACCTATTTTACAGACTACTGCCCCCAAGCTTTCCCGGGAATCAGGAATCTGTTTTGGCTTTACCATGGAGAAACCTACCAGTTCCTCTGTGCTTGCTTCTACCAGCCACAAAAATTATGAAAATTATTAAACAGCCTTTGCCACTCTAGCAGGCTACTAAAATTCCCCAGGTGCAGATGGGTGACTCTGCTGTGGCCATTTCTGGTTTCTCAAACCATTCTCCCTTTTTCTTGGTTCTCTCTGGTATGGTCTCTATAGCCACCAGTGACCATGTGTTAGATATGTTCTTTGTGGCTGTTGGAGTGCCCTTGGTGCGCAAGGAAGAAGTATTATTGTGGGCCCTGAAAAAGGAGCAGGGAATTCCTTTCTGCCTAGCCAGAATGGATTACCTGTCCCTAGGGAGATATTTCCTGGCACAATTGGGTCTGCTTCTTTAGAAATTCACTTCATAAAGAAGCAAGAAATTAAACATGTCTTTCTGTATCTCATTTACTGTGGTCAGGAGGAATGTATTAGACTTATTTCAGGGTTTAGTTCAGGCTCTTGACCCTTTCATTTCAACTAGAGTCTAAGCCATGAAATGACCGTGAAGGGACAACATCTGTGTTTTCTCCTCAGGTTTCTGATTCATATTTTGAGGAAAGTGTGGTTTCTGCCAGTCCCTTTGAAAGATTCCCTTTTTTGTGAACTGTTTCCAGAATAACTCCATTGTTTCAGTGGGAACATAATGGCATTCCACAATCTCTGAAGAAATATTATGATTTATTGCTACCGATTTTCTTAAACCTTCTCCAGTTCCTCTTGTTCTTTTAGCACTGGAGGATGTTTTTGTCTTTACTTATCTCATAGCCAGCTGAATAAAATAATCTAATTTCTTTGGTGTCTCAAGTGGCTGTGCTTTGTTTAATGGGTCTCAAGATTCTTCTGGTGCCACTTCCAGGACTGCTGGTACTGGAACTGTTATGAGGAGGTTAGTTTGGTCACATACTGAAAATCTTCCTGAAGGATGTCAAAGTTATAATTTTAATTCTCCCATAGACAGTGAGTTAGTTTTGGACCATCTATTGCAGAGGTCCTTAAAAAGTGTGATCAGAGAGGCAAATTAAATCAAGGAATCTCTTTGATTTCTCAGTCTTCCTTCAACAAGTTTGTTAAGGGGTTTAACGCCATCTTTGCAGCCTTTTTCAAAAAGCAAAATAAACAAACACAACAACTTGCTGCTAAGCAAACGTTTAGAAAGCTCTTCAGGGGGTGATAGAAGCAGTTCTTTAAAAGGAGAAATGTTTTGTTCAAGAATGTTTCGGGTGCCTAAGAAAGAAAATTCCTAGAGACCAGTTTCCTTTCTAAACCTGCTCATGATAATGTCAAAGTTCAAAGTGCTACCCTTCACAACTTGTTACCTCCCCCATTTGAGGGTCACAGTAACCTTATATTTAAAATGTGCTTAGCATCACATTACTGTAGATTAAAATTTCAGATGTTTCTTAAGGTTTTCTGTGTCTGGATCACACTATTAGTTCTTTGCATTACATTTTGGTCTATCCACTTACAAGGGCATTCACAAAGTATCTAGGTCATGTGATAACCTATCTCAGAATGGAAGGTATTCACATTTTTCCTTATTTAAATGACTTGCTTCTTTAAGTGAAGCAGAATTCCGCCCTCTCTTTTAAATTTAAATTGTACCCGCTCACAGGTAATCAGAAATTCACCTCTGGTCTGGCTACTGTGCCTCCAGTGGACCGAGGCAGTCTGTAAATCACCACCTATATAAATCAAATTTGTGGGCCATATTTGGGTTGCACAGCTAGACTTATAAGGATCCTAGTGGTTGTTAGCCTAGTATACACCTATGAACCTTTACAATATATTTTTCAAAGTGTCAGGAATCACTCACTTGGTTGAGGGATCTCCTACATAGACTGGGGTTCCAAGAGAACATACAACAGTCTTGTTTGACTCCATTGGTGTCTCTTAAACTCAAGGAGTTTTTCTGCCACAGAAGAAGATGCCTTGCCTACCTTTTGGCACTGCTCAGGGGTTCTGCAGTACCCTGTTACATCCTTTGCAATCCCAGGCCAATAAAAGTCTATAATACGTTTCTTGGTTTGCTTTTTGCCCGTATGGCCTGCAAAAGGAGTGTCATGGGCTATGGTTAGAAGTGCCAGAAAGTAGGCTCTGGGCACTGCCAACTATTGTATTACCTTATCCTCTAGCCGTCCCTCAAGGTTCCACTCCCTATACAGTAACCCTTTGTTCCAGTATAGAGTTCCCTTTTCCTTGAGGATCAGGTGCCTCCCTAACTATCTTCCTCAAGTCTCTTAGTTTAGTGTCTGAGAGCTGAGCCTGTCTCAACTCTATCTTTGTGACCCTTCACAGTTCTCTTTCCACAGAAAGCCTGGTATCTTCTGACAGCGGTCCCTCACTGTCAGCCTGGGCACTACCACTCACCTCTGCCCTTGCAATCACTCTGTCCAAGGGAACATCAGTACCTACCAGTGGCTCACCTTCAGGCTCACTACTACAGGGTTGCTCCCTCCCTGAAATAGCCACATCACCAGCCCTGGCTTCAGGTATGAGGTCTATATGGGTCTCCTACAGGGTATCAAACCCACATGCCTGTCTCCAAGCCTGACTCCATGTTGCTGCATGCACACAAGGTACTGCCATATCAAAATCATTCCCTATCAAGACATCTGCAGGGATATCCTCAAACATAGCTGCATGCTTGCTTCCTTTTCCAACCTCCCAGTCAAGGTGAATCTTGACCAAAGGCATTTGGAATTGGGTCCCTCCTAAAGTTCTGGCTGGAGTGGACTGCCCAGGCAAGTATTGCTCCTTTTTAACCACTGGAGGCTTCACAATGGTTACATCAGAGACTGTGCCACTCTTAGCAGTGGCCTGTTTTCCACCACTAAGGTAGGATATAAACCTCTGGCACCCCTGTTGTCTCCAGACAACTTACTACTGGCATACTGTTATTCCCACTTGCTGGTTCCCCCACCTTTTGTTCCCCACCCTGCCTATGTGGACATCTATATGATACATGGCCCCACTAGTTACATTTAAAATATTTAACCCTTGATCCTGGTCATGTAGCTTTACTAGTGGCTTCCCCTCTTAGTGGTGGACTCTGTTGGGGTGGTTTAGGCTGCCACCATGGGTTCCCTTATATCCATGTGCAGCACTGGGTATCCCTTTCCTGTGCAGTGATGCCCTGTTTGCTAAGTAGAGATCGCCTTTCCCCCCAGCTCATCTGCAGAGTTACATTCTAGGTCTACCAACCAGATTCTCATGTCCTCAGGCAACGTGCTAAGGGCTTGTTCCTTCACCAAAATGTCTCTCAGCCCTTCAAAAGTGGTGACCTAACACCCACTCACCCACCTATGAAACGAATTGCTTAACTCAGCAATATAATCACACACACTTTCATCTGTCGTGTGTCTGTGCTCATGAAACTTTATTCTGTAAGCTTCAGGTGTTAACTTAAAATATTCAAGTAAACATTTCTTTACTTTATCATAGTTTAAACAATCAATATAAGACAATTTAGAAACAGCAGTTACAGCTTTATTATGGAGTAAAAGGGTCAGGAACCATAACCAGAGCCCTCAGTCAGCATTATACTCTTCGCATACTCTTTCAAATATATGAATAAAATTATCACCCAATGTAAGGGGTTTCGGTTATTCCCTTATTCCCTACCTCCATGATCCTGGCAGAGACTCAGCATCTCCCTCTCATGCTGACGCTGCTTCTCATTTTTTCAGCCTCCAAATGCTGCAGTCTCTCTTGTTCTTCAGCCTCCAAACATTGCAGTGATTCTAATTCCAAACATTTGGCCTCTGGTTCAAGTCTCTTTAACTCCACATGGATTTTTAAGTCCTCTGAGGAAAAGGTGAACTGTCCTGTTTCTGAAGCTACAAATTCCCCTCACCAGACTGGTCAGCCTCCTGGTGGCTGGTCTGGGCTACAGCTGCAAGTAAGGCTGAAGTCATTTCCTCTTTAGTCAGGTTGGCATGCACCAGTCCTGTGGCTTCACGCACCTTGGCCAACTAGTTCTTTGCCATCTTGTCATAATCCTCTGCTGACATCTTTGCCTGCTTTCCCCGATTAAACTAAACTAACAATAAAATAAAATAAAATATAAAACTGTTGTGATAATGAAAGTCTGTATGTTTACCTTGTGAATTCTGAGAGGGCACACCTTTAAAGGCAACTGCTCACAGGCTACAGAAGTTAAATTAATGTCAACACCACTGCTCACCAATATGTGAAGTCCCCACTCTGGACCAGTAATCAAGGAGCCTGAGTCACCACCACTGACACTGGAGAGAGACGTTCACTTGGAACAAAAATGGGTACACCCATTATTTCCAAATGCAGCTCTCTGCATCATGCACAATTTCTCTTAAAAGTACACAGGGAACACACTAAGTCCGGGGCTGGTTTTCCCGCTCTCTCCCCAGATCTTTAGTAAGACTCCCCACTGCCACAGCTATAGAGTTGAGTCCTCAGCTGACTTTCCAAGACAAATCTTCCACCACTCTCTCTGTGAAACCAGTGCTTCATGTTCCTGCTTCAAGCAGCTGACACACATACTTTTTGAGATTTGATTTTCACACACACACACACACACACACACACACACACACACACACACGGGAAAGGCTGGCACAGATTTACTAGCTATGTCCCCTTCTGCCCAGACTATAAGGTAGATATACTACCATCAGACACTCCAAAGCCAGCTACTCAAAGGCTCTTAAAGGGTACCCAATTATACTGAGTGAAATTAATACAAATGATAGTGTTTGGCCAATGCAGTAATGCTTTCAGAAGAACACAAAACTGCAAAATATTTATTTACAATAAGCACCAGAGTTTCAATCATAGGAAATATTAAAATAATACAGATGAATAGATTCACACAGATACAGATAAACAGTACTTAACTAATCTCCCTCTGTTTTCTTGTCTGAGCCAAAGAATTACTATTCCCTGGTTCACTTACTAGAGCAAAGCACGATGAAGTAGGTGAGGGGTCCTTCCTTGTTAAGTTCCAAAAACAGAGTGCCTTGAGACTTCAGTCTCATTTAGTATTAAAATATAATTTTACTGATGGATCACAGAATGACATCACACACGTCTGGTCATCTGACATCTGTTCCCCATGCTATCCCCTTGGCTAGAAGCTGCCAGGATTTAGCACATATGTGCAATAATACACCCATATAAAGCTTACTAAGATCTGTTGCAGCTTCTGGAAGTCATAAAACAGTAAAACCCTTTCACTCTTCCAGAGTAGCGATTAATTATTTGTTAGAAACAATACAGAAAGCTTCCTAGTACTTGTTTTCCCAGACATTTTGTGTTTGGGTGCAATCAGAACTGTAAGATACAATTGTTATGGCCTAAATTAAGTAATTTAGTTTCTTACTATTGGCCTGGGCAGCAGTGGGTTTCTATTCTTTTGGAAATGGCCTAGGGCAATTACTATAAGCTTCTTCACCGACTGAACCTACTCACACAGGCAAGGGGTGTTGTATACATCCCAACAACAAGGAATTGCAGTCAGCTGCTTAGATAATAGAATCTTCATACTTTTTAGGCTTCTGTTTTCTGAGAATGTACAGCAGGTATTAACTCATTCACTCCAACAGAGCTCAGGAAGTTTGCACTGTAACTTCCAATGGGTGGAGCCGAAATCTTTTGACAGAATCAAATTATGTCCTCACATTTCAAACAAATGTTCATATCTCTGGAACCAAATAGATTATGAAAAAAGTATAAATGGCAAACTCTTCAGCACAAACTATTTTATAGTGGTATTATTCTTTATGTACTAGATCTTAAACCAAATTTTACAAGTCACAGTAAATACAGTAACTATTACATTTGTAATATTTTATAAACAACTTGCAATATCTCAGCAAACACTCAAGTTACATACATACTGTTAGCAAAATTGTATTCATCTAGCTGAGAGCTTTCATATGAGACTAAGGTGTTCTGTCTGTGTTATGTGGTTGTTGAGATATTTAGAAAAGTGTGAAAATTATAGTTATATAAATTAATATCATAAAAACAACAGTTAATATTTAATGTTAAGTTGTCAATCTCGCCTTCATTCTTGCTGGATGGGTTCCGACTCGGCCACTTATAAAGCTCGAGAGCTAATTTTACCAGCTCGAGGCAACCCTATATCCCATGATGCAAGGCGAAGACTACCCAGATCTCGTTTGCCGCTTTCGCTTACGAGGTGCCTCTTTTACCAGCTCCAGGTAAGTTTCTTCAAATTAAGACTTTTAGTCTCATCCCTTTTAGATTTAATCACCTTAGTTGTGTGTGAACCCTTAACGTTTAATTTAACCCTATTCCCGTTAGTGTTCCCTATTTTTCTGGTTATTTATCCCTTCCCCTAGGTTAGGCCTTAAACCTCCCCCTTTCCTAATTTTCCTGTCAGGGATTCTGTGTGTGTTTGAGTGTGTTGTATCCCTGTTTAAATTTTTATTATTGGATTGGGTGTTATTTTGTGTGTGTGTCTGTGTTTCCTTTTGTTACTTGTGTTTCCTCGACACAGCTATGTCGAAGGACACAAAGGTCTCAGGCTTCAAGAAGTGTGTCTCGTGCTGTCAGAAGATGTCTCTGACAGACGGTCACACTTCTTGTGTTTACTGCCTGGGACCTCTGCACCTGCAGGACTCTTGTGCTATCTGTCATGCCTTCAGCCCAAGAGTCCTGCAGGAGCGCAGAAATAAATTAATATTGAGGGGCTTATAAAGCCTGAGAGCTGCCCGACTAAGTCGGCTCCGGGGAAGCCCTCGAAACCAGTTAAGCCTTCGGCTTCAAGTCCTAAGCCATCAGCTACTGGTTCTCCTTCAGTGTCGAGATCGGCTCCGGCCAGAGCCGATCCTTCTATATTAGAAGTTACAGTATCGGCTCCATCTGGCACCGATGCTGCTAAATCTGGGCACTCAGTGTCGGCTCCGGCTGGAGCCGACGTATCCTCGGCTCCTTCGGCTCCACCTATCTCCAAAAAGAGATCACGATCCCCCTCGTTGGAATCGATACGTTCGGCTCCGAGATCACCCCTGCTCTCGGAGTGGATCCATCGGAGCCGTTCTTCTCGGTCGTCCAGGCTGTCCGATCACGACCTTGAGAGAGTGGTGAGTAGACTATTAAAGTCTCAGGCATTGGCCCAAATGCTCCATAGCCCGTCTCAACAGACGGTAGCTATCACACATCCACCTAACGTTCCTCCTTCGACTCTCTTACAGAGCTCGGAGCCGGAGCTCCTCGGAGCTGTGACTGTTGTGACATCGGAGCCGATACCACCCCCCCTTTCGGCTCCATCGTCCGCTGCTCCGATTTCCTCCTTGAGACCTTCATTGGAGGGATCCGGGCGTTTGGTCTCTCTCGTCGGCTCTGAGGTGGCGAGTGGCATCGGACCCTTGTCCGATCCCGTTCTCCCTCTCGGGGCTTCGGCGTTGGTGAGCTCAGCCCCGACATCGGCCTCAGAGCCATCCCTGTCGGTGAGGCCTGGAGTTCCTATCTCTTCGGAGCAGGA
This sequence comes from Protopterus annectens, assembly GCF_019279795.1. Lineage (NCBI taxonomy): Eukaryota > Metazoa > Chordata > Ceratodontiformes > Protopteridae > Protopterus > Protopterus annectens. The sequence continues at coordinate 615,583,923 of NC_056747.1, forward strand.
ACCTTCTGGCCTCTCTGACGGGGGAGCCTTCGACGTGATGAGGAGTGTACTAGCACCTGGGCGTAGTCAACGGTCAGTTCCATCAGCTCCTCCCACTACAGTGCCTGCTGACGTCTCTTCCCACTCTCTTGCTCCCGGACCCGGAGATCCAACGCCTCAGGTTTCCCCATTGGGAATATCTTCCTCTTCCGAGGCTTCTCCTGATCCGTCAGGTGAACCTCCGTGTAAGAGGACATGTAAGAGGAAACATCTAGACTCCCCCGAGTCTATTACATCCGATACTGACTTGGATGAGTCGGAGGGATCCCCAAGGTCCCCCTCTGAGGATGTCTCTTTCTCAGACATCCTTGAACTCCTTAAGCAGAGGGGGAACTGGCCTTCCCTTAATCCTTCCGAGGACGAGTCAGTATACCTGGAGGCGTTCGGGTCTCAACCCTCCACGTCCTGGGTGTCTCCACCTTTCGACCCTCTTATGGACGTGGTGGCTCGGAAGGCGTGGATGGCCCCGGATTCGGTGGAACCTATTCCTCGGAGGCCTTCTAAATTCATTACGGCCCCACCTGATAGGCAATATTTGACAAAAGGTGTCCCGGTTGATGCCATGGTGGTGGCTGCAGCCACCAAGAAGGAACTAGCTGATCCTTCAGTACCTGTCCATCCTCCTAACAAGGATTCTAGGACTATGGATAGGTACGGCAAGCGGATTTTTTTCTTCAGCGACCTTTGCCATGCGATCGCTGAACTACTTGTGTCACTTCACCCGCCTTCAAAGAGATGTTCTTAAAAGAGTTGGGAGAAGTTTTACAGGATCCGTCAGCTGCTGGGTCTCAGGATAAGATTAACTCACAGCTAGGAATCCTAAACTCCATTGTTAACTCCTCCATGAGGCTCATTTCATATGCAGCCGATGGAGCGAGTAGGGCCGCAGGCACAGGAGTGGCTTTAAGGCGTCAATCCTGGATGCGGCTTTGTAATTTTGCAGACCCCTTCAAGGCGTCCTTCACAAACTCTCCTTTTGATGGTTCGACCTTGTTCGGACCTCAAGTGAAAGACACCTTGACTAGATGCGAACAAGATGGCAAGACTCATTCTGCCTTAGGAGTCCGTTTCTCCACCCCTTCAAGACCTTACCCAAAAGGTCAGAAGGGAGGGAAAATGTGGTTCCGCAAATCTCAAGGAGTCACGCCTGACGCACGAGGTCAGTTTACCCCCAGAGGCAGAGGGGGTAACAACAACAGATGCCGCCCTAGGGGCAGAGGGGGTCCGCAGAATCAGGGTAGCAGGGAGCCTCTCTCTGACAAACCCTTCCAGCATCCCTGAGATGTTGCCCGATTGTCCACCTTCGGAGGCAGTCGGGGGAAGATTATCGCTGTACCCAAAAGCCTGGCTTTCCCTTTCTCAAGACAAATGGGTACAGTCGATTATATCCGAGGGTTACAAAATTCCCTTTATTCAAACCCCAGTTCAGCAAAAGGGAACCCTTCCAGACGTTCCACCCGGTCTAAGGGAACTAGCAGTACCAGAGATATCAAAACTGCTAGCAAAAAGAGCCATCCAGCCAGTCCCAGCAGACCAAATAGGATCCAGAATCTACTCAAGGTTCTTTTTAGTACCAAAAAAGACAGGGGACTGGAGACCAATATTAGATCTCAGCAAACTAAACAAGTTTGTAAAGAAAACAAGATTCCGGATGGTCACGCTTCAGCCCATTCTACCCTTTCTGGGCAAGGACAATTGGAAGTGCTCGGTGGACCTTCAGGATGCGTACTATCACATAAAACTTCACAGGCGTTCCAGAAGGTTTCTCCGCTTTCGGCTAGGGACCAGTCACTTCCAATTCAGAGCCCTGCCATTTGGACTCACTACAGCCCCCAGAGTGTTCACCAAATGTATGGCAGCGGTTACGGCTCACCTGAGACGTCAAGGATTCCAGGTGTTTCCATATCTAGACGACTGGCTCCTCACTGCCACCACCAGGCATCAACTTCTCCAAGCCAGAGATTACACCATTCACATTTGCAGAGGGCTAGGGATTTCTATAAATTTCGAAAAATCTGCCTTGTCAATCTATTACCTTTATAGGCGCCAAATTGGACACCGTACAACTTTCAGCAAAGTTAACAGACCAAAGGATCTTGGACATTCAAAATCACGTCCATGTGATTCTTCTCAGCAACAAAATTCAGGCCAGATTTGCTCTGAAAGTATTGGGTCTTATGACGGCCACCATAACACTTCTTCCCCTTGCCCGCTTTTACATGCGTCTTCTACAATGGATGCTGTTCGCCCAATGGTCCTTTCAACAACTTCCCATGCGTCACAGGATCATAATAACTCCAATTTGCAAAAGGCATCTGACCTGGTGGATATCGTCCCCTCAAGTCCATCAGGGCAGACCCTTTGTTCCTTCCGCCCCTGTCGCCACGGTTACATCGGACGCCTCCCTGATCGGGTGGGGGGGGGCATTATCAGGGCAGGATGGTCCATGGCACTTGGCAACCTTTCGAATGCCACCTGCACATAAATGTCCTGGAGATGAGAGCAGTGCTTTTAACGTTGCAAGCCCTCAACGACTCTCTTCCCCTGGGAACTATTGCAGTCCAAACGGACAATATGTCCGTAGTGTGGTATATCAACAAGCAGGGCGGAACCAAGTCCTATCCACTGTGTCGAGAGGCTCTCAGACTTTGGCAGTGGGCAATCTCTTCTCAGCGGTTTCTGATAGCAACACATATCCCCGGGAAATCCAACATCATAGCGGACAGGTTGAGCAGAGCTATTCTCATGCCTCACGAGTGGTCTCTCAAACAATCTGTGACGGAAGAGATTTTTCAGAAGTGGGGCCTTCCTTGCTGCGATCTTTTTGCTACCCCTCAAAACAGCAAATGCCCCGACTTCTTCTCTCTCTTCCCCCTTCCAGGCCATCCCCCCAGAGACGCTCTAATCCAAGATTGGCCCCGGGGACTTCTCTATGCTTTTCCTCCTTTCCCTCTAATACCACAAGTAATTCAGAAAGCAACCGCCTTGAGAGCCAAGATGATTCTCATTGCCCCTTATTGACCTCGACAGATATGGTTTCCGTTCCTACATCGTTATCTTTTGGTACAGCCATGGCATCTGGACCCGGTTCCAGATCTTCTGACCCACCAGTCGGGGCAGCTGCACCAATCCATACCTTCTCTCAACCTCAGTGCTTGGTTGCTCCACTTCCATCCCTAGCCAGGCTTCCTATGATTTCTAATCCCATCCGGGATATCATAGTAGCTTCCCTTAAATCTTCCACCAGAAGGATTTACACTAGTAAATGGCAACGTTTCTCCTTCTGGGCAAAAGCTAGGAACATAGATCCCTTTACTGCTCCGATTCATTCGGTCTTGGACTTCCTAGCCGAGATTTTTCATTCAGGATTTTCTTCCTCCACAGTAAAAGTTCAGCTAGCAGCCATTTCAAATTTTCATATAGGCTTTTTGGACCACAACATTATGTCACATAAACTTTGCAAGGCTTTTCTTAGAGGTATCTTTTTACTTAAACCTCCGATTAGAGACCCCCCATCACAGTGGGATCTAAATTTAATTTTAACATCCTTGATTCTTCCCCCTTTCGAACCTGCGGCTGCCTGTTCATTGAAATTTCTTTCTTGGAAGACACTCTTTCTAGTCGCCATTACTTCTGCCAGGAAAGTATCTGAGCTTCATGTCCTCTGCATTCGTCCTCCCTACTTAATCTTCCACAAAGACAGAGTTTTTCTAAGGACTAATCCGTCTTTCTTACCCAAAGTGGCATCGCAGACGAACTTAAATCAATCCATTGATCTTCCAGTTTTTTCCCCAAATTATTCTGATAGAGCGGAGCAAAAACTACATTATCTTGATGTTCACCGCCAACTCAGATATTATCTGGACAGAACTAAACATTTTAGGAAATCTGATCAACTGTTTTTATCCTATGCAGAGAACAGGAAAGGCCTTCCAGTCTCCAAGGTAACTCTATCTAGATGGCTGTCTTCTGTGATTACTTGTGTTTATCAGCTCAGAGGCAAAGAGTTGATTTCTAGGCCAAAAGCCCATTCTACCAGAGCTCTAGCTACATCTACAGCTTTTCAAGCTAGACTTCCAATAGACACTATTTGTGCAGCAGCCACATGGGCCTCTCCTCATACCTTTGTCTCACATTACAAATTAGACTTGGCCTCCAGAGACAGAGCGAATTTTGGTTCCACCGTTCTCAAGAGTCTGTTCCATTGAGCCACCCAGGATAGAGATGCTAGGGACGCGGTCCCATCCAGCAAGAATGAAGGCGAGATTGACAACTTAACATTAAGAAGTTATGTACCTACCATAACGTTCCATGTTAGTTGTCTTCTCTCGCCTTCTTTCTTGCGTCCCGCCCACCATCCCCCTAGCCTGGTCTGACCGAGAAGATTGTGCCTCTTCTCTTAAGAGGCTTTATTCATTTTTCTAGCTAATCATCTTTCTAGTGTCACTAGATTAGGTTGATCCTTTTTCGGGGGATTATGATTATTATTATTATTGTCATTTTTAGTATTATTACCTCTTCCTCCTCCTCTCCAGTTGGAGGAATATATTGCATAATTTCCTTAGCTACCAAACGAGATCTGGGTAGTCTTCGCCTTGCATCATGGGATATAGGGTTGCCTCGAGCTGGTAAAATTAGCTCTCGAGCTTTAGTAAGTGGCCGAGTCGGAGCCGAGGATCGGCTCCGAACCCATCCAGCAAGAAAGAAGGCGAGAGAAGACAACTAACATGGAACGTTATGGTAGGTACATAACTTCTTATTTATCTGCACTAGACAGAGGTCAAATATTAATGCAGTTGAGTTTGCCATTGTGTATACTTTAAGATGAACTCTTTAAAAAACCTTTTGCATAGCATGGTTTTGGAGTTATTGATGCAAATATGAACAAGCAATATTTGACGCCTAGAAGCATCAGTAGGACTTAACTGCAGATGCACCTGGAGGCGTCACTCAGAGGAGGCAAGAAAGCCTGCTACTAGAAAATCATGTATTAGTAAATGGAAAAAAAAATTCTAGTTAGTAGCAAGACAGGGACCAGGACCATTTCAGGTTTAGTATTTCTCTGGTTCTGCATTATTTGTGTCTTACTCCTCTATAAAGGTTTATCTTTTGGCATTTCAGCATGTCTGCTTATGATCCTTCTCTTTGAATACAATCTCATATGAAAATGTTTTTGAAAGGGATATTGCATACCAAGCCTTGTAGAAAACAGGGTGCTCCCCATTGAGATCTTAATTTTGTCTTCGGAAAAGTAACTCTTACTCCATTTCATCCAGCTTATTAGGCTGACTTGAGGTTCTTAACTTGGAAAAATATCATTACTGATTGCTCTGACTGGCAGAATGAGTAGCTGTACTGTATGCTCTTGTGGTGGGTTAACCTAATATCATTTTCTACAAAGAATGGGTCTCCTTAAGAGCTAATCATTTATGCCTAAAGTGGTATCAGAGTTTACTTTGAGCCAAGCTATGCATCTTCCTCTCTTCTTTCCGGAACTTAAAAATGAGTGAGAAAAGACTCTCCAAATCTTGGATCTGATGTTGTCTCTTCCATTTGTTCTTAATGGATGGTTCTTTGGATCTGACCTCAGATCTGACTTTGGCGATCCTAAACTTGGGATCCAGTCTCAGCCACCTCCCCTTACCCACAATCATCTCCTGTCCCAGCATTATTTCAGATCTCATTTGCCTCTGGTCTACTGCTAAAGCAACTCAGATAAGTCAAAATATTGTAACTGATGTCAGTTTTCATTCATTCCTCAACAGTTGGGTTCATATCCGGCCCTTGAATCTGACTAGTCTGTTTTTTTAAGGCTCATGGCCAATAGAAAACTGTCAAGCTCATCCCTTACTCTTAAGGCTGTATCCTCTAACATGTCTCAGATGTTGTTTGCCACTTTCATGTACACACGTTGTCACTGTGAGCTCTCGGGCTTAATTTGTTCAGTGAAAGAGTTTTTTTTGGTGAGGGCTATTTTCTTAGTACTTTTCTGTATAGCTTACTTTATTTTAACTCCCCACTTACATGCTAGCGCAATTCACTGATACCATTGTTGATAAACCCTTTTTTCTGTTCCCTTTTACAGTGTTAATGTATTTCTTTGGGTCTATATTACAACGTCGAACTCACGGGAGTCCGAATGTTGTACTATCGAACCCATATGTTCAAATTTGTGAAAATAGTGAAGCCACGGAACACCGATTTTTTTCCCCAGGGAAAAAAATTGGTGGGCCATTTTCGCGGCTTTGCTATTTCCTCCACTGTGGTATGATCTCGGAGTTGGTATATTTAAGTAGGGGGATGTGGGGGTAAAGCCCCCCCCCCCACATTAGTATAAGTTTAAAGAGTATGTGTTTTTTTTTTGTTTTTGTACCGGAACAGTGATTTTTTTTCCCTGGGGAAAAAAAAATTGCTGTTTTGTGTTGTCGTAATTTTTGGAATTCAAACTTCCTGTCCTGGTTCGATATTACATCGTTTGATCTCCTGTGTGTTTGAAGATGTAATATAGACCCTGTTTCTTTCATACCATTGTTGTTATCTCCTTTCCCTTTTTCTGTTTTCCAAAAAAAAAAAAAAAAGTTTATCTTTCTCTTTAAAAAATGTTATTAGAAAGACCACCTGTTTTCTAAAAATGTCCCAGAAGTGCGGTCATAAGATGCCTCTTTCTGATGTACACTCCCTGTGCGTTTATTGTCTAGGCCCTGAACACCTTCAAAAGGATTGTGATAGTTGTAAGTCATTTAATCCTTAGGCCATAATGGACTGCAAAAACAAAACAAACCTCATTTTAAAGGGTATGGTTCCTTCAACTTTCTCAGAGGCTGTATCTGGGGCTCAACCCCCCCCCCCCCCGAATTGATGTTGAAGGAACATTTAAAAAGTCCTTTGGATCCGTCAGACTCTTCCATCCATTCCTTGCATCCAATGGTGGAGCCTCCACAGAAAAAATATTAAAAGTCGGATCCAAAACCCCGAAATCTGCTTCTTCTCCAAAGCTAGCGACAGACACTAGATTGGCTTCCTCAGATCCTGTACTCTTGGATCCGAAGCCATTACCTTGGACTACATACTCTTCTTCCTTAGATCCGGTACCCGCTCAGGTCCCATCACCATTCCTTGAATCTTGCTGGCATTCCAAGTCCATCCACCACTGTGGCCTCATCATCTTGCTCTTCCAGAAGCCTAACCAAAGCTGATGTGGATAGAAGGAAATTTCTCTCTGCACAGATTCAGATGAGAGTTCTTCTAGCTCCTACCCCTTAGGGTGAGGAAGTCCTCACTGACACTGCACCACCTATCTTGGTTCCTTCTCCGATCTGACCTGTGGTTTTGGCTCATAGGTCTGAGTTTTCCAGAACTGTCTATGTCAGATCCAAGGTTCATAGTTTCTTTGGCTCTGAGGCCTTCTTTGAGTGCACCATCTGTGAGTGTTGGAGCCAGATGACTCTCTGAGCCAAAGTGTCCCTGTTGGATCCGAGGAGTTGGAGTGACTCCAAAGATGTCTTAGCCATCTCTGCCACTCGGAGCCTTGGCATGGGATAGCTGTGCTCCGACCTCTGTCTCTGGTGGACTGCCTTCGTAGCAGGAGGAGCTGATGGGGCAGAAGTATGGCTTCTCAGCTGCATTGACTTCCTTCTCCGTGGAGTGTTGTATCTTCGAGGAAGTAGAGAGAATGTTTTCTGCTTCTGCAGGACGGATGGTTCCTCTCCCCTTGGATCTCCCTTCTGGTACCCATATGTCTCTGTGCCTTGAGCCTCATCACTCTACTTCACAGGGACATCTGGTCCAAAGTCCCCAGGCTACCCAGCAGGGTATTATCATTCCTTCTGATACTTCTGTGGAACACCCCACTGAAGAAGTCCCTAGGAAGAAAAAGTGCAAGAGGAAGCACTTGGACTCCCCTTAGGAGTCGGTCACTGAAGATACCAATTCTGAAATCAAATTATAAAGTGTAATGCTGTATTGTGTACCGGATCTTGAGACCACACATGAAATCACTGGCTAGTAAAAATACACATTTATTGTATTGTAAAAATAAAGAAAACGGTTAAGCGCTTTCATCTATGCCAAGTGTAGACTTCATCAGAACACTAATTACATAATTAGGAGGATTTAAATAACCACACACCAATGGGAATTCAACTTCAATTAACATCATGAATATTAATAAATAGTAATACTTATTAATGTATCCAACTTAAACCTACAGTCTAACCCGCGTCTGTATCACGTTATCGAAAGTTTACTTAATCGAATCAATAAAGGTCGAACTTAATTGATCGATTAAGTAAAACATAGAATAACGTAAAAAAAAACAAATAAAAAAAAAAACTAAATGGCGTAGGCAGGGGGGGCAAGCCCCCCTGCACCCCCCCTACATAAATATACCAACTCCGAGACCGCACTACATTGAGGTAAACGGAAATCTCCCCTTACGGAGATTTCCGTTTACTTCCACAGTGTTCTTCACTTTTGATATTGTCGTGCAGACAATATCAGACTCAGTATTGTCAGCTTATGACAACATGAAGTAGACCCCCTAACCCATGTTGTTACAATTATAAGACTGTAATATCTAAAAATGCTATATATTAAAAACTCATATATAACTAAAAAATACAAAAATTATTAAATGTAAAAACGTTTGTTATATAAACACATGATAAAATATAAAAGCTTCTCTCATAAAGAACCAGACATGTAAGACCAGCACATTTTAAATAAATCTTGAACCTAATATGCAGTCACTAATAAACGTACAAGGTAAACCTAATGTCCTTTGCGTGTTTTAAATTCTCACTTCTAACACTGGTTTAATAGGAATATTGCCATTTAGTCCTGGGGGGGTAATAGCATTTAATAATAATTGCCATTTAACTTCTTTCTCACCTAGAACTGCCTTTATATTTCCACCCCCTCAGGTTTGATTTGATTTGCTCCAGTATTCCTGAAAGCCTGTGTGTCTGGCCAGTCTACCTGCTGTGTGATTCTGTCTGCCGATGAAGTCAGTGAGCTCATTGACTTGATCTCTAGGCAGAAGTGGAAGGAATCAGACATGGTTGAGCAGATCCCCAAGAGACCAGACCAGATTTTGGCACCACCTAAAGTAAGGGAGTTTTGGAGCAATGGAGTATGGATAGAGCCCATGGTCGTGGTGATGGCCACCAAGAAGGAACTTGTGGAACAGTTCTTCTGTCCATCCCCCTAACAGGGAGTCAGGGGCATTGGGCAGATTTGGGAAGTGTGTTTATGTTTCAGTGACATTTGCACTCAGATCTCTGAATTATTTGGCACACTTAAGTAGATTGCAGAGCGATTTGATTAAGGAACTCTCCAAATTCCTCACTGGGACCAGTACTCCTGAGGCTTAGACTTTTGTGGCCTCACAGTTGGCTACCCTACAGTCGCTTACTAATTCGTCCATAAGGCTCATTTCACATGCTGTTAAAGGTACCTCAAGGGCGGTGGGTTCAGGCATTTCCGTTAGGAGCATGCCTGGATGTGCTTGTGTGACTTTGCTGAACCATTCAAGTCCTCTTTTGTTAATGCACCTTTTTGACCAAAGCCCTTTGTTTGGCCGTACGATAAAGAACACACTCTCCAAGTGCGAGCAAAATGGAAAACCCTCTCTGTAGTGGGATTATGTTTTTCGACCCCTCAAGGAAACGTTTTCAGGAATCAAGAAGGAGATCAAAAATGTTGTTCAAGAAGTCCCAGGGTCCTTTCCAAGATCCCTGTAGAGATAGTTCCCCAAGGAGCCGAGGAGGAAACTCAAATGTAAGATGCCACCCACGTGGCAGAGAAGGCCTACAGAACCAAAGTTCTAGAGATTCCTTCTCTGACAGACCCTGCCAGCACTCTAGAAAGGAGGCCCGATTGTCCACCTCTGGAGGCAGTTGAGGATTGTTTATCCCTGCACCAGAGAGCCTGGCTAGACCTTATAAAAGATACGTAGGTGCAGAGGATTATTTCCAGAAGTTATATAATTCCCTTTTCCCTACCACTTCCACCTGTATGCAAAATTCTTGATGATCCACCCAGTCAGACGAAAGCAGCAGCAGCAGCAGCAAAAAAAAAAAAAAAATCGGAAAAGCTGCTAGAAAAGTCATCCAAGAGGTCCCACCAGACCAGATAGAATCCAGAACTTACTCAAGATTCTTTTTAGTGCCAAAGAAAATGGAGGACTGGAGACCGATTTTGGATCTCAGCAATTTGAACACAAAAGTTCAGCACACCGAATTCCTGGTCCATTATGCCTTTTCTGTGCAAGGATGACTGGACGTGTTTAAAAAAACTTCAGGATGTACACCATCACATAAAAATGAACAGACAATCCAGAGGGCACATAACGCTTCTGGCTAGGAGCTAGTCATTACTAGTTTAAAGCACTGCCCTTTGGCCTCACCACAGCCCACAGGGTGTTTAACAAATGCATGGCAGTAGTAACAGTTCACTTGAGACTGCAGAGATTCTGAGTGTGGACAACTGACTCATAGCCACTCTGACCAGGCATCTGCTGGTAAGTACTCAGCACCAGGTACTCCAGACTTGCTCCCTTCTGGGAATTACCATAAATTTCAACAAATCTCAGTTAAAACTATCTCAGACATTGGAGTTCATAGGAACATTTTACAACATAGCCTCCCTTCCTCTTCCAAGAGTACAAATTATCCGATTCCAGGTCAGAAAGATAATTCAAAATTCCTCAATTTCAGCCCGATTGATTCTGTAAGTCAGCAATAGTTCTAGTTCCCCTAGCAAGTTATCACATGAGAATTCTTCAGTGGATGTTAGAGATGTAGTGGTCTATTCTTCAATGGTACATGTCTACTCAGATAAGAATTACCCAAGCATGCAAAAGATAACTGTAGTGGTGAATCCGCTTAGATCAGGTTCTGTAAGACTGCCCCTTCATTCTTCTCAACCCAAGGCCATAGTGACCACGGATGCATCCTAAATTGGGTGGGGGGTTGTTTCCTGGGAAAAACAGTCAAGGCACATAGTTCCCTGAAGAGGCCAGCATGCATATCAGTGTCCTGGAAATGAGAACAGTTCTGTTAGCATTGAAGGCTTTCAGAGACTCTCTCCCTTTTGGGATAATTGTGATTTAGACAATACGTCTATGGTTTGGTACATCGGCAGACAAGGAGAAACCAAACCTTAACCCTTTGTGTCAAGAAGCTTTCAGAGTTTGGCAATGGGCGATCTCATCCAACCACTTTCTGATAGCAGTGCACATTCCAGGGAAAGGCAGCATGACAGCAGACAAGTTGAACAGTTCCATTCTACTGCTTCACTAGTGGTCTCTCAACAAGAAAGTGGCAGAAATTATTTTTTTCACCATTGGGCCATCCATACTGCGACCTCTTTGCATCTCCCCTAAACAACAAGTGCAGCATGTTCTTTGCACTAATCCCCCCATGGGGGAGTCACCAAGAGATGCTCTACTACATGATTGGCCCACCTGTCTCCACTATGCATATCCCCCAACCCCCTTAATCTTCAGATTTCAACAAAAAGCATTCCGGTTGAAGAGCAGAGTCATCCTCATTGCCCCTTACTGGCCTCAACAAATTTGGTTCCCCTTTCTTTGTCTTCATCTAGTCTGCACCTTCTGTCACACCCGACAGACATGATTCACCCGGATATCTCAAACTTATAACTGACCATGTGGTTTCTCTACTTCCACTGATAGCCAGACAGCATACACTTTCTTCCCCTGTCCATCATATACTTTTGTCTTCCCACAAAGCTTCCACAAGAAAACTTGACAGAAGTGAATGGAAAAGATTTGATGTTATGTTGTCCTATCTCACCTTCATTCTTACTACTCGGCCAAATACAGTAGCTTAAAGTCTTTCACTTGGCTCGTGGCTGAATAGCTATCCCATCATGCAGTGGTGTAATTCCCCAGATCTTGTTTGCCGCTTTACGAGTTTGGATGCTCTTTCCTTGGCCGTGGCTAAGTTTCTTTAAAACTTTATAATTTTTCTTGTATTTACCTATAATATACATAATTAGTCTAGTATGAGTAACTTAGTTTTTCTGCTGTAGTTGCATGTGTATTTTATCTTGCTACTGTGTTGGTTGCTTGCTGGCTGTTGTTTAGTCGCAAGGCCATTTTTCTCCTTTTTCCCATCAATTTTTGTTTATACAGTAGTGGTTAGAGTGTGTATTCCCTTTTCTATATATTTTAGCTTATTTAGAGAGCTAAGTGCCCACTTAACTTAGATTGTTTGTCCTGTCTCCCTTGTTGTAACTCTACTAGGTCTGTTTAAGTTAGAGCGCCTAGTGTCTGTAACTTAGAGGGCAGAGCTGTTCTTTTGTTCCCATTTTTCTTCAATAGATGTGCTGTGTTATTATTGTGTGTAGCTAAAATATTTAAATATTGCGTGTGTTAGTTTTTTCTGCAGAGATGTGATTTAGTGTTTACTTCTTTGTTAATATAGTAGTTGTATTTCCTTCTTATAATGTCAAAAGAAAGTAGAGAGAAGGAACCTAAGCCTTCGGGCTTTAAAAAGTACCAGAAATGTTCACAAAAGATGTCAATCACTGATAGGCATAATATTTGTGTTTATTGTTTGGGGGGGGGGGGGGCATTCACCTCCAAGAGACATGCACACTCTGTCATTCTTTCAGCTCCCGTGTCTTACAGGAAAGGAAGGACAAGCTAATTCTCAAAGGACTCCTGAAACCTGCTTTTGATGAAGCTTTACAGATCTCATTTTCTTCAAGTAAGTCCCCTAAAGGTGACAAGCCTACGAAAAGACCATCTTCATCTTCTTCTTCGGCTCATTCAGAGCCACCTCAAAAATTGGCAGAAACTTCTAAAACGTCAATCTCCTTGGCTCCACACCCCTCGGAACCAAGAGAGATCATTGATTTGGACAAATTAAGTCCTTCGGCTCCAAGACCTTTGGAACCAAAATAGACTGCCTTTTGGAGCCGGTCCACTGAACTAATACTGGTCTCCCCTACCTTGAGATCTTCCATCTTGGAGAGGTATCGCTCAGCAACCCTCTCCTCTAGGTCCTCTAGGAGCTTGTCGGATGATAACGTGGACAGGGTGGGGTGCAGACTTTTGAAGTTGCCGGCGCTGGCTGAATTGTTTTTGGTTCCCACCCAACCGGTTTCAGAGCCATCCAAGACTGTTACATCCACGACTATTCCTCCTCCAAGCCAAGCTGGATCTTCGGAGCCGGAATGCCAGATACCACTTGCTGTAGACTCCTCGGTTCCAAGACCCCTCCAGGAGATTTTGGAACCGATCCCTGCTCCGACAATCTCTGTGCCGTCTGGAGTGTGTAGGAGCTGAAGCTCTCCGGTTGGCTCCAGGGGAGGGGGGGCACTGAGACCCGAGTTTCTTCGGTTCCGAGTTTACCTCTCGGAGCTTTGGCTAGGCTGAGCCCGGCTTCTACATCAGCCTCGGAGCTGATCTCCATGGAGCCGGGGATTCCCTCTGTTTTCTTGGAACCGGAGGTGTCCTTGGAGAGGGGCGGATCTGCCTTCGAGCTGATGAGGAGTGTGCTGTCCCCACCTACAGCTCTACACAAGGATACTGGTATTCTCCCTCCCAAGACACTGGGTTCTGTCTGGGCACCACCCCATACACAGGACAGCAGAGATTCAGAGCCTCAGGGAGCCCCATTGTGCGAGCCCCACTCTTCCGAGACCTCCCCAGAATATCCTTCTGAGGAGGCACCTCGAAAGAGAACATGCAAGAGGAAGCATATAGACTCCCCTGATGAGTTCATCACCTCTGACACTGACCTCGAGGAGTCAGAAGGGTCCCCACGGTCGTCCTCTGAAGATATCTTCTTTGTAGATATCTTAGGAATCCTGAAACAGAGAGGCGGCTGGAAAACCATCAACCCTTCTGATGAGGAGTCAGTGTACCTGAAGGCATTTGGATCTCAACCTTCAGCTTTCTGGGTGTCTCCACCTTTTGACAAGCGATTGGACTTGGTTAGTCGAAAGGCGTGGGAGTCACCAGATACTATGGAACCAGTCCCTCGGAGGCCAAATAAGTTCTTATTAGCCCCATCAGAAAAGGGTTTTCTCACAAAAGGCATTCCTGTAGATGCTATGGTGGTGGCAGTGGCCACCAAGAAGGAACTTTCTGAAACATCCTCATCTGTTCATCCACTGTACAAGGACTCTTGAATGATGGACAGATACGGAAAGTGTATTTTTTCATCAGCGACTTTTACCCTCAGATCGCTGAGCTACCTTACGCACTTCACAAGGCCACACAGAGATCTCCTGAAGGTTCATTAGCTGCAGGGGATTCAGAAAAGGTAACTCCTCAGCTATCTACCTTAAATTCCATTGTTAACTCCTCCATGGGACTGATATCCTATGCAGCGGATGGAGCGAGCAGAGCAGCGGGTTTAGGAGTTTCCTTGAGGAGACACTCCGGGATGCGCTTGTGTAACTTTGTGGAGCCTTTCAAGTCTACCTTTGTCAATGCCCCTTTTGATGGTTCCTCACTCTTTGGACCCAAAGTCAAATATGCACTCACCAGATGCGAGCAGGAAGGGAAAACACTCCCTACTGTTGGAGTATGTTTTTCTGTATCTTCAAGACCTTACCCTAAAGGTCAGAAGAGTGGGAAAATGTGGTTCAAAAAATCCCAGGGAATTTTTCAGGATGCATGAGGTGAATCCTTCCCCAGGGGCAGAGGGGGAGGCAATAATGGTAGACGTCATCCTCGAGGCAGAGGGGGTCATACCAGGGTGACAGTGATTCCTTTCGCGACCGTCACTACCAGCGCTCCTGATCCTGAAAGGAGGCCCGTCTATTCTACTCTGGAGGCAGTCGGGGGGCAGTTAATTTTGTACCCAGAATCCTGGCGAGATATCACAAGACACAAGTGGGTACAAAGTATAATATCCAGAGATTATTCCATTCCTTTTTGCCATCCTGTCCCGCAGATCAGAACAATCCCAGATGTTCCACCCAATCAAAGGGAGCAAGCAAGTTTAGAAATTCAAAACTTGCTAGACAAAAGAGTCATCCAAAAAGTCCCCGCAGACCAAATAGGATTCGGAACTTACTCATGATTCTTTTTAGTTCCAAAAAAAGAACAGGGGACTGGAGACCCATATTGGATCTCAGCAAACTAAATGAATCCGTGAAGAAGTCCAAATTACAGATGGTGACACTGCAGGCAATTCTGGCCTTTTTAGGGAAAGGCGAATGGATGTGCTCAGTAGACCTCCAAGATGCATACTACCACATAAAAATGGACAGAGCATCAAGGAGTCATTTACAGTTCCAGCTGGGAGCCAATCATTATCAGTTTCGAGCTCTGCCCTTTGATCTCACTACAGCCCCCAGAGTATTCATCAAATGCGTGGCAGAAGTCACGGCTGACTTGAGACGTATCGGATTCCAAGTGTTTCCGTATCTGGACGACTGGCTCCTAACTGCCACCACCAAGCATCTACTTCAACAGGTGAGAGACACCACACTACAAACCTGTTCTCAGTTAGGCATAATAGTGAATTTACAAAAATCTGCGTTGTTGCCTTGTCAACATATTACATTCATAGGCGCAGATCTCAACACCGTTTTCATGATGGCAAGTCTGCCTCCTGATAGAGTTTCTGTTCTAAGACAACAAATAGCCGACCTTCTACCCAGAAACAAGGTGAAAGCAAAAACAATTTTGAAAGTCCTAGGAACCATGGCGTCAACCATCACCCTAAATCCTCTAGCCAGGATTTATCTGAGAATTCTTCAGTGGCTCCTTTTTGCTCAGTGGTCGTTGCAAGAGCTTCCCATATCTCACCAAATCAGAATTACAGAGTCATGCAAGAGAGATCTTCTTTGGTGGCTTCGGTCCGACCATGTGACCATCGGGCGATTCATAGATTCATAGATTAGTACTAGGCTAACTGCCCTTTTGGGCCATTTTCAGCCTAGCCAGTTACCCCATGTGAGAATCAAACCCTGCACCTTGTGTTTGTAAGGTAAACACCTTAACTATTATGCCAACATCCCACCCCTGATCTTTTGCACCACAACAGCCTGTAGCTACAGTGACCACAAACGCCTCCCAGATAGGGTGGGGGGGGGCATTATCTGGGAAGAGCAGTTCAAGGCACACGGCAGGAACACGAGGGCCATTTGCACATCAGTGTTCTAGAGATGAGAGCAGTGCTTCTAGCGTTACAAGCTCTCCAAGACTCTCTTCCACTAGGAACAATTGCAGTCCAGTCAGAAAACATGTTGGTAGTCTGGTACATAAACAAGGAGGAACCAAATCGTAACCCCTTTGTCAGGAAGCGCTGAAAGTATGGCAATGGGCAATCTCTTCCCAATGTTTTTTGGTAGCAACGCATATCACGGGGAAATCCAGCGTGATAGCGGACAAACTCATCAAGGCGATATTAATGCCTTACGAGTGGTCTCTAAACCAAACATAGCAGAGAAGATTTTCCAAAAATGGGGCCTGCCTTGCTGCAACCTTTTTGCCATTCCCACGAACACCAAATGCAGCAGCTACTTTATCCTAATCCCCCCTATGGGGGAGACACCAATAGATGCACTTGTTCACAATTGGCCATCGGGACTTCTGTATGCCTTTCCCACCTTTCCTCTGATATCCATAGTCATTCAGAAAGCAAAATCCTTGGGAAGCAGGCTGATTTTCATTGCTCCATATTGGCCTCGTCAGATTTTCTTGCCCTTCCTCTGGCCTCACCTACAGGAGAAATCGAGGGTTCTGGACCCAGTTCCAGACCTACTGACTCAAATGTCGGGAACATTTCATCCTGCTCTTCAGACCCTCAGTTTGACAGCTTGGCTGCTCCACTTCCAAACTTAGTCAGGCTTCAAGACCACACCAGCCGTAAAACACATTTTCGTATCTTCTCACAAGGCTTCTACCAGGAAATTCTATTCTAGTAAATGAAAGAGGTTCTCCTACTGGGCAAAAGCAAGAAATATTGCAGAACTTTTCCAATAAGGTTATGCAGCAGCTACAATTAGAGTTCAATTAGTTGCAATTTCTAATTTTCATATTGGTGAATACACTCCTATCCTGATGTCACACAAATTGTGTAAAGCATTTTTAAAAGGCACTTGCTTATTGAGACCTCCCATAAAAGAACCTCTTCCTCCATGGGATCTGAATTTTGTCTTAACACACTTAACCTTACCTCCCTTTGAACCATCATCATCATCATCATCATGTGATTTCAAATTTCTCTCTTGGAAAACTATCTTCCTAGTAGCCATTACATCTGCTAGACGAGTCTCGGAGTTACAGGCACTATCGGTCAAGCTGCCATACTTGATTTTCCATAGGGATAGAGTATCTGTACAAACTAATCCATCCTTTGTGCTAAAAGTTTGCTCCCAAACCAATCTGAATCAGTCAGTTGAGCTCCCAGTGTTTTTTCCTAATCATAGCAACAAGGCAGAATACAAACTTCACCAATCGGATGTGCATAGGCAACTTAGGTTTTATCTGCATAGGACTAAAGATTTTAGGAAAACAGATCAATTGTTTATCTCCTTTTCAGAAGCAAAAAAGGGCACGCCAGTTTCAAAAGTTATGCTTTCAAATTGCATTACCTTTAGATACACCTCAAATAACAGGAATTTACCTTTTAAAGTTAGAGGGCACTCCACTAGAGCTTTAGCAACATCTTTTGCCTACCTAGCCAGATTATCAATGGACAGTATTTGTGCCGCTGTTACATGGGTAAGACCCCATACTTTTATTACTCATTACAAAGTTGATTTGGCCTCCAGGGACAGGGCTTCCTTTGGTTCCACTGTGCTCATAGGTATACTCCCTTGAGCCACCCAGGAAAAATGGTGCTAGGGGCGGTATCCCATCCAGTAAGAATGAATGTGAGATAGGGCAACATAACATAAAGAAGTTATGTACTCACCGTAATGTTCCATGTTTGTTGTCCATCTCGCCCTTCATTCTTACAATCCTCCCACCTTCCCCCAGCCAAAGGCTCTTAGAGGACTTGGATGTGAGATCTTTCTTTCTTCTGAAGGAGCTCCTCTGAATTTCCTTGTTATTTCTATACCTGATGTTACAGGACAACTGTGGGCACATTGTTATGATTAGCAGCAAACAAGA
Organism: Protopterus annectens; assembly: GCF_019279795.1. Taxonomy (NCBI): domain Eukaryota; kingdom Metazoa; phylum Chordata; order Ceratodontiformes; family Protopteridae; genus Protopterus; species Protopterus annectens. The sequence continues at coordinate 615,602,068 of NC_056747.1, forward strand.
TCTGGTGAATTACACCACTGCATGATGGGATACCTATTCAGCAATGAGCCAAGTGAAAGACTTCGAGCTAGTGTATTCGGCCGAGTCGGAGCCGAGGATTGGCTCCGAACCCATCCAGTAAGATTGGATGTCGGAGGAGCCTACATCATCTTCCAGGGCTTCGGTACACCAACCAGCTAGATCATAGTCCATAGCCTAGTCGCGGTCCACCTGTAGCCTTTCGGAATTTGACATGGATAAAATGATGAGGAGGTTTATTAGGACGCAGCTCCAGATGGGAGTCTTGCCAGCTCCCTCTCCCTCTGGAGGGGGTAGCTCGCTCCCGTTCTTTTCATCTATTTCTCCTTCTCTGATCCGACCGTCGGCTTTGGAGTATCTGGATCTGAGGAGCTTCGGAATCAGGGAGTCGGCACTGATTGTGCTTGCTACTTCGACGCCGCCAGTTACCTGCATGTCAGATCTGAGGGGGTAGAGTTTTTCCCGTCGGTTCCAACCTTGTCGGGTGGAGGCCATCTCCTCGGTGCTCTGTCTCCTTCGGGAAAGGCTCTGATCCCCTCGTTGGACCCCGGGAGAGCAGCTGCCTTGCTAGGGTGCCAGGAAGTTCACTCTCCCTCGGTGTTCGATGTAGTGGAAAGGGCTCTCTCCATTAGATTGAGACGCCTGACTATTTCTTCGGATTCCACCCCGACTACCCCTGATCTGGGTGCGATGCCCATCACAGCCCGCGCTCGAAGAGCCCCAGACAGTTCCCCTTGAGGAACATCAGGTGGCTTGTGAGCCCTCTCCGGAGAGCCCCACTGGAGAGGGCCTGAGTAAGCGTACATGCAAGAGGAGGCACTTGGACTCCTCCCCGGAGTCCCTCATGGAGGATACCGACTTGGAGGAAGGGGAAGGTTCCTCCAGTTCATCTACAGAGGATGTCTACTTTGGAGACATCATGCAACTTTTACACCAGCGGGGAGGCTGGTCTGCCCCAAAACCTTCCTCGGATGAGTCAGTGTTCCTGGAGGCCTTCAGGGCGGGCCCATCTACTTCCTGGGTGTCCACCCCCCTCCCACTGATCCTTTGCTGGACTTACTCACTTCGCGGGCTTGGAAGGAACTGGACACCGTGGAGCCTATTCCAAGGCTCCCTGATAAAATTTTAAGCTCTTTTTCGGACAGACCTGCCTGGAGTAAAGGGTCCCCTGTAGACGCTATGGTGGTAGCAACGACCACCAAGAAGGAACTAGCTCATGAGAGTTCCATGCTACATCCCCCTGACAGAGGGTCCAGGATGATGGACCGCCTATGGAAGCATGTGTATGCATCAGCAGCCTTTTCTGTAAGGGCGTTGAACTACTTGGCCCACGTTATTCAACTGCAGCACGACCTTGTTAAGGAACTCACTGACTCGCCCCTTGGGTCCACATCGCAGGAGGACAAAAATACATTCTCCGTGAAGATGGCCTCCCTGAAAGCGGTCTCAAATACGTCCATGCGCCTCCTCTCGCATGCCATCATGGGAGCAGCTAGGGCGGCTGGGTCCGGCGTTGCCCTGAGGCATCACACCTGGCTTAGATTGTGTCAGTTCTTGGAGCCCTTTAAGGAGTCCTTTGCGAATGCCCCTTATGACGGCTCTTCCCTTTTTGGTAAGACTGTCCGTGACATATTGGCCCAGAGCGAGAAGGACGGCAAGACATTGTCTGCCATTGGGATCCACTTCTCGAACCCTCAAAGATCTTTTTATCGGACTCAGTGAGGGCAAAAGAAGATGCGGTTCCGGAAGTCTCAGTATTCCCGGTACGCTCAGGACTCTTCTTCTCCTAGAGGCAGAGGGGGTCAAGACAGACGCCGGCCCAGGGGCAGAGGGTGTCCGTGGAATTTTGGGTCTCGAGAGCCGTACTCGGACAGGCCCGCACAGCAACCCTGAGGGGTTGCCCGACTGCTCTGCTCTGGAGGCAGTCGGGGGTCGCCTGTCTTTGCACCTGACGGCATGGGAGTTCGTGTCATCAGACCTTTGGGTGCTATGGATCATATCCAGAGGTTATACAATCCCTTTTGTGGCTCTCCTCGTGCCACCCAAACACCTCCCGGACATACCACCCACGCAGCGGGCGGCAGAGGCACTAGAGGTAATCAAGCTGCTAAAGAAGTGAGCCATCGAACCTGTCCCCCAAGATCAGTCCGAATCGGGCGTCTATTCCAGGTTCTTTTTGGTGCCAAAAAAGATGGGGGACTTAAGGGCCCATTCTGGACCTGTCAACCCTGAACCTGTTTGTTGCCACGTTACAGTCCATCCTGCGTTACTTGCAAGAGAGGGACTGGATGTGCTCGTTAGACCTCCAGGATGCTTACTATCACATAAAGATACACAGAAGCTTCCTTCACTTCCGGCTAGGGGCCCCGGCTAGGGGCCAATCATTATCAGTTTCGAGCTCTATCCTTTGGTCTCACCACAGCCCCCAGGGTGTTCACCAAGGTTATGGCAGTGGTAGTGGCTCACCTGAAGCTTCAGGGGATTCAGGGCTTTCCGTACCTGGACGATTGGCTCCTTGTAGCTTCCGCCAAGCATCTACTTTGTCAGGCCAGGGACTATTTCTTGCGTCTAGTGGATCATCTAGGTTTTACAGTCAACATTGCCAAATCTCGTCTACACCCTGTCCAGGTCATGGAGTTCATCAGAAATCTACGAATGCATGTCGCTGTAATTTTTCACTCGTATCTACCGCCAGCAGAGGCAGTGTTGCGAGCCCTCGGCTCTATGGTGGACACGATTACACTTTTTCCGTGTGCTCGTTTGCTTATGTGAGTACTATAGTGGACTCTTGTGATACAGTGGTCTATGCTGGATCTTCCATTGACACATCCGATACACCCAGCTAGGGTGTGGGGGGGGGGCTTTGCTGGGGAAGGACAGTCCAAGGCATGTGGTCCCCGATCGAGACCAGTTTTCATATCAATGTTCTAGAGATGAGAGCAGTCCTTTTAGCGTTGCAGGCCCTTCAAGCCTTTCTTTCTCTGGGAACAATTGCAGTTCAGTCAGACAACATGTCGGTGGTCTGGTACATCAACAAACAGGGAGAGACCAGATCCTACCCCCTTTGTCGCGAGGCCATGAGAGTTTGGGAATGGGTGAGCTCCACCAGTCGCTTTCTGGTAGCAACACACATTCTGGGACGGTCCAACATTCTGGCGGACAAGCTAAGCCGTTCTATCCTGATGTCTTACGAGTGGTCTCTGAATCCTTCAGTAGTGGAGCAGACCTTTCTAAAGTGGGGTCAGCCTTGCTGCAATCTCTTAGCATCTCTTTCCAGAACGAAGTGCAGTGAGTTCTTCGCTCTGAACCCCCCACCTGGGGAATCCTTCAGAGATGCTCTTGTCCAGGCATGGCCTCCCAGTCTTCTTTATGCTTATCCTCCATTACCTGTTGTCCCAAAGTTTTTACAGAAAGTGTGTCATCTGGGGAGCAAAGTAATCTTCATTGCCTCATTTTGGCTTCGGCAGGTTTGGTTTCCCTTCCTCTGATCATATCTTCTAGTTCCTCCTTGGATTTTGGCTCCCCGCCCAGATCTCATATCTCACCCTTCAGGGGTCCCTCATCCAAACCTTGACAGTCTGAATCTCACAGCTTGGCTGCTTCAGTTCCCCTAATTGCCAGGACTCTCGGTTTGTCTTCTTCTGTCAAGTCTGTTCTGGTGGCAGCTCTTAAATCCTCCACCAGAAACTCTGCCATAGCAAATGGAATCATTTTTCCATCTGGGCCTCTCAGAGAAACTTGGATCCCTTCTTGACACCAATTTCGGCTATTCTTGAATTTTTGGCAAACATTTTTCAACAAGGGGCTAGTTCTTCGACAGTGAAGATACAGCTTGCTGCCATTTCCAATTTCTACGTTGGTGAAAATATGACTTCTTTGGCTTCTTACAGATTGTGCAAAGCCTTTATCAAAGATACCCTTCTCTTGGGCCTCCAGTCAAAGATCCCACTCCTCCATGGGACCTTACCTTAGTGTTGCAAGCGCTGGTTGCTCCTCCTTTTAAACCAGCTGCAACAGTAGACCTTACATTTCTGTCCTAAAAGACAGCCTTTGTAGTGGCTATCACATCGGCTAGGAGGTCTCTGAACTCCAGGCATTGTCTGTCAAGGTCCCATACATGGTTTATCACAAGGACAGGGTTTCTATTCGTACCAATCCCTCTTTTCTTCCCAAAGTGGCTTCTGAGGCAAACATCAATCAGACTATCAATTTACCTGTTTTCTTCCCAAATTTCAAAAATAAAGGTGAATACAAGTTGCATTTGTTAGATGTTCATAGACAACTAAGTTTTTACTTACACAGAAACAAGTCTTTCCGAAAGTCTGACCAGTTGTTTGTGTCTTTCTCTAAACCGTTTTTGGGTAAACCCATTTCCAAGGTGACCATTGCTAAATGGATTTCTCTCTGTATTTTTCAAGTATACAGAGACAAGGGCTTGTCTCCTCCAGGTTAGGTTAGAGCCCATTCCACCAGGTCCATGGCTACTTCAGCGGCCTTCTGGTCCAGGGTGTCCTTGGATGATATCTGTTCTGCGGCTACTTGGTCCTCATCTCATACCTTTATTTCCCACTATAAGTTGGATTTGGTATCTAGAGGCCGGGCATCCTTTGGCTCCTCAGTGCTTCGGAACATCCTGTCATGAGGGCCACTCAAGGGTATAGGTAGCTGGGGACTCTGTCCCACAGGTTGAAGACCAAATGAAGTAAACTACTTCAGATAAAGAAGTTATGTACTCGCCACAACGTTCTATCTGAGTAGTTGTACTTCATTTGTCTTTAACAATCCCCCCCTCCTTCCCCCAAATCTGCTGGCTTAGTATGTAGCAGAGTGCACTTTGCGGCTCTAGTTGGGAATAGTTGATTAAATGAGGTTTTTGGATTGGGTTCTTTGTTTTATGGAGTAGCAAACTTGATCTGAGGGAAGGAAGGAAGGTGGTGGTGTATTATTGGTAGGGGAGGAGCTTGGAACTCGGAGCAGATTCCTGTGAAATTGCTGGCTCGGATCCAAGTCGGATCCGTAACCTACAGGTTGAAGACAAATGAAGTGCAACTACTCAGATGGAATGTTATGGTGAGTACATAACTTTTTTTCCAGAATATTTCCTCTAGTTCTGCTATTTTTCCTTCTTCTTTTCACCCACCCTAGGATTTCTTTACATCTCCTTACCCTATAGTTAACAAAAAAAAAAAAAAAAAAAAAATTCATCTGCTATTCCTTGCATCATTGGTGCTCCTGTTGTCTTCTGCTCAGTTGTAGTTAGGTTATGAGTTAAATTTAACACCATCTCCTTAAATACTTTATAATATTGTATAATTTCTTTTTGTAAGAACTCTTGTTGTGTTTTTATTCTTTTCTTTACAACATGGCTGAGAAACACTCTGGCTTCCAGAAATGTGTGACCTGTGGCCACAAAATACCAAATTCAGATGCACATGCTAAGTGTGTCTGTTGCCTGGGTGTGGGGCATCTTGATGAGGACTGCTCCGTCTGCATTGCCTTTGGCCAAAGGGCCGTTAGGAAGTGTTGTCAGAAATTAATCTTGAAGGTACTTCTGCCAGCCTCTGCAGGAAACTTGGCCCTACCTCCGCCATCTTCTTCCTCAACATCTGGGACTTTGTCATCTGCCCAAAAAAATTTCAGACAGACATGAGGGGGATAAGGGCGGAGAAAAGTTAAAAGAGAAAGCCAAGGAAGCTAAGAAGTGCTGATATTCTTCGTGTTTCACTGTTGCAGTAATCACATTTGGGTTATCCCTGCCAGGGGTAACCCTCGGTCGGCCCGAATACCAGAGACTTAGTATTTCTGCGTCGGATGTTGACACTTGAGGACTGACTTCAGGTCATCAGTGGAATAAAGTAAGGCAGCCGACACCATTATATCAGTCTTTCTCGCCATGGAGCCTGAAGCAGAAGCAGTTCGCATGAGTGCCGGTCAGCCGCTACTTGAGTTTTGTTTCCGAATTGAAGTTGAAGTCTTCTAAAGCTAAGTACCCCATTGGGGAACCTTTTTTCTTGCACTAACCGATGTCAGAAAAAGTTAATAATTGTCTCGCCTGTGGAAAGCAAATGCCACACCGAGACTTCCACTCTTACTGCGTCACTTGTCTAGGCCCAGACCTCAACGTCCCCCGTTGTCACTTCTGTGCTTTGTTTAACACCAGAACTATCCATCATTGGGCCCTTATTGTAGCTAGATATTTTCATTTACAGTCCTCGAATTCCGATATGGCTTTGGTAAGTCATCCGATAGCAGATCTTCTGAAAAAACATAAAGATAAAAACAGAGACAGACTGCACAGTTCCAAACCTTCCCATGACGCTTCCGTTAAGCTAGTCATCAGTACTCCGGTACTCAGTGAGGGGCTTTTGCAGCCCCTGATACCCACTTCAATTGATTCGCAGACGGCTACCAAGACCCTTTTGGAGTCTGTTATGCCGCAAAACTCTTCTTCGTCTAAGGATCATGTGGTCACCTTGAATGGGTCCGGAGCCACTGAGCAGGCACTGGCTTCCAAGAAAGTCCTTCGAACCACCGAATATCGACACAAACCGACGTCTTCTTTCACGACTACTGTTCTTTCGAAAACAACCGAGTTCCTTAGGCCCAGAATTCAAACCACACCCAAGAAACCGACTACCCACTCTCAGGCACCTGCTACCTTGCCTCAGTCTCAAATGCTTAAAATGGCAGAAGACCTTATCATGCTGATCAGGGGAAGCCAAGCTACCCCCTCAAAAAGAAAGAGAGATCTGTCCCCAGTAGTATTGTCTGAACAAGAGTCAAATGAATCTGATGCATCTGACTATGAATACATGCAGCCCCTCTCCATTTATGAGGATTCTGATGAACAGGATTCCATTCCTTCAGCCTTTCCCCCAGAGGATTTTTCCTTTGGGGAAACCCTGCATACTTTAAGGGAGCATTTCCAATGAGAGAGTCAGGACTACCCTCAATCTAAAAAGAGACTCAGGGAATTCCTAGATCTTCCGCAACACAGACCCTTGGCCATCCCCCAGTCCTGGATGTGGTGGATGATGTTTTCCTTGAATCCAGCTTGACTCCTGATGCCCTACCTCCTGCTCCCAGAAAACCAGACGGGTATTACAGAGTCCCTGACTCACACAAATATCTTTTTAAAAATCCAACAGCTGACCCTGAGGTAATTTCTCAAGGGCCAAAAGGGATTAATTAAAGCAACCTCTGCTAAGAATCCCACCCCTCAGACACGGATTCCCAAGCATTGGACAGATGGGGTAAAAAAAGTATACACCTCAGCTACTCTGGCTATCAGGGCACTAAATTGTCAGTTCCATATGCTTAAATATCAGCAACATACCTTGGAACTCCTTAAACAAAAAATGTCCTCCTTTCCTGCTTGGGCAGAATCTAAAGATTTACAAGACTTAATGCATTCTGCAAGCCAAGTAACTAAACACACTTTGCACTGTGGTTTTGATGTCCTAGAACCTTCTTGCAGGGCAGCAGTCACTGGATCTGTCATTAGAAGACATGCATGGCTTAAGGAAAACCCCCTGTCACACCATGTCAAATCTAAATTGTTGGATGCACCCTTGCACAAAGATAACTTATTTGGCACTAGGCAGAAGAGGTCTTAAAAAAGATGGAAGAAAAAGCAAAATCTATGGAAGCAGTTAAAGATTTCTTACAGGTCCAGCCCCCTAGGTTCAGCAGGCATTTTCCCTCCAAGCACTGGTCCTTTCCTGCTCCGAGTAAACAGGCCCAGCCTAGGCCCCTTGGAAACAGACCCTCCCAGACAGCAGCCCCAGGGAATGCAGAGATCTAAGCAGTGGATTATCTCCACTTCAAAACCAGGGAGTTCTAAGCCACCCTTTTATGGTAAGAACCCACAATGACTCACTGCCTCCCGACCTCTCGACCTCCCCTCTGCCCACCTTCACTTACCCCTAGGAGGAAAACTCTCCTTTCACTCAAGCACCTGGGCCACCATTACCAAGGACCAACGGGTTCTGAACATTGTGTCTTAGGGGTACAAATTCTCCTTCCACAGCCTTCCAACCCCAAAAGGGTTCCCAGATCTACCAACAAATCAGTGGGCAGAGGCTCAAAAGCAAATCCATTCCCTGCTCTCTTTGAGGGCAGTAGAGCACGTTCCTGCAGAACAGATAGGCCACGGCTTCTACTTCAGACTTTTTCTGGTGGTCAGAAAAGAAGGCACCTGGTGCCCCATCCTCGATCTAGCCATTCTAAACACCTTCCTGGTGATCCCAAAATTCAAAATGCTAACCCTCAAGCAGCTGCTACTAATGCTGTCCAAGGACGCTTGGCTAGCCACCCTGGATCTAAAAGAGGCCTACCTCCACATTCCTGTCACTGAATCATGCAGGCAATATCTCCGCTTCAGGGCAGGCTTTCAACACTTTCAGTTCTCTGCGCTTCCCTTTGGCTTATCTACTGCTCCCAGAATTTTCACAAAATGCCTGGCTCCGGCCATTGCCTTTTGCACACAAAGAAATATTCAAATTTATCCCTACTTAGACGACTACCTTCTTCAGGCAGCCAGCCAGCAAATGCTGCTCAAAAACCTGGCCTTTGTAAATACCCTACTAACCTCCCTAGGGTACACAATCAACAAAAAGAAATCAAAATAGGTGCCCACCCAAAGGATAATCTTCCTGGGAGCAAGTCTGGACACACCATCCCAGATGGCATACCTTACATCAGAGAAACAAATTTTCCTGTCAGCCTACTTTTCTCAACTGGCCTCCAGGCCCCAGCTTTTTTCAAGGAAAATCCTGCAAGCTCTGGGGTTCATGGCATCTTGCATACTCCTCATTCCATATGCCAGACTGCATATGAGGAATTTTCATTGGTACCTAAAGAGCCTTTGGTATCAACACTCTAAAAACCTGGGAACTCTTCTACCTATAATGCCTTGTCTCAGACAGGAATTTCTTTGGTGGGCAACAGCATGCTCCCACAACAAGGGACTGCCCTTCTCCTCACACCCCTCCGTCCAGACCCACACCACAGATGCACCAGACTACGCTTGGGGTGGACACCTGGACGGCAGGTGCATACAAGGCCAATGGAGCCCACAGCAAATCCCCCTGTATATCAGTCAAAAAGAGATGATGGCTGTGCAGCATGCCTTGATAGCTTTCAAACCCCTTCTCTCTTCAGGAGTTCTCCTGATCAAGACAGACAACACCACTGTGATGTGGTACATCAACAAGCAGGGAGGGGGTCACTCTTTCCCTCTATGCAGGCTGGCCATGACCCTTTGGCTCACAGCCTCTACCATGCAACTACACCTGTTAGCACAATATCTACTAGGCTCTCCCAACTCCCTGGCAGACCAATTAAGCAGAAACCTTTTGGACCCACATGAGTGGGAGCTCAACAGAAGTACCTTCTTCCTAATAACTCAGAAATGGGGAACCTCGAAGGTCGGCCTCTTTCCCTCCCACACCAACCATCATCTCAGCAAATCCTGCACCAGGGAGCATCACTGCATGGCTTGGAAAGTGGATGGCTTGTCCTTCCCCTGGGTCAGCCTCTTGGTCTATGCCTTTCCTCCCCTACCTCTTATCCCCAGGGTACTGCTCAAAATCAGGGAGGAAAAAACAAGGACCATTCTTATAGCTCCAGACTGGCCCCGACAACACTGGTACCCCTTGCTGCGCAGCCTGTCCCTGCTGCCTCCATGGCATCTTCCTCAGATTCCAAACCTCCTAACCCAGAGGAAAGGGGAATTCATGCATCTGCAATTGCAGACACTCAATTTGGCAGCTTGGCTTATTCCCTAACCCTGAACCAATCTGCCGTCCTCAGTAAACAGGTTCTGGATATTATCCATGAGGCTAGACGCCCTAGCACCAGAAAGTCTTATGCAGATAAATGGAAAAGGTTCTGCACCTGGATCCAGGCTAAGGGGGCCAATACGGCACAGCCCTCCATCCCTCTCATCCTGGATTACTTAGCTGACCTACTACACAGTGGTCTCTCTTTCTCCTCTATAAAAATTCATGCCTCTGCTATTTCTGCTCCTTTTCCCACTGAGCAGCCCCTTTTCTCACACCCTTTGATCAAACAGTTCCTCAGAGGGGCTAGCAACTTGAGGCCCCCCAGAAGGGCACCAACACCAGCTTCTGGACAGCTATCTGGACAGGACTAAATCCTTCAGAAAGTCTGATGAATTGCTGGTTAGCTTTGCTACAGGGGCAGAAGGCAAAGCCATCTCCAAGCAAGCCATTTCCAATGGATAGCACACTGCATCCATGGAGATATGCTCTAGAGAGAAGAGGAATGAAGGTCAGCAGGACTAAGCCAGAATATATGTGTGTGAATGAGAGGGAGGATAGAGGAATGGTGAGGATGCAAGGAGTAGAGGTGGCGAAGGTGGATGAGTTTAAATACTTGGTGTCAATAGTTCAGGGTAACGGTGAGTGTGGAAGAGAGGTGAAGAAGAGAGTACAGGCAGGATGGAGTGGGTGGAGAAGAGTGTCAGGAGTGATTTGTGACAGACGAGTACCTGTAAGAGTGAAAGGGAAGGTCTACAAGAGGGTAGTGATACCAGCTATGTTATATGGGTTGGAGACAGTGGCATTGACAAAAAGGCAGGAGTTTGAGCTGGATGTGGTAGAATTAAAGATGTTAAGATATGCACTGGGTGTGACGAGGGTGGACAGGATTAGGAATACGTATATTAGAGGGTCAGTTCAGGTTGGAAGGTTTGGAGACAAAACCAGAGAGGCACGATTACGTTGGTTTGAACATGTGCTGAGGAGGGATGCTGAGTATATTGGAAAAAAGATGCTAAGGATGAAGCTACCAGGTAACAGGAAAAGAGGAAGGCCTAAGATAAGGGTTATGGATGTGGTGAGAGAGGACATGCAGGTGGTTGGTGTGACAGAGCAAGATGCAGAGGACAGGAAGAAATGGAAATAGGTGATCTGCTGTGGTGACCCCTAATAGGAACAGCCGAAAGAAGAAGATGATGATGATGATGATGATGATCCATTTCTGCTACAGATAGCATGGCAAGCCTCCCCCTAAGGGGGTCAAGACTCACTCCACCAGAGCAGCCTCCAGCTCTGCAGCTTTCCTCTGAGGAGTCCCTACCAGGGACATCCCGGAGGCTGCCACCTGGACATCTGTTCAAACTTTCACCAAGCATTACCACCTGCCTCTCTTATCCAAATCCAGTGCAGGATTTGCCTCTGCAGTCTTGCAGGGCATCCTAGCCAGCCCCTAGTTTTCCTTACTGCCTCCACCCATTTCCTCAGCTTTGACAATCTACCCAAATGTGATGACTGCAACAGTGAAACACAAAGAACATAGTACAGTTTTGTACACTTACCATAAATGTAGATGTTCGAGTGTATTCACTGTTGCTGTCCTGGTTTCCCTCCCTCCACCCCCCTTTTTTCTCTTTCTCCTTTTACCATTCTTCCTTGTTGTTTTCCTTTTCTTATAAGGGGCATATTGGTATTTATTTTCCACTGGTGGGCTTCTTCCACCAGAGCCTGGCCTCCTACTTTGGGGGCTCCTGACAGGTTAGGGCAAGAAAAACTGATGTAATGGCGTTGGCTGCCTTAGTTTATACCACTGACGACCTGACGTCAGTCCTCAAGCGACAGCAACTGACGCAGAAATACTAAGGCTCTGTTATTCGGGCTGGCCGAGGGCTACCCTGGCAGGGATAACCCAAATGTGATGACTGCAACAGTGAATACACTTGAACATCTACATTTATGGTAAGTGTACACAACTGTACTTTCTGACTGCAATGTATATAAAGTTATAGCTTTGGCTGCAGCTTCCAAGATCCTTAGGTTATTGAATCCAACATTTCTTTTGAATCCAAGAATCCGATAATAAATGGATCCTTTACTCCTCTTATGGAGCCAAGATTTTCACCAGAGTCAGTATCCCTGAGATTCTGCTCTCCTTTCCTGTACGAAAGGGTAATGCATTGTTCCTCCAGGCATTCTTCAACTTCATCATCCATTAGGTCAGGCTGATCTACCAGAAGCCTCACAGAAGTGGACGTGGATATGATGACGAGGAAGTTCCTCAGGACCCACATTCATTTGGGAGTTCTCCCGGCTGCGACTCCTGCCAGACCCATGAGTTTTGGCACATCCTGTCCTCTAGTAGTGGCTCCTACACTGATCCAGCCTCTGGCTTCTGGGTCCTTGGATCTGAGTTGCATCCAAAGGTTGCCCTTGTTAGATTTGAAAACCTGGTTGTCCTCTCCTTTGGCATCTCAGAGCTGAAGCATCTGTGCCATCTCGGGGGAGGGGTGGAGTTGGGGTTCAGCACCTAGGGTTTGGGGGCTGTGGCGCTAGGCTTCCCTGTCATGCCAGGCTATTCCCATCTCCCATTGAAAGCCCTTGGGTCCCAATGCAGTCCTTCCTATCCCATCAGCACAGTCAGTTCCGTCGAGCCTGAAGGCAGGGTATCTCCAGGGCTGTCATCTATTTCCAGAGTCCTCCCTGGAGAACACCACCGTAGAGGTACCTCGGAAGCATGTGTGCAAGAGGGGGCATGTGGACTCCCACAGACGTTTGTCACCAAAGACACCAATTTTGATGAAGGGGAAGGGTCCCCCAGTCTCCCTTTGAGAGTATCTCATTCGGGGAGATCCTTGAACTTTTGAGGCAGAAATGTGCATAGTCTTCCAAAATCCCTTCCCAGGAGGAGTCAGTGTTCCTCCAGGCCTTCAGGTCCAGCCCAGTTACATTTTGGGTGGTCCTTCCTGTGGATGAGATGGTCGATCTAATCTCAAAGGGGGCACAGATGGAACTGGATGTGGCTGAACCAATACCACTCAAACCAGACAAATATCTTGGATTCCACTAAGAATCATTGTCATTAGTACAAGGGTCCTGCAGTTCATTCTATGGTAGTGGCAGCAGCCACAAAAAAGGGGCTCCCTGAAGAGAGTGCCTCTTTCCATCCCCCTAACAGGGAGTGCAGGGCTTTGGACAGGTTTGGGAAATTAGTTCATGCTACACCGACCTTCGCCCTGAAAGAGCTGAACTTTTTGGCACATATGACAAGATTTAAAAGAGATTTGACAAAGGAGCTTTACAAATCTCTTTAAGGGCCCATTTCTGCAAAGGCCAGGAAGACAGTAGGCTCCTGCTTGTTATGTCGAAAGAGGATGAAACTGTGGCAGCGGATGATATCTTCTGATCACTTTTGTAATAGCAAAGCACATCCTGGGGAGATCCATTGCCCTAATGGACAGATTGAGAAGATCTAGCCTTTATCCTCATGAGTGATCCCTCAGTACACTGACGGCGGAGCAGATCTTCAGTCACCGAGGCTGATTATGCTGCAGTTTTTTTGCTCCTCTCACAACACTAGATGCAGCAGGTACTTTGCCCTGATTTTGCAAGAAGGGGAGTCGCAAAGGGATGCTCTGACTCACATTTGGCTCCCTGAACTCCTGTATGTCTTTCCTCCTACTCCACTCATTTCAAAATTCCTGCAGAAAACATCAGAGAGGAAGATCTCAGTCATCCTCATTGCCCCTTTTTTGGCCTTGTCAGGTATGGTTCCCTTCCTATGGCCTCACTTCTTATACCCCCCCATGGGTGCTGGACCCGAGTCTAGATCTCTCTCAACTGTCTAGAATGCCTCACCCAGACATTTAGGCTAACCACAGGCTTCTCCAGTTCCAGTGATTGCTAGTCAGTCTAGGCTGTCTTCCCCAGTTTTCCACATTCTTACTTCTTCACAGAGACCATCTACTAGAGAATCTACATAAGTAAGTAGAAAAGATTTTCTGTGTGGTATTCTCAGTGGAATCTAGGCCCCTATTCAGCTTCTCTCCCTGCTGTCTTGGATTTCCTACCCACCATTTTTCATAATGGAGCTAGCCTTTCTACTATCAAGGTCCAGTTAGCTGTGGTTCCTAATTTCCATATAGGAGAAAATCATCTGTCTGTAGCCTCCCTTAGATTGTCCAAGACGTTTTTAAAGGGTGTGTTTCATTTAAGACTTTTCCTCAGAGATCCCACTGCCCCTAAGGGCATGAACATTTTGCTTCAGGCTTTAATCCATCATCCCTTTGGACCTGCAGGTAAGGCAGATGTCAAGTTGCTTCCTTGGAAAACATTATATCTGATGTTGTCATTTTTATTCTTCCTCGACCTGTGGGTTTCAGATCCGATCTTGGAACTGACTTGGCCAGTTACAAAAGCATAGGCTCTGAAGCAATAATGCACCGCCCCCCCCCCCCAAGTTATCTCAGATTTCGTTTGCCGCTCTTAGGAGAAGCATCGTGGTCTGCCATCTCGAGCTCCGCTGTAAAGTTGTTTGTCTTTAACCATAAACTAGTGTTTTTTTTTCTAAGTTCTTTACTATAGCCTCCCTTACTTTTTTTTACCTTACCTTTCTGATTCTGTAAAAAAAAAAATACATTGTACCTTATTTTAGCTGTCCTACTTGCGTTCACTGGTCCATTCTTGGCAGGAACTGCTCTCCTTTCTCTTTCTTTCACCCTTCCTCTCTAAAAAGTTATTTCATGTACGAGAAACCTTTAGGTTTCAAGAAGTGCTCTTCCTGTGGGCACAAGATTCCCTTATCTGATGCCTACAGGGAGTGCGTATATTGTCTCGGCCCTGCTCACCTTGATGCCTCCTGCACCATCTGTGAGGGCTTTCACCAAAGAGCACTGACCAACAGAAGGAATAAGCTGATTCTGAAAGGCCTTTTGTTTCCATCGACCCCTCTGGCAGATTCTTCGTTTTCTTTAGGGGCTCAACCCCCCCTCCCAGAAAGCACTGTGAAGAAAGGGAGCGCAGAAAACGTTCTGCGGGGAAGTCCACTTCCTCATCTTCAGATGAGCCTCCAGCCAAGGCTCATAAGGCACTGGATCCCAGAGCTTCGGATCTGAATAAATCCATACATTCCTCTCCTCGGCCCTGAGTTCCTTTGCCTTCAGAGCTCGCTCCCCCTTCCGCAGGTTCACCTCGTGTTGAGAGGTCTCCTAGGATTGCGTCCAGGCCACCCTGCAGTGCATCTTCCATCATGTCTACCCACAGTCTTTCAGAATCAGAGGTGGACAGATTGAGACAGTTCCTTCAGATGCAGATCCAGATGGGGGTCTTACCAGCCATTTCCCCTACTGGACGTGGACAGACAGTCACCATTTTAGACCCCTAGCTCCTTCTCTGATCCGACCTGGTGCTTTGGAGCCCTTGGATCCGAATGCCCTGGGAGCCGAGGTTTTGGAGCCACCATGACCCTGGCACCTACCCTGACTCATTTGGTTCCAGCTATGTTGGCGCAGAGCAGCTCTTGGAGCCAAAGTTTTGACGTCGGTTTTGAGGGGTTGACCTCGACTCTGAAGTTTTCAGAGCTGTCGCTTCCCCTCAGGGCATCAGCATTTGACAGCTCAGCCCCTGCTTCCTCTCGGAGAGGAGGGATTGGGGTGTTCGGATATCCTTTTTCCTGGCAGTTTCTACTCTGGGAGGATGGTCTTCAGCTTCTCTGGGCCATATGCCCAGGAGATCCTCGACTCCCATCCTTTCAGATCCACTTCTCACCCCTCTGGAGACTGTGTCCAGGTCCTCACCACTGCCCCCCTCATGACAGACAGCCCAGCAAAGTCTTCACGTACTTCCACTTTTGGAACCCCAGATCTCTTCCAGCGTCTACCTGGAACACCCCACTGAGGAGATTCCCTGGAAGAGAAGGTACAGAAGGAGGCACGTGGATTCCCCAGAAGAATCTGTCACCAAACACACTGATTTTGAGGAAGGGGAAGCCCTATACCTCCACCCGAGGATGTGTTTCTTGGAGACATCTTGGAAATCCTACACAGTAGAGGTGGATGGTTTTTCCAAAACCTGACCCCGGAGGAATCAAGTGTTCTTCTTGGAGGCTTTTGGGTCTGGCTAGTCTACATCTTGGGTGCCCCCCACCACTGATGCTGCCATTGATCTGGTATGAAGCAGGGCTTGGAAGGATCGAGACACTGTAGAAGCGATATGTAAGCATGTGGACAAAATCCTCAGTGCTCCCCCTGACCGACTCCATTGGACTAAGGGAATCCTAATAGATGCCATGGTTGTTGTGGCAGCCACTAAGAAGGAGCTAGCCCAGGAAAGCTCCTTGGTCCACCCCCCTAACAGAGAGTTTAGGGCGGTGGACAGATTAGGCAAGAGAGTTTACGCCTCATCTACCTTTACTCTACGAGTCTTAAACTACCGTTCCCATTTTGCTAGGCTACAGAGAGATTTGATCAAAGAACTCTCTAGCTCAGTCCCAGAGTCCATTTGTGATGAGGACAGGAAAGCCTTCTCCTCCAGATTGGCCACTTTACAGTTGATGTCTAATGCATCCATGAGGTTAATTTCCCATGTGGCGGAGGGTCTCTTTAGGGCCGCCAGTTCCGGCATTACCATTAGGCTTCATGCCTGGATGCAGCTGTGTGACTTCGTTGAACCCTTCAAGGCATCTTTTGTCAATGCCCCTTTTGACGGATCATCTTTGTTTGGCCCACTGTTAGAGAGACACTTTCCGTAGCGAGAAAGATGGAAAGACTCAGGAATCCATTTTTCTACCTCCCACAGATCCTTTTCCAGGAATCAGCGGGGGATGGGGGTGACTGTGGTTCAAAAAATCTCAGGGTCCTTTTCAGGAGTCACAGGGAGAATACTCCCCCAGAGGCAGAGGGGGAAATAATTACAATGGCAAATGCCACCCACATGGCAGAGGGGGCCTACAAAATCAAGGGTCTCAGGATTCTTTCTTAGACAGACCCTTTCATTTCTCCTGTGGAGTTGCCTGACTGTCCTTCTCTGGAGGCATTTGGGGCACTTATCCTTGCACCCAGATGCCTGGCTCACCATCACAAATGATCAGCAAGTGAAAAGAATCGTATCCAGAGGATACTTCATTCCCTTTTCAAAATCCCCCAAACCAAGGACACCTCTTCCAGACATTGCACCCGGTCAGAGAGACAGTGGAGTTGGAAATCTCAAAGCTGCCACAGAAAAGAATCATCCAGTAGGTCCTGCCATATCAGATCGGATCAGGCATTTATTCAAGATTCTTTAGTACAAAAAAAGACAGGGAACCTCAGGCCTATCGGATCTGACATTCTTGAACAAGTCGGTAAAAATCTGAAAGTTCAGGTTGGTCACGATCCAGTCATTTCTACCTCTTAAAAATGGACGACTGGATGTGCTCATTGGACTTGAAGGATGTGTACTACTGTATCAAGATATACAGGTGCTCCAGAAGGTACCTATGCTTCAGGCTGGGCGCTAGTCATTATCAGTTCAGAGTGCTTCCCTTTGGTCTCACCACAGCCCCCAGGGTGTTCACCAAAATGCATGGTGGTAGTTGCAGCTCATCTCAGACTTCAAGGATTTCATGTTTTTCCATATCATATACTGGAGTCTTACTGCTCCAACCGGGCATCTACTCATCCAGGCCAGGGACTACCTATTACAGCTAGCGCCTACCTTAGGCATAACAATCAACATACAAAAGTCCAGAGCATAGATTTCATAGGTGTGTGTATGGATACGATCAATACCTTGGCCTTTAGATAGGATTTCAATCCTAAAACTGCATGTCAGAACGATTTTGGCAATCCCAGGTCTCCCAGCCAAATTAGTAGTCAGGGCCCTGGGCTCCATGGCTGCCACCATAACCCTGTTACCAACAGCTCGCCTACACATGAGAATTCTGCAGTGGACATTAGCAGTCCACTGGTCACTTCTTCAATAGCCCTTCAGCTATCCCATCTAACTATCATGGGTGTGCAAGGATTCTCTTCTCTGGTGGTGTCACAAGCCAGAGGTTCTTCAAGGATGCTGTTTGGATATTCATCGTGTTTCACTGTTGCAGTCCTAACCAATGGGTTATGCGGCTCCCAGTAGCCCTCGATCGGCCAGAATACCAAAGGTAAGTAAAAATTACATCGGCTGTCGTCGGTTGTAAAGGACATCAGGGAGTCCGATACGAAAGGAGGCAGCCGACGTCACTTCCTCAGTCTTCCTTTCCGCGGAACCCGAAGCAGAAGCATTTCTTGCATGAGTGCCAGTCAGCAGTTTACCTTTTTTGTTTCCTACTACAAAGTTGAAGTCAACTACAGCTAAGTACACCATTGGGGATCCTCTTTTCCTGCCTTAACGAATGTCAGAAAAGGCTAATAATTGTCTTACCTATGGAAAGCAGATTCCCCATAGAGATTTTCATTCCTATTATATTATTTGTTTAGGCCTTGACCACGACGTTCCTAATTGTGATCTCTGTGCTTCCTTTAATCCGCATACTATTCGTCGTCCGGCTAAGCTTTTAGCTAAACATTTTGGAGTTTGGCCTAAGTTTGTTGGTATGGAGTCTGCTGGTCTTCAGGCTTCAGATATCCCCAAGAAACGTAAGGCTAAGGACCGCGACAGGCTTCCAAAGGTTAAGTCCTCGGATGATGTTAAGTTAGTCGTCAGTCATGCGGTAGCTAGAGAGGTGCCTTTGCACCCCCTGCAGTCCGCAGATTTTCAACCGCAGGCCTCGGTTGTGGCCATTTCAGAGGCCCCCAGGCCTGCGGCTTACATTTTGCCTTCTGACCTTCCGTCTGTTGCTTTTTCAGCTGGATCTGGAGCCGCTAAGCTGACCGAGGTGTCCGAGGCCTCCGTTCTTCATTCAGACAGCAAGCTCATACCGACGACTTTGGCTGCAACTTCGGCGGTTGCCAGGCCTCCCGAGTCCTTCAGACTTGCAGGTAAATCTTCCAGTCATAAGCCTGTGAAGAAACAGGCTCAAGTTTCCTCTCGTTCCCCTCATTCTCAAGTGGTTAAAATGGCTGATGACCTTTTGCTCTTATTAGGGGTTCACAGCCTCCTCCTTCAAAAAGAGATAGGGATATCTTTCCTGAGGCTTTGTCTTATTCAGGTTATGATACTTCCAGCATTTCTGTTGATGAAGAGGAAGTTTCTCAGGCTTTCTCTTCTTTTGAGAATTCAGACGCAGAGGAGTCCATCCCTTCTGCTTCTCCTCCAGAAGATTTCTCTTTTGGTGATACTTTAAATATTTTCAGGGAGCATTTTAAATGGGAAAGTCAGGATTATCCCCTTTCAAAGAAAAGGAGTTTTTGGATTTGCCTCAGCATAAGGCTTTGGCTATTCCACCTGTATTGGAGGTGGTTGATGACGTTTTTCTGGAAAGTTCCTTGACTCCAAATTTGGTTCCTCCTGCTCCCAGGAAACTGTAGAGTCCCCGATTCTCATTTGTTTCTTTTCAGGAATCCGTTGGCTGATCCAGAGGTTATTTTTCAAGGCCCTAAAGGAGTTAAGGCCACTGTTACTAAAAATCCTGTTCCTTCTGACAGGGGAATCTAGGAACCTAGATAGGTGGGGTAAAAAGGTTTATACCTCTGCCACTCTTGCTATTGGGTCTACTAATTGTCTTTTTCATATGCTAAAGTACCAGCAGCACACCTTGGAAGCTATTAAGTCTAGGATAGCAAGTGTGTCTCTGTTGGTGGAGAGTAAGGATATGCAGGATTTGCTGAATTCTGCCAGTCTTGTCAATAAACATTAATTACATTGTGGTTTTGACATTCTAGAAGCCTCCTGTAGGGCTGCAGCTACTGGCTCTGTTATTAGAAGGCACGCTTGGCTCAGGGAGCTTGTCAAGGCTAAGCTTTTAGATGTACCTTTGCATAAGGACAGTCTTTTTGGCAGCAAAGCAGAGGAAGTGCTCAAGAAGATGGAAGACAAGGCCAAGTCTACGCAGACAGTTAAAGACTTTATGCAAGTTCAGCCTCCTCGCTTTAGCAGGAATTACCCTTCTAAGAGTTGGATGTTCTCTGATACCAGCAGACAGAACCGTTCTAGGACTAGAGGTTACAAATCTTCTAGGGGACAGGTGGCTACCCCTCAAAGGTCTAAGCACTGGCAGGCTTCTTCTTCCAAGGCGGGAAGTTCTAAGCCTGCATCTCAATCTAAACATTCTCAGTGACTGTTCTTGCCTGCCCAGAGAGTCCTTTAGGGGGAAGGTTGGCCCTTTTTGCAAATGTCTGGGCCACCATCACGGACGACAAATGGGTACTCAGAACTGTATCCCTAGGACACAAGTTTTCTTTTCACACCTTTCCAGTGCCCAAAGGATTTCCGGACGCTCCTCCAAACCAAAGAGCAGAAGTAGAAAAGCAAATTTTTTGTCACTGTTACATCTGGGAGCAATAGAATCAGTTTCTGCTCAGCAGGTAGGCCAGGGTTTCTATTCCAGACTTTTCCTAGCTCCAAAAAAAGAAGGCACCTGGCATCCTATCCTAGATCTATCCATCCTGAAGTCTTTCTTGATAATTCCAAAGTTCAAAATGCTCACTCTGCATCAGTTGCTGCCAATGTTGGAAAAGGATTCCTGGCTGGTAATGCTGGCTGTCAAAGAAGCTTATCTGCACATCCCTATCAGGGAAAGTTGCAGGCAATACCTTCGTTTCAGGGTGGGCAAGCAACATTATCAATTCTTTGTGCTGCCCTTTGGCTTATCTACTGCTCCTAGAGTTTCCACAAAGTGCCTGGCTCCAGTCATTGCTTTTTTGTAGGCAGAAGAAAATTCAGATTTATCCATACTTGGACGACTGTCTAATTCAAGCAAATTCTCAGGAACAGCTGTTAAAGGATGTAGAATTTGTAAAGACTCTTGTGTTTTCCGTGGGTTACACTCTCAGCGAGGAAAAATCAAAAATGGTGCCATCCAAAGAGATAACATTCCTGGGAACGAGTCTGAACACAGTTGCCCAGATGATATATCTCACCCAGGAGAAGCAGACAACTCTTTCAATTTACTTCAATGACTTGGCAAGCCTGTCTCACCTCCCTGCAAAGAAATACCTGCAAGTTCTGGGATTCATGGCCTCTTGCATTCTCATGATTCCATATGCAAGACTGCATATGAGGAAATTGCAATGGTACCTCAAGAACATTTGGTGTCAAAACACAAAGGACCTGGATGTGATAATTCCTCTGCTTCCATGTCTGCAGACAGAGTTTCTATGGTGGGCAACAGCCGTCTACAGAACAAAGGCATGCCATTTCACCCACACCTTGCCACTCAAGTTCTTACCACAGACGCATCTGACTACACCTGGAGAGCTCACCTGGATGACAGATGAATAGAGAGAAGTTGGAATGCCCAGCAGATGCACCTGCACATAAATTTAAAGGAGTTGATGGTCCATAGCAGCATCCCTGTGCCTGCATCTTCTAGCTCAGTTTCTTCCAGGAAGGCTCAATGTTTTGGCAGACCAGTTGAGCAGACAGACCCTGGATCCTCACTGAACAGAGCAGTTTTTTTTACAGCAGCATTCAACGTTGGGGCACTCCTCAAGTGGATCTTTTCTCCTCTCCAGACAACCATCTTCTACATCTTTTTTGCACCAGACAGCATCACAGCAGAGCCTGGAAAGTGGATGCTCTGTCCTTCCCTTGGCTGCTGCTGTCAGTTTATGCCTTCCCTCCTCTTCCTCTTCTTCCCAGAGTATTATTGAAGATCAGGGATGAACAACCAAGGATTATTCTCATATCTCCGGACTGGCCCAGACAGCATTGGTATCCACTGCTTCGCAGTCTCTCCCAATTTTCTCCTTGGCATCTTCCTCTGAAGCCAGGTCTTTTGGTTCAGGAAGGGGGAAACATTCTACATCCTCATCTTCAGTCTCTCTATTTGGCAGCATGGCTCATTGTATGACTCCATCCTTTTCTTCTTCCCTTTCCCAGCAGGTGGTTGATGTGCTGAGGGAGGCCAGGAGGCCTAGCACTAGGAAGTCTTATGCTGGCAAATGGGAAAAATTATCTCATTGGATGCAGGCTAGAGGGGAATCTTCTTCTCAGCCTACCCTTCCTCTGATCCTGGAATACCTGTCTGATTTGCTTCAGGGTAGTCTTTCTTTTTCCTCATTCAAGATCCATTCTTCAGCCATTTCTGCTCATTGTTCTTTTGGACAACCCATTTTCTGTCATCCCCTGACGAAAATGTTTCTCAGAGGTGCTTGCAACTTAAAGACCTCCCAGAAGGGCACCTACTCCAGCCTGGGATCTTAATTTTGTTCTAGAGAAACTCACTCTTCCTCCTTTTGAGCCAGCTGCCACTGCAGATTTAAAGTTTCTCTTGTGGAAGACTGCCTTCCTCTTGGCTATAACTTCAGCATGGAGGGTTTCAGAGCTCCATGCTTTGATGGCTGTGGAGCCTTTTCTTATTTTCCATGCAGATAGGGTCTCTCTGAGAACCAGCCCCTCCTTTATGCCTAAGGTGGTTTCTAGCCTGACTCTTAATCAGTCCATACACTTTCCTACCTTCTTTCCTAATCCTCGAAATGGAGGTGAAAGAATCCTACATTCTCTTGATGTGCATAGACAGCTCAGGTTTTACCTGGACAGGATTAAAGACCTTCGGAAATCAGCACAGTTATTGGTCAGTTTTGCCCCTGGAGCCCATGGCAAGGCTATTTCTAAACAAACCATTTCTAAATGGATTGCACATTGTATTACTTTTTGTTATTCCTTTCATGGTAAGGTTCCTCCTCAAGGGGTTAGGACCCACTCAACTAGAGCAGCTTCCACTTCTGCAGCTTTTTTGAGGGGTGTCTCTACTAAAGACATTTTGGAGGCTGCCATGTGGTCTTCTGTTCACACTTTCACAAAGCATTATAATTTGCCTTTGTTTTCAAGAGCCAAGGCAGGGTTTGCCACTGCTGTTCTGCATGGCATTATCTCCAAGCTTTGATTCTGTTGGTTCCTCCTCCCTTTTCTCTGGGCTTTGGTAATCCTCCCATTGGTTAGGACTGCAACAGTGAAACACAATGAACATAGTATAGTTGTGTACACTTACCATAAATGTAGATGTTCGAGTGTATTCACTGTTGCAGTCCTGATTTCCCTCCCTCCTTCCCCCTTTTCTCTTTTCCTAAGGTACAGGCTAAAGTTGGTATTATTTGCCAAAATGGCTTTTGGTTTAAGCCTTGTTTTCTGGGGGCTTCTGACTGTTATGGCAAGAAAGACTGAGGAAGTGACGTTGGCTGCCTCCTTTTGTATTGGACGCCCTGACATTGTTTACAACCGACGACAGCCCATGTCATTTTTACTTACCTTTGGTTTTCTGGCTGATTGAGGGCTACTGGGAGCCGGATAACCCATTGGTTAGGACTGCAACAGTGAATACACTTGAACATCTACATTTATGGTAAGTGTACACAACTGTACTTTCTTCCTCCCCCAAACGCCACATTGACCATAGATGCCTTCCAGGTGGGGTGGGGGTGGGGTATTTCCTGGGCCAGGTGGGCCAAGGCACACGGACATCACAAGAGACTGATCTACATATCAATGTCCTGGAGAGGAGAGTGGTCCTTTTAGCATTGCAGGCATTTCACAGTTTCCTTCCTTCAGACACCATTGCAATACAAACGGACAATAT
The DNA here is from genome assembly GCF_019279795.1 of Protopterus annectens. Lineage (NCBI taxonomy): Eukaryota > Metazoa > Chordata > Ceratodontiformes > Protopteridae > Protopterus > Protopterus annectens. The sequence continues at coordinate 615,625,513 of NC_056747.1, forward strand.
GTCAGTAGTTTAGTACATCAGCAAACAAGAGGGAACCAAATCCTACCCCCTGTGTCGAGAAGTAATGAGAGTGTGGCAGTGGGCGATCTCTACCAACCGTTTTTTATTTGCAACACACATCCCAGGGCAACACAACTTTTTAGCAGACAGGCTCAGCAGAATATTACTAATGCCTCACAAGTGGTCTCTGAATCAGTCAATGGCAAACACGATCTTCCACAAATGGGGTCAGTCTTGCTGCGGTCTCTTCACATCTCCCAGCAACAAGTGCAGCAGGTTCTTTGCCTTGATTCCCTTGATCGGGAGAGTCACCCAGGGATGCTGTTGTCCATGCTTGGCCCTCTGGATTGCTTAATGCCTTTCTTTCTCTCCCCTTAATCCTCTAGTTTCTTCAGAAAGCTTCCAGGTTGAAGAGCAAAATGATGCTCATCGCCCCCTTTGGGTCTCGACAAATCTAGTTCACCTTCCTTTGGTCTCATCTGATTTGCCCTTTGTGGATTGAACCTCGTCCAGATCTACTGTCTCATCCATCACAGCAGATTCATCCTAATCTCCCAGGTGTAAAACTAACTGCATGCTTTCTGCAATTCCAATGATGGCTAGATCTGCCAGGCTTTCATTTCCAGTCCAAAACATTCTGATCTCCTGTCACAAGTCTTCTAATAGAAGGATTTACAAGAGCAAATGGAAACATTTTCTATTTGGGCTAAATGGCGGAAATTGGATCCTTTTAATGCTCCTGTTCCAGCAGTCCTAGACTCTCTCACTCATATTTTCTATGAGGGGGCTAGTCATTCCACTCTTAAAGTGCAATTAGCAGCCATTTCATATTGGAGAAAATGCATCATCTTTAGCCTCATCAGAATTGTGTAAGGCTTTTCTTAGAGGGACTTTCCTACTTTGTCCTCAGGTTAAAGTTCTGACACCTCCTTGGGATGTGACTGATTTTACAGGCTCTGGTTCGGCCTCCCTTTGAATCTTCTACCAAAGTAAATTTGAAAGTCTTATGGAAGACTATTTTCTTGGTGGCTGTCACTTCTGTAAGAAGGGTTTCTGAATTGCAAGCTTTATCATCTAAATACCCTTACTTAATTTTTCACATGGACAGAGTGACATTACGTACCAATCCATCCTTTCTTCTTAAAATGGCGACAGAGAACAATCTATTAACTTTCCGTATTTTTTCCTCATTTCCGCAAGGGAGAATATACTGTCCATTTGCTGGATATTCACAGAAAGTTGCATTTTTACCTAGACAGAGCTAAATCTTTCAGAAAATCTGACCAGCTTTTCATTTCATTTTCCGAAGCACAAAAGGGCAAAACAGTTGCCAAGACCACCTTAACTAAATGGTTAAAGGATTGCATTTTGCTTGTTTATGAATCCAAAGGGGGTCTCTTTGCCTCACCCAGACCTGTGGCAACTTCCCAAGCTTTTTGGGCCAAAGTTTCAATTGATGATATTTGTTCAACTGCCTCGTGGTCTAATTCCCACACCTTAATTTCCCACTACAAACCGGACATTGTGACCAGAAGTAGAGCTGCTTTTGATTCTGCAGTGCCCAGTGAGAAATAAGCAATCAGGGTGGAGTAAATGCACTTTAAAATCATTTTAATATATGGGTGTGAGTTAAAATAAGCCTGTTCCATGAAGGGTTTTAATTTGCCTTGTTAAAGAAAAGATAGGAAAAGGGACATGTGAGATAGCAGTGGGTGTTACTCTCCCAGTGATATGTTCTGACGCAGGAAACACTATGGCAATGCCAAAGAGTATGATTTGGATGACAGAAGGGAATACAAAAAGAGCTGGGAAAAATATGCTTGTACAACTAAAGAGAAAAAAATATAAGTATGGTTATGGAGGAAGGGAGGGATATTCAGAAATTCAGAGAAGAAATGTAGAAATGAATTAGAGACACAGTAACAATAGAAGGAATATCTTTCACAAATAAAATAAATTATTCTAGGAATTAAATTTGGGACAGAGGGCTGTATGAAAGTACAAGGGGCTTGATTAAAAACAGCTAGAGAAAGAGAAAAATGAAATTCCTTCAAAAACTGTCTCTAATGAAAAAAACATTTGTTCAATACAGTTGCTCTTGGGTTATTTCATTACTGGACAGGAGTTTTCTGTGTTATTGCTAATCTAGAAATTAATATCTATTATTGAATGTCGTTTTTGTTTCTGGGACTCGGTCTAGACTGAACTCAGTAAAAAGAGGGACTGTGTATTTTTTTTCTGTTTCAGTAAGTATGTACTGAGATAAAAAGAAATGTGGAGTCTGGTTTAGTGAGAATTTTATCAGTAAGATATACGATAGTGTGGAAAAATATGGTTGAATGATTGCTTACCAGGTTAGTACAATGATCAAAATGGAACAATTTCAGGCACAGCCTGGGTGAATGAAATCAAAGTTAAAGCAAACAAAACAGACTTGTATATAACATAAGGTAGAAAATGCTTAATAAGTATGATATCACGATAAAATCAGATAATACAGACCTGTATACAACATAAGCTAGGCAAATACAAGAAGAGATAATGTGTAACTTGGGTAATGAGCAGATTTGCAGAGAACAGATAATTTATGAAACAAAAAGGCAGAATACATTGTGAGTGCAACATCTACTAGCAGGGAGTGTATAGGCTTTGAACAGCATATACATGTTATTTACAAATGAGAATGGAAGCTCTTATGTCTACCATGGTAAGCTGGGCAAAGGGAAATAAAATTAGAGCCAAAGTTGGTGTAGGTGGATAAACTGGAAGTGGACAGAATGTACCACTGATTCAGACAGATGGGACCTTGGTTTCACATCTGAAGGATGGCATGCTCAAGTATAACACCCCTTTCTGTTGCATTGCACTGTCAGCAATGGAAAAATTAATCAAATCACCTGGTGTTGGACTATAACACTCAGTCTTCTGAGCTTCTGCACCAAAGCTGTGCTGCCTGTTAAGACACTGAGATGAATCTCAGTTATCACTGTTTTAATCTTAACAATCTTGGAACTGGGAAACACAAAGGATTTAAACCCTGAAAGGTTGTCAGAAACACAAATGTCTTCTATTGTTGATGATTTTTGAGTGTGATGTCTTTTAGCCTCCTTGATAGTATTTAACTTTAAAGAAAACGAACTGTGTGGAATCAGTAGTCAATCTTCCAGGCAGAAAGGTTCAGAGTTGAGATTTGCATGAAGTACACTGCCTTGCTGCTGAGACAGTAATTTCTTCAAATTCAGCTTTGTTAAACTGCTTACACACTAAACATGTTAACAGAGTAAAAGCATAATTAACGGTACACATAAAACATCTGTTGGAATAAAACGGTATGCCATAAATAAAAAAACACTATCTTGCTGACTCAATTAACAGGGCTATGTCATAGGTGGATCTTCAAGCATCACTTTTAACAAGCCAAAGTGAGACACTCCAAAATGTAACTTGGTACTATGTTTCAAAGATGTGGATCTTGTTAAGAAAAGGAACACACATCAGATGTTTCCAAATGAGCCATCAGAGCCACTATCAGCCTCATGGTGGCACAGCACAGCACAAGAGATGGACAAAAGCAGACAAACAACTCTTTCAGGCAAGAGGGATCCATGTAATTTAAGGCCTACAAGCTACTTACCAAGATCTTAAATATGACATGTGACAGGTGCCATTACAGTGCCTGGGACACAGGAATAATGTGTCATTAACAATGTGTACCCATAAGAAATCACACCGTGGACCACTGCGCCAGCTGCAGCTGATCTATCTTGGTATTAGGCAGCCCACATAAAGGCATGATAACAGCTGAAATAGGAATGAAGCACAACGTGGACAACATACATCGTCAGGTAGTATAAAGTGCTTATTCCTACTGATATTCCTCAGAAAGTAGCATAAACACCTGACAACTCACACCTAGTTCTAGAATGTAAACCAGACATCAAGACTGGCAAAATATACTTAGCTTATCAATGGGGATATCTTTGGTTCAGCATATCATCCCATAACACTTTACAACAGACTCTTTGGATTATGCCTGGGGTATAAAGGCAACCACCAGGGTGACTAAGTAATGAACATCATGACAGAAACCCACAGCTGTCTTAGCTAAGCCAAAGATGTAACATTACACGTGCTTTGCTCTATTTAGCTTTGAGAATGACATTGTAAATCACTAGAACTGGTGGGAAGACATACATTAGGACCCAAATGAGGAAAAAATAAATTGTCCAATTTCCAAACTGCATGGTGTTGAAGGATGGAGTGAAATCATGGAAGATGATTTTCACATGAGTGGCAAATAAATTCACCATTGCATGCCCCAAGTTATTTGTGCTTGTAAAAGTCACAGAAGCCAGTCGCCATCTAGGAGACAGAAACATCTGTCTACTGATAGAATCTTCCACAATTTGCTGGCCTGCGTGATAAAATGAAGACAGAAGACTATGCTGAACTGCCCAGTCCCATGCTTGCAGTGCTTCCTCTAACAGCAGATAGGACCTTGCTTACTGATGCACCATATCAACATGGTTTTGTCTAGGTTGACGTCTAATGGTCCTGGAATGAAGCTGCCCCTGAAGGCTGCCAGTCCCTGAGCAACTGCTTTCTGCTCCTTCAAGAAAATATGTTCTGACCTTTCTGCTTCTCTGTACTGAAAGCTCCTTGAACTGTGCAGTCCTAGAGTAATCCCCAAAGTTTTCTGTCAAATGGTACGGGATGACAGGAGGAATCAAAGGTATCCCCATAGCAAGGCTGAGAATATCCTGCCTTTGCAGAAGCTTTTCTATGGATCCACTGAGGCTTTCTCGTGAAATGTCCTACATTGGGAACCAGCACAATGATAAGAATCTCAGCACCATAAATTACTGTGCTTCTTCACTGTTGTTTGTGCAGAAAGCTGTTTCATAATACTCTACATTTCAAACTTCATGTCCTGTGTCAAGACTTCTTTAACCTGAAATGGATCTTTAACTCTGAAAAGGAAGACAGCTATTTGAGCTGTGTGCAGGGAAAATGTCTTGAAGTTTGTGGTGACACTGCTGGAAAAGTGTTAAAATTCTATGAAAGTGCTGCAATGATACAGCTCTAGGTAAGGAGACATTAAAATATTGTTTCCTGAGATATGCAAACAGTGGAACTATATATCTGCCATATACTCTCTAGGATCTAGATAAACCACATGAGATAGTGACAAACCAAAGTGTGAATCAGCCACTTGAAACCCAACTATTTCTTCTGAGAAGGCCTTGTGGGAATAAAAGTAAATGTAAATGGTTTGCTTTTATATACATTTTGAAAAGGGATATGATTTTTGTTAAATGCTGTTTGACAGTTAAGAAACGTGTTAGAAAACCAGTTCAGGCAATGAAACACAGTAATAGCAGACCTTGTTTTATTTTTCTCCTTCCTCTCTAAATCACAAGAACTGTTTATTAGCTAACAGATTCCTAAGTATAGTATTTTTGACTACAAAGGCATCCAGCAGCATGGCTGTCAGAACTTCTACATATTTCCTGTCAAACTCCCCCAGAAGCAGAGATTAAATTACCTGTGACACAAAAACATTTCAGTACATGACCCCCACCCTTACTAAAATAAGGGTTACATTTCTATAGCTTGTTCCCTGGTATTCCCTCTAGGAAGGTTTGTATATGTTCCTGCATTTCACATAAAACTGAACTTTGGTATTAAAAAGTTTTGTGCATTAGGTAATTTAATGAAGTTAAGTTGTCTATCTTGCCTTCGTTCTTGCTGGTTGGGTTCGGAGCCGATCCTCGGCTCTGACTCGGCCATCTTCAATAGCTCGAGAGCTGTTTACTGGCTTGAGGCTACCCCTTATCCCACAATGCCTAGCGATGGCTACCCAGATCTCGTTTGCCGCTTCAGCTGTGAGGTGTCATTTTTCTGGCTCAGGCTTGTATAGTGTTATTTTGTGTAAATTCTCTCTAGAATTTAACTCTTCTAGTATATTTTTCTGTTTTATTATTAGCGATAGTGTTACTGTTGTAGATAACTGTTTATCCTATAGTATCCCTTTTTTGTAGAACTCGTTTAACTTAGAGTGTTCTCCCCACCCCTCCCCACTTCCCCTGATTAGCCGTTTAACTTAGAGGCTTTCCTACTGTTTTTTTTCTTATAGGCTAGCTGTTTAAATTAGAGGCTATCCTATTACCTTTAAAATAAATAAATAAATAAAATAATATATATATATATATATATATATATATATATATATATATATATATATATATGTATGTTAAGTTGTCATTCTCGCCTTCATTCTTGCTGGATGGGTTCGAGCCGATCCTCGGCTCCGACTCGGCCTATACTATAGCTCGAGAGCTATTTTTACCGGCTCGAGGCAGCCCTATAACCCACAATACCATGCGCTAACTCTCCAGATCTCGTTTGCCTCTTCGCTGCGAGGTTGTCTTTTGTTACCGGCTCAGGTTAGTAAGAGATTTATTCTATTTAACTAAAATTTCAGGTAGTTTCTCCAGTTAGTTACCCTTGTTTAGGTCACTACTAATTGTACAACCCTTTTTGTAGCCCTTTTCCCTTCTCTAGTTAATTTTTATCTTTGGGCCTACGGGCTTTACCTTAGTTTTCCCCACCCCTTATAGTGTCTGTGTGTGTGGGTTTTAGTCAGTTCCCTTAACTTTCTTAATTTTAAGTTGAGTGTGTTTGTGTGTGGACTGACTGTGTTTACTGTGGATAGGACTATGTCCAAAGACACTAAGGTTTCGGGATTCAAGAAGTGTGACTCGTGCTGTCAGAAAATGTCTCTGACAGACGGTCACACTTCTTGTGTCTATTGCTTGGGGCCTTTACACCTGCAGGACTCTTGTTCCGTCTGTCATGGGTTTAGTTCAAGAGTCCTGCAGGAGAGGCGTAATAAGCTCATCCAAAGGGGCTTGTTAAAGCCTGATGACTCCCCGTCCAAGTCTGGCTTGGGGAAATCTTCAAAAACCACCAAACCCTCGGCTCCAGCTTCTGAGTCGAGGGCTGGCGTTATCGAGATGGCTCCGACATCGGTTCCATCTGGATCCGAGGTGGGTAAACTGGTATCCGCTCCGAAACCAGCATCGGAGCCGACCCCAGCACGCAAGCGCTCTACATCCCCCTCGATAAACTCCGTCCGATCGGCTCCGAGATCCCCTCTCCTATCGGAGCGGAGTCATAGGACTCACTCATCTAGGTCATCAAGGCTCTCCGATCACGACATCGAGAGGGTGGTCAGTAGGCTCATAAAATCTCAGGCACTAGCCCAAATGCTCCAGAGCCCATCTCACCAGACTGTGGCTCCTTTGGTACCGCCATCGATTCCTCCTCCGACTCACCTCTCGAGTTCGGAGCCGGAGTTTGTCGGAACCGTAACCTTACCCACATCAGAGCCGATACTCCCACCTTCGGCTCTGGTGTCGTTGGCTCCGACCTCTTCATTGGTTCCGTCCATGGAGAGGTCCGGGCGCCAGGACTCCATTGTCGGCTCCGAGGGGGCGAGTGGCATCGGACCCTTGTCCGACCCCGCTCTCCCTCTCGGAGCTTCGGCTCTGGTTAGTTCGGCCCCAACATTATTCTCGGAGCCTTCTCTGTCGGTGCCGGGGGCGGTTCCGGTCTCTTCGGAGCCGGGACTAACTTTGGTATCTGATAGGGGAGCCTTTGAGGTGATGAGCGTGCTGGACCCATTGTCCACTCCAAGGTTAAGTTCTGCAGCTCCTCCCTCTACAGTGCCTGTTACGGTCTCTGGCCACCCTCCTATATCTGACAGCAGAGATCCGAAGCGTAGGGTACCCACCTTGGGTGTCTCCTCCTCTTCCGAGGGCTCCCCTGAAGTTTCAGGGGAACCCCCTAGGAAAAGAAAGTGCAAGAGGAAGCACATAGACTCCCCCGAGTCTGTCACGTCAGACACCGACTTGGATGAGTCGGAGGGTTCCCCCAGATCCCCCTCTGAGCATGTCTCTTTCTCAGACATCCTAGAGATCCTAAAACAGAGGGGAAATTGGTCCACTCTCAAACCTTCCGAGGACGAGTCTGTTTACCTTGACGCTTTTGGATCTCGCCCTTCCACCTCCTGGGTGTCTCCCCCTTTCGACCCACTAATGGAGGTAGTGGCTAGAAAGGCGTGGGCAGCTCCTGACTCAATGGAACCTACCCCTAGGAGGCCTTCTAAATTTATTTCTGCACCAGAGGACAAGTCCTTTCTCACCAAAGGCATTTCAGTTGATGCTATGGTGGTAGCAGCAGCCACTAAGAAGGAATTGGCTGATCCTTCTGTACCTGTTCATCCTCCTAACAAAGAGTCCAGGACCATGGACAGGTACGGCAAGCAGACATTTGCTTCAGCGACCTTTACTATGCGATCGCTGAACTATTTATGTCATTTCACCCGCCTTCAGAGAGACCTGCTCAAAGAGCTGGGTGAAACGGTACAGGATCCTTCTGCTGCGGGGTATCAGGACAAGATAAACTCCCAGCTGGCCACCCTGAACTCCATTGTTAACTCCTCCATGCGGCTTATCTCTTACGCAGCCAATGGAGCGAGTAGGGCCGCTGGCACAGGTGTTGCGTTGAGACGTCATGCTTGGATGCAACTCTGTAACTTTGCAGATCCCTTCAAGGCGTCCTTTACCAACATCCCCTTTGATGGTTCAGAATTGTTTGGACCTCAGGTGAAGAATACCCTCACCAGATGCGAGCAAGATGGTAAGACTCTCTCTGCCGTGGGAGTCCATTTTTCCACACCTTCTAGACCTTATCCTAAGGGACAGAGAGGTGGAAAGATGTGGTTCCGCAAACCACAGGGAGTCGCGCCTGCTGCATGTGGTGAATTTCTCCCTAGAGGCAGAGGGGGGAATAATAACAGATGCCGCCCTAGGGGCAGAGGGGGTCCACAGAACCAGGATTCCAGGGAATCTTTCCCTGACCAGCCATTTCAGCATCCCTGAGAAGCTGCCCGACTGTCCGCCTTCGGAGGCAGTCAGGGGAAGATTATTTCTGTACCCGGAAGCCTGGCAATCCCTCTCCCAAGACACATGGGTACAGAAGATCATATCCGAGGGTTACAAAATTCCCTTCACTTCCCCTCCGGTACAACCGCCAAGACCCATACCAGACGTACCACCCACACAAAGGGGTCAGGCTCAGCTAGAAATAAAAAAGCTGTTAACAAAAAGAGTCATCCAGGCAGTCCCAGCAGATCAGCTAGGATCCGGAATATACTCCAGATTCTTTTCGGTACCAAAAAAGACTGGAGACCCATTTTGGACCTCAGCAGATTGAACAACTCTGTACAAAAGACAAAATTTCGGATGGTAACACTGCAGTCCATTCTACCCTTTTTGGGCAGAGACAACTGGATGTGCTCCTTAGATCTCCAGGACGCGTACTATCATATAAAGATACACAGGTGCTCCAGGAGGTTTCTCCGCTTCCGGCTGGGAGCCAGTCATTATCAATTCAGAACCCTGCCCTTTGGTCTCACCACAGCCCCGGGTGTTCACCAAATGCTTGGCAGTGGTCATGGCTCACCTGAGACAAAAAGGATTCCAGGTGTTTCCATATCTAGACGACTGGCTCATTTCCGCTACCACCAAGCAGCATCTTATAATGGCCAGGGATTACACTATTCAACTTTGCAACAGTCTAGGTATTTCTATAAATTTTGCAAAGTCCTCCTTGTCGCCTTGTCAATGTATAAACTTTATAGGCGCAGTATTAAACACCACAGAAATGTCTGCAACATTACCACCTCAGAGAGTGACAGACATAAGGCGGAATGTTCAGTCCCTGTTTAAGCCCAACAGAGTTCAAGTCAAGCTAGTATTGAAAGTGTTAGGCCTCATGGCAGCGGCGATTCTTCTACTCCCATTAGCCCGCTTCCACATGAGGCTCCTTCAGTGGATGCTGTTTTCTCAGTGGTCCTTTCAACAGCTACCAATGACTCACAACATTTTGATAACCCCATCTTGCAAGAATCACCTCTCCTGGTGGATGGTTTCCCCACAGCTTTTTCAGGGCAGACCCTTTGTTCTCCCCCCCCCAGTTGCCACGGTGACAACGGATGCCTCCCTGATCGGGTGGGGGGGGCATTATCAGGGCAGGACGGTCCAGGGCACATGGCAACAATCAGAACGCCACCTGCACATAAATGTCCTGGAGATGAGGGCGGTGCTTTTGACGTTGCAAGCCCTTCAGAGCTCTCTTCCCACAGGGACTATAGCAATTCAAACGGACAATATGTCTGTAGTGTGGTACATTAACAAGCAGGGCGGAACAAAGTCCTACCCCCTATGTCGAGAAGCACTCAGACTTTGGCAATGGGCGATTTCCTCTCAACGGTTTCTGATAGCAACGCACATCCCCGGGAAGTCCAACGTCATAGCAGACAGATTGAGCAGAACTATCCTCATGCCTCACGAGTGGTCTCTAAATCAAGCGGTAGCAGACAGAATATTTCAGAAGTGGGGCCAGCCTTGCTGCGATCTTTTCGCAACTCCTCAAAACAGCAAGTGCCTTGACTTCTTCACACTCTTTCCTCTACCAGGCCATCCCCCCAGAGACGCTCTTGTTCACGTTTGGCCCTGGGGTCTTCTATATGCCTTTCCTCCTTGCCATTGATCCCGCAATTAATTCAGAAAGCAACTGCATTGAGATCCAAAATGATCCTCATTGCCCCGTTTTGGCCTCGACAAGTATGTTCTGCACAGTTACCTACTGGAACAGCCTTGGCATCTGGAACCCCTTCCGGATCTGTTGACCCATCTCATGGGCAAGCTGCATCAGTCTCTTCATTCCCTCAACCTCACAGCTTGGTTGCTCCACTTCCAGCCTTAGCCAGGCTTCCCCTTATTTCTCCTCCTGTTCGTGACATAATTCTAGCTTCCCATAAGTCCAATACTAGGAAGACGTATGCGAGTAAATGGAAGCGTTTTTCGCATTGGGCACAAACTAAGTCCCTAGATCCTTTTCATGCACCCATTCATAAAGTTCTAGATTTTCTGGCGGAGCTTTTTCATTCAGGGTCATCGTCGGCCACTATCAGGGTACAATTAGCGGCCATTGCTAATTTTCATGTTGGGCTCTCAGAAGCAAATATTATGTCCCACAAACTTTGTAAAGCCTTCCTGAAGGGCATCTTTTTGCTTAGAACTCCAGTTAAAGATCCACCTCCACAATGGGATTTGAATTTAGTTCTAACCTCATTGATTCTGCCTCCCTTTGAACCTGCAGCTTCTTGCTCCCTCAAGCTTCTTTCTTGGAAAACTCTGTTTTTAGTAGCCATAACATCTGTCAGAAGGGTATCGGAACTTCAAGCTTTGTCGGTCCGTCCCCCTTATTTGGTCTTTCACAAAGACAGGGTAACTCTCAGAACAAAGCCTTCCTTCCTACCGAAAGTGTCCTCGGAAGCAAATCTAAACCACTCCATTGACTTGCCTGTCTTCTTCCCAGACTATGCTAACAGGGCTGAACAAAAATTACATTCATTAGATGTTCATCGCCAATTACGGTATTATCTAGACAGGACAAAACAACTCAAAGTCAGACCAGCTCTTTCTCTCTTATGCTGCAGGAAAGAAAGGGCTTCCAGTATCGAAGGTTACTCTTTCCAGATGGTTGACATCTATTATTACCTTTGTCTATGAGTTGAGACATAGGCAACTTCCGTCTAGGCCTAAGGCTCATTCAACCAGGGCACTATCAACATCAACGGCATTTCAAGCAAGGTTACCACTAGATGCCATATGTGCAGCAGCTACATGGGCTTCCAAACATACCTTTATTGCCCATTACAAACTTGATATAGCCTCCAGAAATAGAGCTGACTTTGGTTCCACCGTACTCAGGAGTCTGTTCCATTGAGCCACCCAGGACTAAGATGCTAGGGACGCTGTCCCATCCAGCAAGAATGAAGGCGAGAATGACAACTTAACATTAAGAAGTTATGTTCTTACCATAACGTTCCATGTTAGTTGTCTTCTTCTCGCCTTCTTTCTTGCGTCCCTCCCTCCTGCCCCCTAGCCTGGATAGACTTCAGGTCTCTGAGTCCTTCCATTTCTGGAGATATAACATGTTACGGTTTCCCAGTATCCTTAATGTTACTAGCAGAGAGCCCGTACTTGCAAATGAGGATTATGATATTATGATATTATATTTATACTATGTCTTAGCTTCCAAACGAGATCTGGGGAGTTAGCGCATGGTATTGTGGGTTATAGGGCTGCCTCGAGCCGGTAAAAATAGCTCTCGAGCTATAGTATAGGCCGAGTTGGAGAAGAGGATCGGCTCCGAACCCATCCAGCAAGAAAGAAGGCGAGAAGAAGACAACTAACATGGAACGTTATTTTAAGAACATAACTTCTTAATATATCCTTTCTAGATAGTACTTGTGTGCTTTTTCAGTAGGTGTGTTTTTTTGTAGAACTGAGTATTGTTCTTATTGTTGGTTAAATTGGTTGGTTTCCTTTTTTCCAGTACAGCATGTCCAAGGAAGCTAAGGTTTCTGGGTTTAAAAAGTGTGACTCATGCTGTCAGAAAATGTCTCTGACAGATGGGCACACTTCTTGCGTCTATTGTTTAGGCACTGTGCACCGCACCTGCAGGACTCTTGTTCTGTTTGCCGTGCCTTTAGTCCATGAGTCCTGCTGGAGCGTAAGAATAAGTTGATTCTTAGGGGTCTGTTAAAACCCCAGGATTCACCGGCCAAGAATTCACAGCCAGTGAAATTCCTTAAATCCACTAAGCCATCGGCTCCAGTTTCAGAGCCGACTTTGGTACAGGATTTTCCTTCTACGTCGGTTCCGGCTGGCACTGACAAGACAACCTCCCCCTCGGCTCCATCAGAGGCTTCAGAGCCATTGCGGAGCCACAAAGAGGCTGAGGTCCCCTTCCTTAGAGTTGGTACATTCAGCTCCTCGGTCTCCTTTACTTCAAAGTGAGCGTAGTCACCGATCCTCTCACTCCTCTCGATCCTCTAGGCTGTCGGATCATGATGTGGAGAGAGTAGTCAGTAGGTTGCTAAAGTCGCAGGCGTTAGCTAAATTGTTGTCCTACCCTCCTCAACAGGTATCAGCTCCGTCCACTTCTCTTGATGTTCCTCCTCCTCCGACTCCAATGAGTTTGGAGCCGGAGTTCGTTGGGGTTCGAGTAGTGGAACTGTCGGCTCCGATAACTCTTGTCTCCTTCAGTTCCGATGTCGGCTCCGATTCCCTTGGTGGTACCTTCCATCAAAGGATCTGGGCGCCTTGGCTCGCTCGTCGGCTCCGGGATGGCGAGTGGCATCGGACCCTTGTCCGATCCCGTTCTTCCTCTCGGAGCTTCGGCGCAGGTGAGCTCGGCTCTAACATCGGACTCAGAGCCGTCCCCCTCGGTGAGGAGAAAGATTCCTATTCCTTTGGAACCGGAGCTTTCTGTGCCTCGTGGCAGGAACGCCTTTGATGTCATGCAGAGTATGCTGTCCTCTGAGTCAGCTCCACTTTCAGCCCCACCGGCTCCGTCCCCCGTAGTGCCTGTGCCAACCTCTACTCCTCTTCCAGACCCTAAGCATAGGGAACCGATGCTCCAGGACACCCCATTGGGTGTTTCCTCCTTTTCCGAGGCCTTTCCTGATCACTCAGAGGAGCCCCCTTGGAAGAAAAAGTGTAAGAGGAAGCACATTGACTCCCCCGAGTCTGTCACTTCTGATACAGACTTAAATGATTTGGAAGGGTCCCCGAGATCCCCCCTGAAGATGTTTCCTTCTCTGACATCCTGGAAATGCTTAAGCAGAGGGGAACTGGAATCCCCTAGCCCCCACCGAGGATGAGTCTATTTCTGGATGCTTTTGGTTCCCGACATTCCACCTCCTGGGTTTCTCCACCTTCGATCCACTTATGGCAGTGGTGGCTCGAAAGGCTTGGTCAGCTCCAGATACAGTGGAACCATCTCAGAGGAGACCTGGTAAATTCATTACAGCACCCCAGGATAAGCAATTCCTTTCTAAAGGTGTTCCTGTTGATGCCATGGTGGTAGCAGCAGCCACCAAAAAAGAGTTAGCAGAGACCTCTTTGTCTGTCCATCCCCCTAACAAGGAGTCTAGGACGATGGACAGATACGGGAAGCGAATGTTCGCTTCAGCGACCTTCTCCATGAGGTCACTGAACTACCTATGTCATTTTACCCGACTTCAAAGGGATCTCCTTAAAAAGCTCAGAGATACCCTCCAAGATCCAACAGCTGAGGGAGCACAAGCCAAAGTAGCTTCCCAGCTAGCGACGCTTAATTTTGTTGTTAACTCCTCCATGAGGCTCATTTTCTATGCAGCCGATGGGGCGAGTCGAGCCACAGGTACGGGTGTGGCCCTTAGGAGGCCTGCGTGGATACGGCTGTGTAACTTTGTGGAACCCTTTCGAGCGTCCTTCACCCACACCCCCTTTGATGGTTCCTTTCTTTTTGGACCACAGGTGAAAGACACTTTGACTAGGTGTGAGCAAGAAGGCAAGACTCTCTCTGCCGTGGGAGTCCATTTTTCCACTCCCTCTAGACCTTACCCCAAGGGTCAGAAGAGTGGGAAGATGTGGTTCCGTAAATCTCAGGGAGCCTTGCCCAACACATGTAGTGATTTTTCCTCCAGAGGCAGAGGGGGAAACAATAATAATAGACGCTGCCCTCGTGGCAGAGGAGGTCCACAGAACCAGGGCAACAGAGAATCTTTCTCTGATAAGCCCTTCCAGCATCCCTGAAGGGTTGCCCAGCTGCTCACCTCTGGAGGCAATCGGGGGAAGACTTTCACTGTACCCAAAAGCTTGGCAAAGTTTAACACAAGACATATGGGTACGGTCTATTATATCCGGAGGTTACAAAATTCCCTTCCATCAACCCCCCTTACAGTCAAGGAAGACCCTTCCAGATGTTCCACCCAATCTGAAGGAGGAAGCAGTAATAAAAGTTTCAAAACTTCTAGAAAAAAGAGCCATCCAGGAAGTCCCGGCAGACCAGTACCGGTCCAGAACTTACTGAAGGTTCTTTTTAGTACCAAAAAAGACAGGGGACTGGATACTGATTCTGGATGACAGCAGACTAAACAGGTCTGTACAAAGAACAAAGTTTCGGATGGTCATGCTACAGTCCATTCTACCCTTTCTGGGTCAGGACAATTGGATGTGCTCAATAGATCTTCAGGATGCGTACTACCTTATCAAGATGGACAGGCGCTCCAGGAGATATCTTCGCTTCCGGCTGGGGGCCAGTCATTATCAGTTCAGAGCTCTGCCCTTTGGTCTCACCACAGCCCCCAGGGTGTTCACCAAATGTATGGCAATGGTCACGGCTCACCTGAGACGTCAAGGATTCCAGGTGTTTCCATATCTAGACGACTGGCTCCTCACTGCTACCACCAGGCATCAATTCCTACAAGCGCGGGACTACACAATCACAATCTGTATCCAGCTAGGCATTACAATAAATTTCGAAAAATCTGACTTGCCCTGTCAATCTATCACTTACATAGGAGCAGACTTAGACAGAAGGAATATGTTTGCAAGGCTACCACAAGAAAGGGTGTCCGCAATTCGTCAGCAAGTACAAATTCTAATGCAGTGCAAAAGGATCCAAGTCAGGTACATCCTTCAAACTCTGGGTTCCATGGCAGCAGCCATTCTTCTAATCCTACTAGCGCACTTTCATATGAGAATTTTTCAGTGGCTTCTGTTCACGCAGTGGTCTTTCCAAGAGCTACCCATGACTCACATGATCCTGATCACGGATGCATGCAAAAGACATCTTTCTTGGTGGATGGTCTCCTCAGTAGTTACTCAGGGCAGACCTTTCGTACAACCCCCTCCGGTAGCCACAGTGATGACAGACACCTCCCTGATAGGGTGGGGGGGGGGCATTATCTGGACAGGACAGTCCAAGGCACTTGGCAACCTCACGAGTACCATCTGCACATAAATGTTCTAGAAAGGAGAGCCGTGCTCCTGGCGTTGCAAGCCCTTCAAAACTCTGTGCCTTCTGGGACCATTGCTATCCAAATGGACAACATGTCAGTGATGTGGTACATCAACAAGCAGGGCGGAACCAGATCGTACCCCCTGTGTCGAGAAGCACTCAGACTTTGGCAGTGGGCGATTTCCTCCCAACGTTTTCTGATTGCGATGCACATCCCTGGGAGATCCAACGTCATAGCGGACAGGCTCAGCCGAGCTATCCTCATGCCTCACGAGTGGTCTCTGAATCAGGAAGTTGCAAATCTTATTTTCCACAAATGGAGACAGCCTTGCTGCGATCTCTTTGCCACCCCCTTCAGCAGCAAATGCAGCAACTACTTCTCCCTTCTTCTGCTTTAGGGTCACATTCCCAGAGACACTCTAGTCCACGATTGGCCCCAGGGACTTCTTTATGCCTTTCCTCCCTTTCCCCTGATACCCAAACTTATACAGAAAGCAATATCGTTGGGTTGCAAAATGATCCTCATTGCCTCCTACTGCCCTCGATAGATATAGTTCCTGTTCCTGCACCGTTACCTTCTCGATCAACCCTGGACTCTGGACCCAATTCCAGACCTCCTGGTTCATCAGTCAGGCAGGTTGCATCAGTCCCTCCAAACTCTCCAGCTCACAGCTTGGTTGCTCCACTTCCAACCTTAGTCAGGCTTCCTAGCATTTCCCCAGCAGTCCGTGAGATTATTGTCTCCTCTCATAAGTCTACAACAAGGAAAACTTATGCTAGCAAATGGAAATGTTTCTCTTGTTGGGCAGAGGCTAGGAATGTGGATCCTTTTTCAGGCCCAGTCCACGTAATTCTGGAATTCTAGCACATCTGTTTCACTCCGGGTCTGCTTCCGCTACAATCAGGGTACAATTAATGGCCATTTCTAACTTTCATGTTGGTTTGTCTAATTCTAGCATTATGTCTCATAAGCTCTGTAAAGCTTTTTTAAGAGAGACATCTCTTCTTAGGCCTCCAGTGAGAGATCCCCCTCCTCCTTGGGACCTTAATTTAGTCCTAACTTCCTTAATTCTGCCCCCCTTTGAACCGGCAGCGTCCAGCTCTATCAAGTTTCTATCTTGGAAGACACTCTTTTTGGTAGCTATTACTTCAGCCAGACGCGTCTCCAAACTTCAGGCACTATGCGTTCGTCCTCCCTACTTGGTGTTTCATAAGGACAGGGTTGCTCTGAGGACTAATTCTTCGTTTCTTCCTAAAATCTGCTCAGAAAATAATTTAAACCAATCTATAGATCTTCCGGTGTTTTTCCCTAATCATACCAACAAGGCAGAGTACAAACTACACCAACTGGACGTTCATAGACAATTGCGTTTTTACCTACATAGAACGAAAGAAATTAGGAAATCGGACCAATTATTCCTTTCTTATGCCTTAGGCAAACAAGGTCTCCCAGTTTCCAAGGTAACCTTGTCGAGATGGTTATCTCACACTATTACCTTCATTTATCAGTTAAGGAATAAAGAGTTACCTGTTAAACCAAAAGGTCATTCTACTAGGGCCTTGGCCACCTCTGTAGCCTTCCAGTCCAGGTTGCCCGTGGATTCTATCTGTGCAGCTGCCACATGGGCAAACCCTCATACCTTTATTTCTCATTACAAGCTAGATATGGTCTCCAGGAGCAGAGCTGTCTTTGGTTCCACTGTTCTGAAGAGTCTGTTCCACTGAGCCACCCAGGATGTTAGTTGCTAGGGACACTGACCCAACCAGCAAGAGCGAAGGCGAGATATACAACATAAAGAAGTTACGTACCTACCATAACGTTCCATGTTAGTTGTCTTCATCTTGCCTTCCTTCTTGCGTCCCACCCTCCATCCCCCTGTCCTAGTGTACCGAGAGGAATTCCTGTTTCACTGGTTGTGTGTTCTCTTGTTTTTCCTCTATTGACTTAGAGAATATGGCAGGTATAGTCAACTAATTATTTTGACTGGTTTATTCTCTTGTTATGTCTGGGGTTAGCTATTTCAAACGAGATTTTGGTAGCTATCGCTAGGCATTATGGGATAAGGGGTAGCCTCGAGCCAGTAAACAGCTCTCGAGCTATTGAAGATGGCCGAGTCGGAGCCGAGGATCTGCTCCGAACCCAACCAGCAAGAAGGAAGGTGAGATGAAGACAACTAACATGGAACATTATGGTAGGTACATAACTTCTTTTTCTCACATATAACCTGCTTAAGCTGAAAGTACAGCTGTAGAAGTAAACTTGATACAAAAGTACATGTTTCAATGATCACTGCTGCAGTAGCCTTAACTGTATGAGTCAAATCCTGCACAGGACACAACAGCTGACCAGTTTTTAAAGCTTTAAAGGTATCTACCACACTCACAAACCATTAATCACAAACCATTACTCATCTTGAACTGAACTGAATAAAAAGAGAGGTTTAGGTGCCAAATCCTTCAGACATTTCATGTCAACTGAGAGAGAGAGACTAGAGCCCTGAAAGGTCAATGTTAGGAAATTAAGGTTAGAGGTCCTCAACCTGAAAAAAAAAAACATGCAAAAATAGGGGAACTGGAGGGATGTAGTGGCTTTTGCAGCATTATTCATCCGAATGTCTACTGTTACAATAAGTTTACTTACACAACTGTACTGTGTTCTTCATCTGGATCACTGCTGCAGTAACCTTAGCTATAAGGGTGCATTACCATAGTTTATGCTGAGTGGGAGGAGGAAGGATGAGGGTCCAGGCGCCCCTGCAGAATGCTCCTAGCAAATCCTGTCCTAGACCTAGAGCAGGACTCTAGTTTATACTGTTTTGTAAAGGTATGTACAGAAGACCAAGTTGCTGCTGCCAGAGTACTTCTAGAATCCAACCCTTTCCAAAAAGCCACAGATGAAGTTAAGGTCCTGGTGGAATGAGCCTTGACCGTGCCAGGAATTGCCTTGTTGTGGTGGGTATAACAAAAGGTAATATTACCACAAAATAATTTACAAATAGTTTGCTTTGACACAGGTTACCCTTTCTTCTACCCTTTACAAGAAAGGAACACCTGATCAGAGTTTCTAAAAAATTTTGTTGTGTCAAGGTTGTACATGTGATGTCAGTGGATATGTAAAAGTTATGTACTCACCATAATGACAGATCTGTGTTACCTACTTCCTTCCTTTCTCGACAGAGGGTCTTTGGATGGATACTCTAAACTTAGGAACCAAGGCTCAGGCTCCTCCCCTTATTCATAATCCCCTTCTGTCCCCAACATTACCTCAAAGTGAGTTTTCCCACAACTCCTCCCAGAGTGGAAAAACATCTCTGGCAAGTATCTGTAACTATCCCTTTATATTCTCATACTGAGCTTAAGGAGCATGTGAGAAAGACCTGTAAATAGGTCTGACCATCATACCAGATAACAGAAAAGAAGTAAACTTCTCAATATGGAAGGGCGAAGGAGGGTGGGGCAATGAGGAAGGATGGAAGCAGACAACACAGATCTATTGATGTTAAGTTGTCATTCTCGCCTTCATTCTTGCTGGATGGGTTCGGCTCCGACTCGGCCTACACTATAGCTCGAGAGCTATTTTTACCGGCTAGAGGCAGCCCTATATCCCACAATACCATGCGCTAACTCCCCAGATCTCGTTTGCCGCTTCGCTGCGAGGTTGCGTTTTTACCGGCTCAGGTCAGTGTAAAATTTCTTTTCTTTTTGTGAGGACTTTTAAAATTTAAGGTTAGTTTTCCCTATCTGTTCATTATCTACCCTTAAAAGTTTATTAACAGTTTTCGTTAAGCCCTCCCCTCCTTTAGTCAAATTGATAAACGGGCCTTCGGGCTTTAGTTTTTCTATAGTTATTCCTATAGTTTGCCCTTATTGGGTGGGTGTGTGTGTGTTTTCCTAGTCAGCCCTTTAACTTCTCCCCTTGTGTGAGTGTTTGAGTGAGTTGTGTGTGCTGACTGTGTTAGATTGTTAGTGTCCACTATAATGTCCAAAGACAATAAAGTCTCAGGATTCAAGAAGTGTGACTCGTGCTGTCAGAAGATGTCTCTGACAGACGGTCACACTTCTTGTGTTTATTGCCTGGGACCCTTGCACCTGCAGGACTCTTGTTCCTTTTGTCATGGATTTAGTCCAAGAGTCCTGCAGGAGTGCCGCAATAAGCTAATTTTGAGGGGCTTATTGAAGCCTGATGACTCCCCGTCTAAGTCTGGCTCGGGGAAGTCATCCAAGCCCGCGAAATCCTCGGCTCCAGTTCTTGAGTCGATGGCTGGCAGAACCGAAAGTGCTCCGACATCGGCTCCAGTCGGGATCCGATGCGAGCAAGACTTTGCCCGCTCCGAAAGCCGTATCGGAGCCGACAACAGCGCACAAGCGCTCTAGGTCACCCTCCGTAGAGTCCATTCGTTCGGCTCCAGGATCGCCCTTACTGTCGGAGCGGAGTCATAGGACTCATTCCTCCAGGTCTTCCAGGCTGTCCGACCATGACATTGAGAGGGTGGTCAGTAGACTCCTCAAGTCTCAGGCACTGGCCCAAATACTCCAAAGCCCATCTCACCAGACTGTGGCTCCCTCGGTGTCAATTTTGATTCCTCCTTCGACTCTTCAGTTGAGCTCGGAGTCGGAGTTTGTCGGAACCGGGACCTTACCCACATCGGAGCCGATACTACCACCTTCAGCCCCGGCGTCATCGGCTCTGACCTCTTCATTGGTGCCGTCCGTGGAGAGGCCGGGCACCAGGACTCCATCGTCGGCTCCGAGGGGGCGAGTGGCATCGGACCCTTGTCCGAATACGTTCTCCCTCTCGGAGAATCGGCGCTGGGTAGCTCGGCCCCAACATCATTCTCGGAGCCTTCTCTGTTGGCGCCGGGAGCGGTTCTGGTATGCTCGGAGCCAGGACTTTCTTCTGTGCCCGATAGGGGAGCCTTTGAGGTGATGAGGAGCGTGCTGGATCCGGTGTCCGCTCCAAGATTGGTTCCTTCAGCTCCTTCCTCTACAGTGCCTGTTACGGTCTCTGGTCATCCTCTGGCAATTGATAGCAGAGATCCAAAGCGTAGGGTACCCACTTTGGGTGTCTCTTCTTCGACCGAGGCCTCCCCTGAAGCTTCAGGGGAACCCCTTAGGAAAAGAAAGTGCAAGAGGAAGCACGTAGACTCACCCGAGTCTATCACTTCGGACACCGACTTGGATAAGTCGGAGGGTTCCCCGAGATCCCCCTCTGAGGATGTCTCCTTTTCAGACATCCTAGAGATCCTGAAACAGAGGGGGAATTGGTCCACCCTCAAACCCTCCGAGGACGAGTCGGTTTACCTTGACGCTTTTGGGTCTCGCCCTTCCACCTCCTGGGAGTCCCCCTCCTTTCGACCCACTGATGGAAGTAGTGGCCAGAAAGGCGTGGGCAGCTCCTGAATTGATGGAACCTACCCGTAGGAAGCCTTCTAAATTTATTTCTGCTCCGGTAGACAAACCATTTCTGACCAAAGGTGTATCGGTAGATGCTATGGTGGTAGCAGCCGCCACTAAGAAGGAATTAGCTGATCCTTCTGTACCTGTTCATCCTCCTAATAAAGAGTCCAGGACTATGGACAGGTACGGTAAGCGGACATTTGGTTCAGCGACCTTTGCCATGCGGTCGCTGAACTATTTATGTCATTTCACCCGCCTTCAGAGAGATTTGCTCAAAGAACTGGGTGAAACCATACAGGATCCTTCTGCTGCGGGGTATCAGGACAAGATTGACTCCCAGCTGGCTACCCTGAATTCCATTGCCAACTCCTCCATGCGGCTTATCTGTTATGCAGCGAATGGAGGGAGTAGGGCCGCAGGCACTGGTGTTGCGTTAAGACGTCACGCCTGGATGCGACTCTGTAATTTTGCTGATCCCTTCAAAGCGTCCTTCACCAACACTTCCTTTGATGGTTCAGAGTTGTTTGGACCTCAGGTGAAGAATACCCTCACCAGGTGCGAGCAAGATGGTAAGACTCTCTCTGCCGTGGGAGTCCACTTTTCCACACCATCTAGACCATACCCTAAAGGTCAGAGGGGTGGAAAGATGTGGTTCCACAAACCACAGGGAGTCGCGCCTGCCGCACGTGGTAAACTTCCCCCCAGAGGCAGAGGGGGGAACAATAATAGGTTCATAGGTTCATAGGTTCATAGGTTCATACTAGGCTATCTGCCCAAGGGCATTTACAAGCCTAGCCCATAGTTTTGTGGCTTACGCCACCCCTTTAGTATGGGGAACTATACCCATTATTTTGCTGTGCCTCTGTCGAGCAGTGACACTGAGGTAATCCCTGGGGTATATCTGCGATCTCCCATCCATTGGTCAAGATTTCTCTTGAACAAGGCCAGCGAGGTGCTCTGCCTCACATATACCGGGATTTTGTTCCACAGCATAGGGAGTCTTTGGGTGATGAATCTATCCCTCCAGCACGTCCTATTAATAGCCGTGTCGAGGTTTAAGTCTCCGCCCTTGTGGCTCTGATGGATCTAGATTTTTGAGGTGAAGCATATTCATCAAATCTGGGTTTGACATGGCCTTGTATGTTAGGCAAAGGTCACCTCTGAGCAAGATGGCGACTGAATAGAGCTGGAGTTCTTTCAGTCGGGCAGCATAGGACAGATTTTGAGACCCTTTATCCTTTTGGTGAGGAACTTTTATGGCCTCTCCAGCTGCTGCAAGTGTCGGGTCAGATACATTCAATGGGGCATTGTACTCAATCATTGGTCTGATGAGTGATGAGTAGAGGGAGACAATGACCTCCCTTGATCTAGATGAGAATCCCTTCATGATAAGGTGGGCAATGTAGAAGGTCTTCCTAACTACTTTAGCTACATGGGTGTCGAATGACAGACTACTATCAACCTGGGTCCCCAGGTCCCTGATAACTTCTTCTGTGCTCAGTGGATTGCCACCTATTTGGTAGCTAGGGGTAACCTTGTTTTTCCCGAAGGGTATGACTATGCATTTTTTGGCATTTAACTTTAAGCCATGGCTCTGGCACCAGTTATCCGTTTCTGTGAGACCCTTCTGAAGGATATCTGTGTCAGATGTGTTTTCTACTATGGCGCCCAGTTTGCAGTCATCTGCAAACTTTGTCAGCCATAACCCTCCTGTGTTTGCTTGTACTTGAGAAGTAGATGCCAAACAAGAGTGCCTAGGACTGAGCCCTGTGGGACACCACTTGTGACAGGCTTTGAGTCTGACATGGCGCCAGCAACTCTGACCCTGTGGGTTCTGTCACTCAGCCAGTTTGCAACCCATCTTGTGATGTATGGGTTAATATTTAAGCTGATGAGTTTTTCAATGATACCCAAGTGGGGTATTGTATCGAAGGCCTTCGTCAGATCGAGGTAGGCTGTATGGACTGCCTTTCCCTCATCAATGGCTTTGGTGACTGTTTTGAAAAAGTCAACCAAGTTTAAAAGGCATGATCTGCCTTTGACAAAGCCAAACTGGGTTGGATCCAAAGTCTGCAAATTCCCTGTGTCTTTATTTATGAGGTCCATTATGATCCTCTCCATGGCTTTGCAGATAAGGCTTGTCAAGCTAATGGGCTGGTAATTTCCAGGGTCGGTGGAGGCACCGCCTTTGTGAAGTGGGACCACAGTTGCAGTGCGCCACTCCCTGGGTATAGATGCCGCCCCAGGGGCAGAGGGGGTCCACAGAACCAGGGTTCCAGGGAATCCTTCCCTGACCAACCCTTTCAGCATCCCTGAGAAGCTGCCCGACTGTCCAACTTCGGAGGCAGTCGGGGGAAGATTATCTCTGTACCCGGAAGCCTGGCAATCCCTCTCTCAAGACAAATTGGTACAGTCGATCATATCCAAGGGTTACAAAATCACCTTCATTTCCCCCCCGATCCAACCGCCAAGACCCCTCCCAGATGTACCACCCAGACAAAGGGATCAGGCACAGCTAGAGATAAAAAAAGCTGTTAGAAAAAAGAGTCATCCAGGCAGTCCCAGCAGACCAGCTAGGGTCCGGAATCTACTCCAGGTTCTTTTTGGTACTAAAAAAGACAGGAGACTGGAGACCCATTTTGGACCTCAGCAGACTGAACAAGTCTGTGCAGAAGACAAAATTTCGGATGGTACCGCTGCAGTCCATTCTGCCCTTCTTGGGCAGAGACAACTGGATGTGCTCGTTAGACCTTCAGGACACGTACTATCATGTAAAGATGCACAGGCGCTCCAGGAGGTTTCTCCGCTTCCGGCTGGGAGCCAGTCATTACCAATTCAGAGCCCTGCCCTTTGGTCTCACCACAGCCCCCTGGGTGTTCACCAAATGTTTGGCAGTGGTCACGGCTCACCTGAGACAAAAAGGATTCCAGGTGTTTCCATATTTAGACGACTGGCTCATTACCGCTACCACCAAGCAGCATCTTATCATAGCCAGGGATTACACCATTCGCATTTGCAACAAACTAGGTATTTCCATAAATTAAAATCCTCCTTGTCGCCTTGTCAATGTATAAACTTCATAGGCGCATGTTAAACACCACAGAAATGTCTGCAACATTACCACCTCAGAGAGTGACAGACATACGGCGGAATGTTCAGTTTCTGTTTCAGTCCAACAGAATTCAAGTCAAGTTAGTACTGAAAACATTAGGCCTCATGGCAGCAGCTATTTTCCTTCTCCCCTTAGCCCGCTTCCACATGAGAATTCTCCAGTGGATGCTTTTTTCTCAGTGGTCCTTTCAACAGCTCCCAATGACTCACAACATTTTGATAACCCCAACTTGCAAAAAACACCTCTCCTGGTGGATGGTCTCCCCTCAACGTCTTCAGGGCAGACCCTTTGTTCTTCCCTCTCCAGTTGCCACGGTGACAACGGATGCCTCCCTGATCGGGTGTGGGGGGCACTATCAGTGCAGGACTGTCCAGGGCACATGGCAACAATTAGAATGCCACCTGCACATAAATGTCCTGGAGATGAGAGCAGTGCTTTTATCGTTGCAAGCCCTTCAGGACTCTCTTCTCATGGGGACTATAGCAGTTCAAATGGACAATATGTCTGTAGTGTGGTACATAAACAAGCAGGGCGGAACAAAGTCCTACCCCCTATGTCGAGAAGCACTCAGACTTTGGCAGTGGGCGATCTCCTCTCAACGGTTTCTGATAGCAACGCACATCCCCGGGAGGTCCAACGTCATAGCAGACAGACTGAGCAGGACAATTCTCATGCCTCACGAGTGGTCTCTAAATCAGGCGGTAGCAGAGAGAATTTTCCAGAAGTGGGGCCAGCCTTGCTGCGACCTTTTCGCAACACCTCAAAACAGCAAGTGCCTCGACTTCTTCACACTCTTCCCTCTACCAGGCCATCCCCCCAGAGACGCTCTTGTCCACGATTAGCCTCTGGGTCTTCTATACGCTTTTCCCCCTTTTCCGTTGATTCCGCAGTTAATTCAGAAAGCAACCGCATTGAGATCCAAAATGATCTTCATTGCTCCGTACTGGCCTCGATAATTATGGATGTGATAGTGTTCAATCTCGCCGTTTGTTCTTACACATGGGTTCGGAGCCGATCCTCGGCTCCGTGCCGGCCTCTTGCAAGCTCTGCATCGAGAAGAAGCTCGAGACAATCTAATACCCACAATCCCCCTCTGCCTTTACCTCAGATCTAGTTTGCCGCTGCTGCATTCGCATCGCTGGGAGCTAGCTCGAGCATCTAAAGCTAAGATATAACTTAATTTGTTATATTTTATTGGATTTTCTTGTTCTATTTGATATATCTTGATATTCTGAGTGGTTGTGTGTTGAGTGTTTAAATTCTCGGTACCGTTAATCTTATTTATCGGTTAGAGTTTTTCGGGGCCTACAACCCTTCTTAAATTTAAAAGGATTTGACATTTAAACTGGATTTGACACTTTTTTTCTCGGATTTGACTATATTACTGGACTTGTCTTTTTCTTGTAAAATGTCTGATAAGGTAAAATCAGGATTTAAGCGTTGTCAGTGTGGCCAGAAAATGTCAGTGACTGACAACCATAGTTCCTCGTCTACTGCCTTGGCCCTCTCCACTTGCAAGAGGACTGTTCTATCTGTCACTCTTTTAGTGGGAGGGTCATGACAGATAGGCGCAGGAAACTCATGGACAGAGGTTTATTGAAACCTTCTTTTCAGGAGGCTCTGGATGCTTCTGACCAGGCATCGAAATCCTCTAAGGAATCGAAGACGTCGGAGCCCAAGTCATCGGCTCCGAGCTCTTCAGCAAAGGTTAGATCACCGGTTCCACAGACTTCGGGGCCGAGTGTTCAACTGGTATTGGTTCCTGAGCCTCGAGTCTTGGAACCGGTGATGGAGCTCCCTCCTTCAACCTTATTGAGGTCGGCTCCGTCTTCGGTTCCTTCGACCCGTTCTTCTTCCAAACTCTCTGATATCGATGTGATCGTGTGGTGCAGAAGTTATTGGAGCATTCGGCCCTGTCCAAACTAATTTCGGTTTCCACCCAGTTGGTGTCGAAACTTGAAGGCCTCCCAGTGTCTCCATCCATTCCTCCTCCGAGACCTGTTCAGTCTTTGGAGCCGGAAGAGGCTGATCTTCTGATTGTGGAGCCCTCGGGTCCAGAACCGTCCTTTTCTCGGTCTGTTCCTCTCACCTCGACTCCGTCGGACCCGATACCGGAGTCTCGGAGCCGACGATCTGTCCTTGGTTCCGGGGCCGAGAGTCGAACCGGCGTTTGGTTCCGACTCTTCCCTCGGGCCTCGGCGGATCGATTCGGCTCCATCCTCAGGGTCGATGCCTTCGGTGCCTGTGTCGGGATTCTTCCCATTTCTTCGGAACCGGAGATTCTTCGATGCGGGACCCGGGGCGTTGACCTAATGAGGAAGGTGTTGTCTACCCAGACAACCACATCAGTGGAAGCAACCTCTCCTCCCCATAAAGGGCGTTATCCTCCTCTGCACCCACGGCCACATCCAAGCGTCGGGCACCAGTGTCTCAGCCACCCCTGGAGGTGCCCTCTTCCTCGGAGGCTTCTTCGGATGCTCCCCACGAAGAAGTCCCTAGGAAAAGATTGTGTAAGAGGAGACACTTGGATTCTCCACAAGAATCCTTGACATCTGATACTGACTTGGATGAGTCAGAAGGGTCCCCTAAGTCACCTTCAGAAGATGTCTCTTTTTCGGACATATTGGAGATCCTGAAACAGAGAGGTGACTGGCAGTCCCTTCCCCCTTCTGAGGATGAGTCAGTTTTGCTGAAGGCATTTGGTGCTCGCCCTTCCTCCTCCTGGGTCACTCCGCCCTTCGATGAATTAATGGAACTAATTGCTCGAAGGGCGTGGGAGGCTCCTGACACAGTGGAACCAGTCCCAAGGAAACCCAATAAATACATCACGGCACCTCAGGACAAGTCCTACTTAACAAAAGGAGTTCCAGTGGACGCTATGGTGGTGGCAGCGGCCACGAAAAAGGAGATGTCAGAGTCTTCCTCATCTGTCCATCCCCCTAATAAAGATTCTAGGACGATGGATAGGTACGGGAAGCGCATTTTTAGTTCAGCGGCCTTTTCCATGCGATCCCTGAACTATTTGACCCATTTTACACGTCTACAGAGGGATCTAGTCAAAGAGTTGGGAGATACCCTCCAGGGTACTACAGATGCTGCTGTCTCAGAGAAAGTGACAGCAACTTAATACCCTTGCATCCATTGTGAACTCGTCCATGAGGCTGATTTCCTACGCAGCCGAAGGTTCGAGTAGGGCAGCAGCTTCAGCGATTGCTCTTCGCAGACAATCCTGGATGCGCTTATGTTCCTTTGCGGAAGCCTTCAAGTCTTCCTTTACTAACGCCCCATTTGACGGTGCCACTCTCTTTGGCCCCAAAGTAAAGGAGACCCTTACCCGGTGTGAACAGGAGGGAAAGACTCTGTCTGCTGTCGGAGTCCGTTTTTCCACCCCAACCAGACCGTACCCCAAAGGGCAACGTGGTGGAAAAATGTGGATGTTATGTGATCCTATCTCGCCTACATTCTGACTGATGGGTTCGGAGCCGATCCCTCGGCTCCGACTCGGCACGCTTATGCCAAAGAGCGAAGTCTCTTATTGGCTGAGCTTACTATATCCCAGGATGCACCACTACCAGTCCTCCAGATCTCGTTTGCCGCTTCCCTGCGAAGACGTGGTCTCGAGCTGGCTGGGCTGAGTAGTTTTTATTAACTAACTTTTCTGTCAGTTTTTTGCTGTTTTTTGGTCACAAAAGCTGTTTTAACGGCTATCGCTCTTTTGTGTACGTTTGGATTGTGAAAACTGTTGTGTGTGATTGGGTTGAGTTTGTTTTCGACCCCCTCCATCCAGGGCCTTCCCGGACTGTCAACCTTTTAAAACTTTACAGGGTCTCAAGTAAATCTATAGTTGTTTAGAGTTCCCTGTCATTTACAGGAAGTGTTTGCGTTAAGCTATAACTGTAAGCTTAGGTTTATCATCAGTAAATCTATAGTTGTTTACTTTCCTGTCAAAGTTACTAGAATTGTTTAACATCATGTCTCAAACCCCTAGGCCTTCGGGTTTTAAAAAATGTTCGAAATGTGGTTTCAAAATGTCTATCACAGACGATCATTCGCTCTGTGTATATTGTCTAGGGGCAAAGCACTTGCAGGAGTCATGCAGCGTATGTCACGCTTTTTCCTCAAGGGTCCTCCAGGAGAGGAAAAATAAATTGATTCTTAAGGGGTTAATTAAACCTTCCTTTGAAGAAGCCTTGGCATCCTCTCCTGCTCCGGCCAAAAAGAAAAGGGCTTCGGTTCCGACCAGTCCGTCGGATCCGACTGCCAAGAGACTTAGGCAGGCCTCTCCTTCGGCTCCAAAGACTTCGGAGCCGAGGTCGGAACGGTCTGCCTCGATGCCACCAGTATCGACTCCTCTGGCTTCGGAGCCGATGGCTGGGGCATCGAGGCGGAGTCACCTTCGCGGGCTCCGCTGCCGTCGGAGCCGACAAGGGTCGCCCGCTCAGACACTTCCTCCTCGGCGCCGAAGTCTACCTCGGCACCGATGGAATCTGGTGTGAGTATTCCCTCGGCGCCGATACTCATCGAGTCGCCTTGGAGCCGGTCCCCTAGCCCTTTGGGGCCGATGGAGAGGCCTTCTCGAACCCGTTCTGTTTCCTCTCGGTCTTCGAGAATGTCAGATTCTGATATAGACAGGGTGCTCCAAAGACTGTTCCAGTCCCCAGTCTTCCAAAATTTGTTTCGGTTCCGACCCAGTTGGCTTCGAGCCGATGACCTTGGCCCACCCCATTGCCATTCCTCCTCCGACTGCTTCGGCTCCGGAGCAGGTGCTGTTGGAGCCGGTGGAGATCTCAGGGTCGGCTCCGACCCTTACTCCAACCCGGCCTTCGGGTCCGAGTTTGGTACGCTGGACTTCTTCGGCTGGACCCGGGGTGATGTTTGGGACCTATGCTTTCGGTTCCGAGCCTCCCCTCGGTGCTTCGGCTGGGACTTCCGTCGGCTATCACGGCTCGAGACCGGACACTCCCAGGATTCTGGGGTCCGGCTTTCAGGGCCATGAGGAGTGCCTTGGCCAAGTCCTCTTCGCCATCTCTGGCTTTACCAGCACCTTCCCTGGGCGTGGAGACTGGGTCTTTGGCAGTTCCCTGTCCGTAGCCAGCGGAGCCCCGAGGCCTGAGGTTACCCCAGTGGGGTTCCTCCTCCTGAGGGTTCTTCGGAGTTGTCTTCAGAGGAACCCCAAGGAAGAGATCGTGCAAGAGGAAGCACGTGGACTCCCCGAGTCTATTACATCGGACACTGATATGGATGATGCAGAGGGTCCCCAGTCGCCCTCGGATGATGTCTCATTTGCAGACATCTTAGAGATCCTCAAACAACGAGGCGGCTGGATATCCAAACCCCCTCTGCGGACGAGTCAGTGCTGCTCAAGGCCTTTGGAGCTCAGCCCTCCGCCTCCTGGGTGTCTCCGCCTTGACGAGCTTCTGGATTTAGTTTGTCGGCGTGGGAACATCCAGATACCGTGGAACCAGTCCCTTCTCGTCCAAATAAATTTTTGTCTGCTCCCCCTGAGAAGGAGTTCCTTACTAAAGGCGTGGCTGTAGATGCCATGGTGG
This sequence comes from Protopterus annectens, assembly GCF_019279795.1. Classification (NCBI taxonomy): domain Eukaryota; kingdom Metazoa; phylum Chordata; order Ceratodontiformes; family Protopteridae; genus Protopterus; species Protopterus annectens. The sequence continues at coordinate 615,655,495 of NC_056747.1, forward strand.
TGGCATCTGCTACACAACAGGACGTGGCAGAGGCTTCAATGTCCGTCCATCCTCCTAATAAGGAGTCTAGGAGTATGGACAGGTACGGGAAGCGCACCCTGACTTCAGCGGCCTTTACCTTAAGGTCTCTGAATTATTTGGCACATTTTACCAGGCTTCAGAGGGATCTGGTCAAGGAGTTGTCAGATTCCTCTCGGTAACCTACCTGAGCAGCTAGCCCAGTCGGTTAGCTCTCAGTTGGCTATCCTTACGTCAATTTCTAACTCGTCCATGAGGCTCATTTCCTATGCGGCCGAAGGCGGGTAGAGCGGCAGGCACAGGCGTGGCTCACGAGACAAGCCTGGCTCCGCTTGTGTCAGTTTGCGGAGGCCTTCAAGTCTTCCTTCGCCGACGCTCCCTTTGATGGGTCCTCATTGTTTGGACCCAAGGTGAAAGACACCCTTACCCGCTGTGAGCAAGAGGGAAAAACTTTATCTGCCGTAGGTGCCCGTTATTCCACTCCCTTCGGCCTTACCCCAAGGCTAAAGGAGGGGAAAATGTGGTTCCAAATCTCGCAAGTTTTTTCCCAACAGCAGGAAGATTCCCCGTCCAGAGGCAGAGGACGGCGAAATTTTTCAGGGAGACGCCGTCCCAGAGGCGGCAGAGGGCCCCGCAATTCTGGAGACCGCGAGTCCTTTCGTGGCTCTTCAGCCTCCCACACGTCATGAGGGATTGCCCGGCTGTGCTGCTCGGAGCCAGTCGGGTGTCGCTTGCCAAGCACCTAAAAGCCTGGGAGTCAATCACTCAGGACAGATGGGTGCTTCGGATCATTGCCGGAGGTTACACCATCCCATTCACATACTCACCCCCACCGTCCAAGAGAATCCTGGACCCACCACCCAGTCAAAGGGAAATAGCAGCCGCAGAAGCTTTAAAGCTGCTAGATAAAGGAGTCATCCAACCGGTCCCCACAGACCAGATCGGATCAGGAAATTACTCCAGGTTCTTTTTAGTGCCAAAAAAGACAGGGGACCTGAGGCCAATATTGGATCTCAGCAGACTGAACCAATCCGTCACGAAATCCAAATTACGAATGGTCACGTTACAATCCATTCTCCCATTATTGGAGAAGGATGTTTGGATGTGCTCCATAGACCTCAAGGACGCCTATTATCACATACCGATACATCAGGCGTCCAGAAGGTATCTGCGCTTCAGCCTGGGAGTCAGTCATTACCAATTTTGCGCTCTGCCCTTTGGTCTCACCACAGCCCCAGGGTGTTCACCAAGTGTTTGGCAGTAGTGACGGCTCACCTGAGAAGTCTTGGATTCCAAGTGTTTCCCTATCTCGACGACTGGCTCCTGACTGCCACCACCAGGCATCTACTAATGGACAACCTCAAAGCCACCATCTCCTGGGTGTTTCCTGGGGATTACATTCAATTGGTCAAAGTCTGTCTTGCTGCCCTCTCAACGCATAAAGTTTATAGGAGCAGAGATAGACTCAAGATTGATGCGTCTTTCTTCCTGCCGAAAGGATCCGAACTTTACAGGGCCAAGTTCAAGCTCTGATCTCGAGATCCAAAGCCCCAGCCAGGATGGTTCTACAGGTTTTAGGCTCAATGTCTGCCACGGTTCTTTTAGTTCCTCTAGCAAGATTACACATGAGGATTCTTCAGTGGCTCTTGTCAACTCAATGGTCCTTTCAGGATCTTCCCCTCAATCATCACATCATGATTACGGAAATATGCAAAGGGACCTTCGCTGGTGGCTTCAGACATCCAACTTGGATCAAGGAAAACCCTTTGTTCTCCCTCCAGTGGTTACCCTGACGACAGATGCCTCCCAGATAGGGTGGGGGGGGGGCATTGTCTGGGCAGGCTAGTTCAGGGCTCCTGGCTTCCAGACGAAGCTCTTCTCCACATCAACGTGTTGGAGATGAGGGCTGTACTTCTATCCCTACAGGCCTTACACAAGTTTCTTCCTCAGGGCATCATCGCCATCCACACAGACAACATGTCGGTGGTCTGGTATCTGAACAAACAAGGAGGGACCAGATCGTACCCCTTTGCAGAGAGGCCATGAGAGTGTGGGAATGGGCTGTAGCTACCAACCGCTTCTTGGTAGCGACCCACATCCCGGGAAAGTCAAATGTATTGGCGGACAAATTAAGCAGGACAATTCTCTCTCCTCACGAGTGGTCTCTAAACCGCACAGTAGCAGCCCAGGTTTTCAAGAGATTGGGGACGCCGTGCTGCGACCTATTTGCAACTCCACAAAACACCAAGTGCCAAAGGTTCTTCTCCTTGATCCCACATCAGGAAGTACCAGCCATGGATGCTCTAGCACAACCTTGGCCAACAGGGCTACTTTATGCCTTTCCTCCAATTCCACTTCTTCCCAAAGTTATTCAAAAAGCTTCTCAACTGGAGTCTTCAATGATTCTGATTGCCCCATACTGGCCTCGTCAGATATGGTTTCCTTACCTGAAGAAGCATGCAGTGGACGATCCGTGGACCTTAGACCTGATTCCCGACTTGCTAATCCATCAGTCGGGACATTGGCATCAGTCCCTTCAATCTTTGAAATTGACAGCTTGGCTCCTCCACTTCCGACCTTAGTTAGAAGGCACACACTAGACCCGGAAGTTGTTCACATTTTATCTTCGGCCCACAA